>NW_017728915.1:34220071-34235430 GCF_001723895.1 Crocodylus porosus | reverse complement strand
CCCCACCCCTTTAGTTTTTTTCTCATGGGATTACAGGTTGAATCTCTGCTTTCAATGCAAAACTCAATTCAGGCATGACGCTGTGGCTTGCATCTTTATAGGGTATATTTGATCAAACTGCACCGGAGATAGAAAAAAGCAATATGCAAACAACTGTATTTTTCCCATTGTGTAGGTCTAGGTATCCAGAGAACCAGCGTCCTGCATGAATTCCAAACACTGCCTGTGCCCTCAGGCAGGATATAGATTTTTTTTTCTTCTAGAAGAGATTATCTATTTTATTTGATTTTGGGGGTCTCATATCCCACTGTAGTCTAAATAATGACACATATTTTGCTGGGTAACATTGACATTTTTAGTTAGTATGCAAGGCAGTTTGTAGTGGAGCAGAGGGTACGGTGAATGTTTATAAAAAAACATATACATCTCTGAAGGAAATTGCAGCCAAATAATGACTTGCACATAAAAAGCATTCCCAATTTTCTTGCAAAGATACCGTAAGCGGGTAGTAGGTTCCCCATGTTCTAAACTAAGTTTGTACCCTGGGCTATAATCCAAATTTCCCCCCATTTCTGGGGTTTGTCTATTCATTTAATTTATTTTTGATTTATAATTAGTAGCATAAAAGGGCCAGATCTGAAGCCAGTGGGGAGACTCCCAATGACATAAGCAACTTTGAATCGGCATCACAGTTCCTGTCTCTTGTTTTGGAGATGTTTTTGTCCTTAGTTAGTAGTGCTCTCAATTTATTTTTTATACTTAACCCAACCACCTTTCTTTAGTCCGTTGAGGTATGCGGGATGATCTAAAAATGCCATGTTTCTTCTTTCTCTCTTTTATGCCATGATGGTCAAAAAAGTTAGCGAGAGAGGTTTCCAGTCCTCATTCACAAGGGTGTGGGCTGTCATTGTCCTTACAATCCACGGTAGGCTCAGGTCTCGGCATGAGCATACCCGTTCTATACTGCAGCCCTTTCCTGGACGGGAGGTTGGCAAAAGAGCTGGAGCAGAGAGCTGTGAGTGTTTGGGGTAAGGGCTGTTATTTAAGTTGTCTTGGGCTCGTCAAATCTTGTTTCAGACTTGAGGGTTAGATTGCTAAGCCATTCCCTCTGGCTGGAGCCCAAACCGTATGGAGGGTGTGATCTTTTCACAAGCAACTCCACGTTTTTCATGTTTTTACTTGACAGCGCAGTGATCTGCTAATTAAAGGCGATTGTAAAAAGAAGTAGGTTCATCTGTGTGTGTGCTTGCTGAGTAGAGTATCTGCACTGGGGAAACTGGCTTTAGAGAAGAATGAATAACCTGTGATTCGTTGTACAGAATTGTTTTACAGAGGAATTCATTGCAAAGGTCTCTCTCTCTCACTGTTTCCCTTTGAAGTGAATAAAGTTTTATGGAGGCTTATACCAGGGAGCCTGCTTTTTCACAAGAAGCATCAGTTGCCTCCCTTCGTGTGCCAGTTCTGCACCTGTCCTTATGGGAAACAATACCATCGATCTGAGGAGGAGGTAGCCCGGTCAGAGCTGCAAAGGAAAATGGGAAGGGGAAAAGCCAGTGTTTGCCAGGACTCAGACATGACTTAGAAGAAAGAAGGTTTTCTCTTCGATGAAGTAAAGCAGAGATTCAAATCTTGATTAATAAGTGTCATGACCCCAGCTGAAATAGTTATCTCTTGCCATTTCTGGGAATTCAATTTGAATACAGAAGCACAGCACCAGCTGTGTGGGCATGAGAGCTAATGGTCAGGAGCAGGAGGGGAAGGCTCTACAGGAGATGTAGACAAAGGTGAAAGAAGAATTCATTCTCATTAACACCTTCAGGGGAAGGTTTTTGACTCCTGCCAGCAAGTCTAATCCCCAAAGTTGCCTGTGAAACACTGCTGAAACTCAAAAAAAAATTGACTGAAAATTCAGTTTTCCAGTTTTCTGGTGAAGGATGACAACATTTCATGAAAATTGCTATGGTATTCTCTATGGAATTCTCCATGGTTCATTGGATCAAAAACTCATTTTATCAGCAAAAAATGTTGGCAGAAGTAGGTAGCTAGTCATGGTGCCGGAAGTCTAGGCAGATGGAGGCGTGCTATGGTCTCCATTTTGTAGCCAAGACATTTAACTGATCACCCCAAGACTTCTAGACAAAAGAGACAACACCTGGCTCTTCATAAGTCTGTGCTCTTTGCAGTCAGTCAAGCTTTTGCAAAGGCAAGGCATTTTAGTCTCACTTCTCTGCAGGCATAAATGACTGAGGAGTGGAAAACGAGGCCAGCAGAAAAAATGTCAATAGAGAGAAAAAATTACCAAAGGTATTCTTTTGTAATTCCTCGTTGGTCTGGTTAAAAGGCAGTAATTATTTTAAATGTTTAATTGTAGATTTACAATCTGTATCAATGACTAATCATTCCCATTCACATTGTAAAGCTATCCTGTAGGCAGTGCTTGTACACATGTACACATGCACGTGGACTATATGAACTGATATAAGTTCTATACATCTAGTAACATTGACTTGTGCTTCTGCTGTTTCAAATGTCTTACTGTCAACCTCAAGTGTCAAAGAAAGGGAACAGCTGAAACAGAAAAAATCTATTGTATAGTGTTTTTTATGTTTATCAGATGCTATTTCTTTGCCCTATGTTTTCTGTATGAATTTATTGTCTATTGGCATTCAGTTAAAATAGACTTGCACTCTGGGTATCTTAGAGGTGATGACACCTAAATGTAAATCCATTTACCTCTTCTCCTGTGCCAAATAGTCTGCATTGCACTGTAAAGTGCAGAAGACATCCATCACGCTCTCCTGTTCTTTAGTCCGGCATTGACTCTTTTGTGCTAACTTCCTTATATTTACTGTTTCTGAAATAAGATGCAAATTGCAGTATACAGAAATCATCCAAAGACGGTTATTTGTTCCAGGTACAGCAGGATTTAATGTGCTTGGTCAGTGCTGTGTTGATAGTTTTACATTCATTTCTTCTTTGCTGGAGGGCTTGTTCCTGAATAATGATGACGTCCCTGTATTTTAAAATGTAAGTACTGTATACGAGGCTCTGATAGCAAAAAGGAAAAATGGTCGAGAAGTACCAGGTGGAAAAGATGCTCTTATGCAGTATTTCCTTTGTAGATCAGACCCAGCATAGTAGAGAATGGAGAAAGATGTGACAGAAGCAATCTCTATAGTGGGTCCCTAGTATTAAAAATAACATTGGGACTGTCTACACACGTGCCTTTTCTAATCTGCATTAAATTTAGTACCTCCAATGTGAGGTACTAAATTAATGCTCATTAGGCTGCCGTAATGCGCAGTAGCATATTTGCATGGTTTTTAAGTGATGCTTAATGCACAGTAGACTCTTCTACTGCACTTTAGCATAATGTCCCAGTTTTTTATGTGATGCATTAATACACCATAAAATAGTCTACTGCACATTAAAGCACACGTGTAGACACACCCGCTGAATCTTAGTTGGGGAATTCAATCTGTGATTTAGCAAAGCACTTAAACATATATGCTTAGCTGTAAGCTTGCAAATTGTCCCATTGCACCCATAGATACTTACTTTACTCAATGGCTGATGAGTGAAATAGGCAATGCTGTCAAAGGCCTGGTTTCTTGTGGAACATCCAGAATCATTTGCTACATTTTACTTTTTATCACTTAGAGAGATATTTGTTTAGCTCAGCAGTTCTTTCCTTTCCCCCCGAATGGTCTCCAGTAACTGAATCCTGGCATACTCATTTAGAGAGATCAGAGGGACCCGGGGAGTGAGAATGCAAAGTCAAAGTCACTCCTCTTCTCATATCTTTTTTTGATTCATCCAAGTGGATTTTCTGCCCCTTTTGTTGCCTCTTGCGTGTTTGTTAGTAACCAGTCCAATAGCAAGCAAACGTGTAGGGTCAGGAGGATGCGCTGAGCCAAACAATGCACTGTAGATCTATGTGAAGCAGGATTCTTTTCCTACCAAGTAGCTGCTAGAGTATTGTTGTTGCTCTGTAAAATTCTGACATCCCAGACAGGGAGTCCTAGATCTGTTTTATACTCTGCAGTAAAGGTGATCTTTGGAAATTGTTTGTTGAATAACTCCACAGTCTGCTGTATATCATTTTTATTGACGATAAGGAAGATGTCATCTCTATGGCTTGCCTTGTGGAGGAAGGTGGCAGGACACTGAGTTAGCTAAAAAAATTATATTCTGCATTAAGCCATAAAGATTTCAGTGGCTATCTTTATGTGTGTGGGGGTGGGGGGGTTCCCCTTGAAGTGCCGGTGGGCTGTTCGAGGCATTTATCATCAAATTTGAATTCTGTGTGGCCTTGCGACGCACAATTCTGTGAATTTGAGGAGGTCTCCTGTCCTCTTATCACTGTTTTTTTTTTTTAGTGGTAGTTTACCATGAAATATTGGTTTCTTCTCATAATATAGTTGTAGGCATAGACGTGTGCCGGTCTTTAACCTCCAAGCTCAGAATTATATCCTTCCCAGTAAATATGGTGAAGGTATATTTACAATAGCTGCAAACTGTGGACTATTAAGGGGAAGAGATTGGTTTTATGAGCTAAAGCAGGATCTCTCTCATCTCCCATATGTGATAAAGCAGGAGCATATCTCTCCACACTGTGGGATTTATATGGGCAACTATCATTAGTGTACTGAGAGAAGGGGAAATCCAGAACTTTACAACATATTGCATGAAGCAGTTTAAGGGAATACTTTGTGAAGTGTATGCAACTACTTACTGCATCTCTCTTAAATCAGGTTGTGCCTTTTCAGATTAGGCAAAACAATTAATGCTAAATTGTAGCATATTGCCAGATGCGTCTTTTCTCCAAATACATTTTTAAACCTTTTTACATAGCTTGGGGTCCTGGAAAGGAACCTCTCAGGATGGAGGCATTCTTGAAGTTTAGGACTTCACAAGTAGTCTTAAGAAGATCATAGGGTCATAAGAAAGTTGGGCTGGAAGGGACCTCACAAGGTCATCTAGTCCAGCTCCCTGCTCATCCATCCCAGCTGAGTGTCTAACGTGTTCTTGAAAACTTCCAAGGATGGTGGTTCCACAATTCCTCTAGATTACTAGATTACCTGTTCCCATGCTTGACTGCCCTCATAGTCAGAAATTTCCTGCTAATCTCCAACCTAAACTTCCCCTGCTGAAGTTTGAGGCCATTGCTCCTAGTCCTGCTATGGTCATGGAGAAAAACCCATCTCCATCCTCTCTGTACTTGCTCATATAGAGGGTTGGCCATATTAAATAACATTATCTTTTACATTTAGGAAAATGTTACCTGTGAGAGTAGACACAGGATGCCCCTTCCAGTCCTATGTGCCTATCTGAGCTAGTGTTTGAGGCTGATAACTGGGTTTGAACCCAGGACCTTCAGCTATAAAAGTTTGAGTATCTACAACTTCAGCTGAAGTAAACTGGTAGTAGGAAATATACATTCACCTCACTCAGAATATGGAATCAGAATACCTCCCACCACATTGAATAGTCCTTAGGGTACATCTGCCAGGCCGTGTGCCCTGCCTGTGCAGGTCCTAGCTAGTCTCAATGGGGCAGTAATAGCACGGAGCCAAGGCCTGGGGCAGAGCCATGATCCACTCCTCACATGGCCCACAACCAGCACCTGTCACAGGGGCATGCAGGGAGTGAATCACAGCTCTGCCCCCAGCTCCAGCCCAGTGCTGCCACCTCCCTGCAGTCCTGGCCCCTGCCCTCCCATCCCACTTCCAGATGCAATTCTCTGCCTACCTACAGCCTCATCCCATCCACCCAGCTACTTTGGGAGTTTGGTGAGTTGTTGCGGGCAGGGGGAGTGCAGAGGAGCAGGTACTGACCCAGCGCAGTGGCGGGGGGGAGGAGTTGACCCGGCTCCCGACAGCTTTACAAAACTTCCTAAATGGCCCTTGGGCCCAAATAATTGTCCATCCCTGTGTAAGAGCAAAGGCTGGGGTGGGCAGGAGCAGCAGCAAGCAGGGACTGTTTCTGAGTCCCCGCTATAGGTAAGTCTCCCGTGTGCCACTCGCCTTACTGCTCTGCTATCAGTACCCCCAGCCTCTCTGGTGCTCAGTGGTACCTCCTCACCACCCTCCTTTCTCCCACTCCCCACCCCAGTCTCCCATAGCGTTTGTCCAGGGTGCAAACCCTGCTTGTTACACCTCTGATAAATGAGCCGACCAGAGGCAAGGCGCTCCTAGACTTGGTTCTGGCCAAAGAGGACGATGTAGCGCGCAGCCTGAGAACTGAAGGGAAAGTGGGCAGCAGTGACTATGAGATGATTACTTTCTCCATCCACTGCAAGTCAGGGAAATTGGCCAGTAAAGTAGAAATCTTTGACTTTAGGAAAGCTGACTTCTACAAGCTTAGGAGATTGGCTGGCGAGGCCCTGAGACCATGCTCCAATGATGAAGGTGGGTACAAGAAGAGTGGTTGTTCCTCAAGGAAGTAATCCTAAAAGCTCAAAGGAAGCCCATTCCCTTTCATAAGAAAGGCAGCAAAAGGGCTGGGAGCCCCCCTTGGCTCAACAGGAACCTCCTGAAATTAAAAGGAAAAGCGTACAAAGGATGGAAGTCAGGAGTAACTACCAAGGAGGAGTACTCAGCAACAGCCCACACCTGTAGGAAGCAGATCAGGACAGCAAAAGCACAAACCAAATACAGACTGGCAACCGGAATCAAGGACAACAAAAAGTCCTTCTTTAGATATGTAAGAAGTTGGAGAAAAAATAAGAGAAGCATAAGGCCCCTGATGAATGAAACGGGACGGCTGATAACCGACACTCAGGACAAAACAAACCCCCTGAATGAATACTTCTGAATGCAATCCTGTGAGTTTTCCCTAAGTACTGTTCAATGTAGAGATCCTTTTGGTCATTATCCCATTTCAAATGATCTTCCGGCTGCCCCCGGCGCACCTTCCACGGCAGATGTTCTGGCTTCATTCTTTGATATATTCCTTCTTTTCTAGAAGATGGGAAGTTGTTAAAATTGCTGACAAATCTTAACATTTGTGATAAAGTCATTCATATCACCCTTGTATTTTCCTGGGGCATCTGTTTTTCAAGGCTCTTAGATGTCTGTCTACAGCTTTGATTGATTTCCAATTCCATTTTTATGGACATCAAAACAGAGTTGAAGAGTTGTAGTGATCTAATTTGTAGATTTTTAATGAACAAATCCTGTTTGGGCTGGTGAAAGCAGCTACCACCTTGCCAATTCCTGCCATTATTTCCTTCTCATTTATCCTCCTGACTTCTGTGATACTGCCAAAATAAATGAATTTACTCATCTCATCTCTTCCTTGACCTTCCAGTGGAATGATTGAGCTGGGACTTGCTCAAGCTGTCATGAGATTTTTCAGAGCGCATTATTAATCCCATCTTTTTTGTAATGCTGGACAGTCTCAGCCTTTGCTTTGTGTTAGTTGGGCTGTCATGAGCAGTCTTAAGATGTCTAGCTACTCTTGTTAAGCAATGCAACATCTATGTTCCACATTTTATTTTTTCCCATTAGTGAATCAACGGGAATGCCAAGCAGGAGAAGACAGGGAATGCATTCTCTTTTCACACCAGTGTTTATTAAAGTGGTCTATGCTTATGTCATTAAATGGGTTATTCTTGTTCAGGAACTCTTGTAAATACAACCATAGTTTAATTCACAAACATGTAGTCTATTTGACTTAGCACTCTGAACAAGGAAACCCGGCCTAATGCCTCCTTATGGGAGAGACCAGGATTGAACCACCTTTCTCGAACCAACTACCATAGTTGATGGAATAAAGGATATCATCCTAAGAAATCCTTGCTTCTCGCATAATTTCTGTAGCATCATGGCTACATCTCAAGTCTCACACTATCCTTTTTATGGCACAAATTAACATACAAGGTGTCAGACGCTCAGAACCAAACGAGAAAACCAGCTCACTTATGCCTTGAAAATTCAGGATTTCTAAAGTCCAGTGATTTAGTCACCCAGAAAGTGTGTGTAACTGCTTTTGCAAGACCCACGGTGACAAGCTCTAGTTTGATGGTAGCATGTGGAAGGGGGTATCTTTCTGTAGAGTTACCATGGAGACACAGACTGATTTTTGCTAGCACAGTATTATGATAGTTGTAAGCATCATAAAAATTCTTATAAATAAGCAGCTGGACATGTATTTTGCATGGCTAACCAATAGCACGGGCCTTTGAAATTATTTTTGGCTCCGAACGTTAGAACACCTTTAAGCTCAGTCTGCACATCAATAGGCGGCTTGCGGAAGGTAGCACAGCAGCAGGTGGGCAAAATCCTTTTTGCCACCCTTGATAACCATCAGGCAGGCTCAGCACCAGCTGCAGGGAGAGGATCCGCTTCTTAGGAAACTCATGTATACAGAGCACATAGCATCGCTGCCTCCGTAACTTGAAAAGATGGCCAGGCTAGAGGAGCCCAGCATTCAGCATGGGGATCCCTTGACTGGCACGAGGGCACGCTTCAGTCCAGCATCCTGACCCTGAAGTCAAGTCCTATTCCCCTTTGTGCCTGTTGGCTTTCCGCTGCAAGGAAAGGATCGCCTGCGATCTTTCTTGACCTGCTGGAACATTTCCTAAAAAATGGAAGTTGTAGGCTCTTTACCCATCCTGCCAGGGGATGAGGCAACTTCTCAGTTTTGCTTGGATCAACTCTCTTCTTCCGACCTTGAGTGTCCTCCGTATCAGTGAGTCAGCCTTTTCCGGGTCTCAGAGCCAGAAGGAAAGTTACACTGGCTTGTTTAGTTTGCAAACCAGTGATACCACACTCCCCACCTTCCACATGGCCCCGCTCAAAGCCAGCAGCCTGTAAGTGCTGAACGTAGGACTTTTGGAAGTAAAACATTCCTCCTACTACAAAATAAGAGACGGCACTAAGAAGTGCGGCCAGAACTAATTCTTGCCCCTGGCACACTGGCCAGCCCTAAAACAGGCTGCAGGGTCCTGTGATAAACTCTGTCAGAAGCGGAAGAGATGGCACCATAAATGGTGAGCTCCTCTTGCACATTGTGCTAAACAAATCCCATGGCAATAAATAATGCCCCAGCTATGCCTTTTTCCCTGGTGGTGGCGGGTACTCTCCTGGCATCGAGCTCAGCATCAATGGCAGTATCCAGAAAGTCTTCACTTTTCTCCCCACTGCCCTACTAGGACTCACACCTGAGATTAAAAAAGAGCAGCCCCAGTAGGGTCATTCTTTTTCAATGCCTAGCAGGAGCTACAGTTTGGAGGCGAGTTTGCCCCTGGGGAAAAGTTTTCTCTTTCATCCACATGGCTTGGTTAAGGAGTTCTTAGAAATTTTGGGAGGTGTGCATTTTACCCAGCCTGCCTCCTTGCTCTTTGGTGCTATGTCACAGTGCATAGTGATAAATAGACCTGGATTCATCATGGTCCTTAAACATATGCCTACTTTTGAGTCTAGGTAGCTCTGGTAACTTCAGTGAACCTCGTACATGCTTAATTTTGATCGTGTGCTCAAGTGACTTGCTCAACAGGAGCCGAAAGGCTGCTGCTGCTTTTTCACTAGTGAATCCTTCTAATCCTTGACACCCTAAAATGTCACACACTCCTGATGCCACTGATTTAAAAAAAAAAAAAAAATGTGGCTGAGTTATGTAAGCCACTTGTCAATCAAAGAGCACACTGAGATGGGTAGACTTTTCTGCATGTGTGAAGCAAGCATATTTAATGTGTTACACACTAACTAGGATGCATGTATTTAATAAATATATGTATAATAATATATATGTATTTATGCACAACAGTCTGTGGTATGAGGAACAGCCTTTTTTGTAAATGAGGCCACCTGTTCCTACTTTTCTGATTTGACAGGTTTTAGTCTCTTCACTGCAAGTGGGCGGACAGTTGGATTTGATTTACTGGATAACCTTCTCAAGTGTGATTGCAGTATAATTATATCGATAATCAGCTCCGTTTGTGGTCAAATGGTTTTTGAAGGAAAAAAAAAAAGAAAATACCCTCCCCCAAAAGCCTATATTGAAGCTCTTTAAAATGTATCCCAAAGACACATTTAGTTTAGAGGTGTTAGGTTATATGTTATATATAAATTGGTTATTAAAAGCATATTGTGTGAAAGCTATCAACAAGACAGAAATGGTGTGCAGCAAAAAGTTTACAAAGTTACATTGTCAGTGTTTGGCACGTAATCAACTCTTAAGATCCAGAGCTATGGATTATTTTTTCCTGCTCAAACTGAAAATTGGGAGGAAAAAGTGTGAAATCATTTCAGGTGGAGACAAAATGTAAATGAGCAGTTTCCCCAACAAAGTGAAAAAAACTTGAAAAAAAATATTGAGTTAAATTATATATGATATATATAATAAATTATATATTTTCTTCCACATAAAATAAAATGTTTTGTTTCATTTTCACGGCTTGTTCAACTGTTGTTAATGAATGCAGGTGATTTTTTTAAACCAAACACCATTTGGAAAAATGAAAAAATAAATACATTTTCTTTAAAAAAATGTTGAAATGAAACATTTGTACATTTTTAATGAATTTTCCAGGGAAGGGGACAAAGCTTTTTGCCTCTTGCAGAAATACGTGGATTGCTTCAATTGAAGTGAACATACATTTTACTGTAAAAAAGAAAAAAGCTTTGTCCAAAACATTTCCTGAAACTCTAAAAGGTATATATATAGATAGTGTATATATCTTAGAATACACTCCAAGAGTAATAGTATAAATGCACCTAAAATTGTGAGGTATGTGCAATGCATATAAACAATTTACTGCACAAGGTTAATGCAAAGAGAGAGAGAGAGGGCCCTAAGGGTGTGCAAGACAAGTAATGAATGTGAAACGTATACTGTACTCGTTCTGGTCCATGACTGGAGCTCCCAGACACTAACACGATGCAAATACATAAAGAATATAGACCTGAAGGACTCATGGAGGCATTTTACTTCCATGCACCAGAAAGACTTTTAAAGCATCCAGAAAACCTGCTTGTACAAACAGTTACGCTGTTGGAGCGCAAGAAAGGGTAAAAGACGTGACGTGTACAAATGCCCATGCATATTATTTATTTGTGCATCAATCACTATCTGTAGCCAAAGCCCAAGCAAAGTTCGATGGAAGTATCTTCCAAAGGGTTTCTTGCAAACGGGTTTTCATTCAGTACAGCCGATACAGATTGAGAGTCAGAGGGAGTGCTTTCAGCCTACTGCATAAGGGTTGTGGCATCCAGGAGTACAAGGTGACATTCTGCTTCAGAGACCACCAGTGTGATAAAGTCCAATGACCATTGCCACTAATGAGCAGGACCAAGCTGACCAGCCCAACACAGAAGGATACCTTCGTATGAAACATGAAAAGTGGTATCACTTTGCATCCTGACGGTGTATGCACATATGCTGAAGCTGCATCCCGGCATCAAAGCTGACAGTCTCCCCAGGATTGTAATGTTTCTCTAAACCACCTGCCAGAGAAGCTCGTTACCAGTGCAATATATCCCTTGCCTCTACAGCTTTCTGAGCTAACCAAGCCGCACTAACCGGTTGCTTGCAAGGCAGAGGTTAACCTAGAGGTCAGCTATCACGCGGTTTAGTTTGATGCACTCCACTCTGACACCGGGGCAGCTCTGTAATAATTCTCCCTCTGGCAGTGCTCCGAGAAAGCAAAAGTTATCACCTAAACTTAATCATGGTAATAAAGGCTCCCTCTGCCTTTCTGCAGTTCTTTCTGTGTTACAGTGATGGGAAAAGGAGGTGAGAGATTTAGCCAAGTCATAATGGAGTGAAGCTTCCATTCCTTTACTTGTTCCCATTATCTGCTGGCTTGGAAGCTAGTAAAGGTTGTGAGAGTCTTTATTTTTAGGCTGAAGTAAATGGCCTAAAGCAGCAACAAACAGAAGGGAATGACAAAGGGAAAAAAATGGTGCTGTTTTCCAAGGGCATTTCTTCAGTGAATTAACAAAGCCAGGAAATGGAAGGCATTCCAGAGAAAATGAATGAGTTTGCCAATGCCCTATATTGGGAAGAAGCCTTAAAGGTAAAACACAAGCAAAATTTACTTTAAGCTTAGGTTTCATTTCTGCTCTCTCCTCCCCCCAGCCTGTAGGAAGAATTCAGCACAGAAATAAAATCCAGTTAGCCTTTTGCAAAGTTAATTTTACCCACTAAGAACATCACATTGTACTTTGTGGTTCACCAAACGCATCCCGAAGTTCCTCAGACTGTGGTTGGGCTTGTGACCTCACAAGCAAACAATGGATGACACTTCGGATATTTGTAATGCCATATTATGTCATATCTTTGGTGAGCCAAATAGGGCGTTCCCAAAAAAAGACGGCTGAAAAGCTATTCCTTTGAGGAATACGCTGGCATCTGGATTTTACTGATTCGTTGTTGTTGTTGTCATCTTTATCCACGCTATTTAAGACAACCAAAGAGAATAATCTAAACTGCTACGTCAGGTTAGACTGCTACTCCATATGTTTCTCCTGCGCAAGCGGACATATCTGCAACTGCAGACAATAGAGTGGACCTGGTAATTAGTAGCTTGGAAGTGGGGTCCTGTCAGCGAGTACATCTTGAATGGTAAGAGTTGCAGAGGTCTTCTACTGAGTCATTCAAGTAACCCAAACCAGGCAGATTTAATTGGTTACAGCTGAAAGCATAAAGAAAATAATAGCTAACAGGTAGGTCAGAAGGATAAATCCAGCAGGTAGAAATACCGTTTACTCGGTTTGGAAATGCTGTAAAGATAAGACCTGTGATGTGCGTACAGCTATGGAAATAAGTCATTTCTGGGCTCAGCGGGCCGTTCCATAAGAAATGTTTAAAATCATTTTTGACCTGAAGTCAACTTTTTTGGAATGTTTATGCCGAATCTAAATGCAATCTATAGTATTTCAGAACAAACGAAATATTCCAGTCAGTCTAGCCTGAAGGAAATGTTTCATTTAGTTCTCAGATTTGTTCAAAAGAATTAAATAAAATTAAAGTAAATTCTACCATTAGAAAAAATTAAAACAAACAAAAAAATACTTTATTTAAAAATGTTCCAACAAGATATTTCAATTTGTTTCAAACTTCTGATGGGATTTTTTTTTTTTTTATCAAGACAATTCATTGAAATTGATGTGAATTACTTAAATGCTTGACCCGAATCCATGTTTTTGGTGAAAAACATTTTGATCAAAAAAGCCTGACATCATGCTAAGAACAGATGAAGAACTAGGAAGAAAAGGTGTGTTTGGCCAATAACATGCATGCATGTGTGTGTCCAGAACAGATTGAGACCATTTACCTTTGGAAACACTTGAGCCCGGAGTGAATTTGACCTTTGGGATCCTCATGGTGTTCAGCAAGGAGAATGTTACAATTCATTTAGGTGTCATTCGAGAAAGGAGCCCAGATCTGGTGTGGAATACTGAAAATGAAGTTCTGCACTAAAATCCCTAATGATCAGTTTCTCCAAAATAATGATTTTTAAGTGCTCATCTGTGGCTATCTTGTCACTTTCTCACTTTGCCTCTTATCTGCTCACCAAACAAACTGTTTTATCTATTTATCTTTATGCGCCTGTGCCAGAGAATATATTTGTTAAGATAATTGGCCAAGAAAAAGATAGAGCAAGAGATATTCCCTCTAGACAAGCCAACTTTATTTAAACTTAGATTAAATCATGGAAAAATAATAGGCTGTTGTTTTTCACTCCTCTCTGCGGTACGTTTGAAGTCCTGTGACCGTGTTCCCTCAGCACACTTAATCCTGTCTGCATTAAAAAGAACACCTATAGGCTGAAAGCACTCACTCTGGCTCTCCATCTGCATTGGTTGCACTGAATGAAAACATGTTTGTAAGAAAAACTTTGGAAGATATTTCTATCTAACTTTGCTTGGGCTTCAGTTATAGGTTTTTATTGATGTACAAATAAATAATGGGTGGGAGCAGTGAGCAACTTCAAGGGTCTGAGCAAATGAAGACCAGGAAAAATTGTGTTTGCATCATATCATGTAGCCATGACAGCAAAAAGTAGGTCACTTCAGCACTGTGCCATAGCAATGGGGAGGCTAGCGGGTAGACTGACCTGGGTGCCAAAGTAAAGGGGTGCCAACAGGCACAGCCCACCTGGGGCAGGACATGGGATGGAGCCTCAAGTGCCCCTTTTGGGGAGCTGTGAGGATGGAAGGAGGGCAGCTTCCGCCACTGTATGCCCTCCCGGGTGGGAGGGAGGGGGTATGTGTTCCCCCAGATGTGTGTGCGGGGCAAGGGCAGGCTGCCACTGCCAGCTTTGCCCCGAGCGCCAAACTTCCTTGCCATAGTACTGCCTCAGCATTATATTGGGGTACAGTCCCGGCTCTGGTTATCTATGCATTTGTGATCCCCAGGCTTGCTTATTGCAACCCATTATATGTTGAAATAAAACCAACACTTGCCACCTTTAGCTAGTACACAGCAAAACAGCCTTTCTGCTTGGAAACTCACTGCTGTAGAGGCTTCCCACCAACGCTGCATTCTTTTCACTGTTTCCCCACTAAGCAGAGTCTAGTTCAAAATCTCTCTTATTTTAAACTAATGGTGTTCAACCTCTGGCCCACAGGCCTAAGCTGCTTCCAGAGCCATGGCACTGTTGCACCACTGCCACCACTCTACCACCACTGAATTTCTGGACCCATGGGGAACTCCATAGACCATAGATTTCATAGACATTCAGATGGAAGGGACCCTGAAGGATCATTGAGTCCAACCCCGATGATACAACCCCATGCACAGGATCACTCCAGCATGCAGAGTCACTCCATGGCCACATCTGAAGCTGGCATGCAGGGGTCGCACATGCAGACTGACCCCATGCACCAACCCCATGCTGGATCAGGCCTGCAGACTTGCCCTGCCTGTGGGATCTGGTCCACAGACCAGCCCTGCAGGGCCAAGAGGCTGAGCACCGTTGTTCCAACCTGTCCCTTGCCTACTTGAGAGGTCACCTCTCCCTCTTCCAGCAATGTACCACAGCAACCAAGAAACTATAAAACCTATTCTCACAAAGGTTTATGATTAAAGGACAGAGCACTTCTGCAGGAGCTGGGCCTTAAAAATGAGATTTGCACTTGCAAGAGAGAAACAATGAGGAAAACCCATTGTTGTCAGAACTAGAGAGCTCATTCTTTCCAGCTAGCTTTCACTCAGTAGTTTCTTCGCACACCAAGAGTGAGCCCTCCCACTCACACACACAAACATAATAACAACACCTAGCTTTTACAACGTGCTTTTCATCAGTAATTCTGGAAGTGCTTTTACAGAGCAGGTTGGGATCCTCATCCTGGTTTTATGGATTTAATAAGTTTTGGTTTGGGGGGTTGGGGGGGGTTACATTATTGATT
>NW_017728915.1:34155065-34219971 GCF_001723895.1 Crocodylus porosus | reverse complement strand
GGGGGGTTGGAGGGGAGGGGTTCCTCAAACCACCAACTGTCTTGATCCATAATCTAAGAGCCGATACTGGTTTTTGTTCTATTTTGGGGAGTTACTCAGCTTGTACTTTATTAGAGACAGATTTTTATAGGCATTTAGATGCCTGAAGATGAAGAGAGGTGCCCTACTGGGATTTTCAAAATCAGGTAGGTGCTTAATTTCCTTCAAAATCGGCCTCACCTACACATCTGTCTGCATCTTTAGGCATCTAAAGTCCTTTAAAACTCTAGTCCAAGATCATTTAGATAGAAATATCCCTGAAGACTCATTATCTATGCTCTACTCCTCCAATTGCATTGCAGTGTCTGTCTGTATCCGAGCTGTGTAGTGCTGGTGTACAGGTGCTATGCTCAGTTCCAGGAAAGGAAAACGCGTAGCAGATCCATAGTAAAATAACACTTAGCTCCTAACTGGAACATACAAGCAGCAGTCCCATCATTTCAACATTTTCTCCAGTCTTTTCTTATTACTGCTGCCGTTAGGATGCTCTTTAAGAACAGCGGGCAATCCGTCTTGCATATTGTATCATCTAAGTTGTACTATCTGCGCACAATGGGATCAGTTAAGAAAAGAGCAGGAAAACCTTAATGTTTTTCTGTCACAGTTGTTTTAGAATAGTATATTGTTACTATCGTATTGTATACAAAGCACATCAAGAGAGTAGACTGTGGGAAACTTTTCTTAATGGTATTCTTTCAGTAACCACACAATGGACTAATTATCATAAACTACTCATGCTCTGGACCCTAAATTACAGAGAGCATTATTTTTGGCAAGTTTACCCAGAAAGTGCAAACTTTAAAAACACTGAGATGCACTCATGGATTGGCTGTGCCCTTCTTACAGGAACGGGAAGCACATGCCCACTTCATTACAAAAGCTACAAGTCCTGCCAAAGCCTCAGAGGTTGGACTCAGCCAAGAATGAGGTGTATCCTGTTTACAAAACCACTGCATATACATTAAAGGAAATTAGGACATTTCCACAGCAGATGAGTAGAAAGATTTTCTTGCCTAGTGATGATGCTATTTTTTCCATTTATATTGATTTCTTACTCCTCACTTTAAAAGATACACCCCTTGTACCAGGCTCTGTGTCAGTCGTGCAGTGTACATGGTACTCAAGGGTAAGCCTGTGCGAAAGGTTCCCTTTCTTGATGCGTCTACAAGAGGATGCAAGTCTGTTACGGCCCCATCTAGGTGGCTACAGCTCTTGAGCTCAAATTGATCTTTCTGGCTCTGGAGGTCCCTAGTTCAGTCCCCAGCTATCACATGCAGTTCAGTTGTGTTCCCCTGTGTGATGTGTTGAAGAGCATAAAGTAGTTGCAGTCCAGTGCTAATTAAGGGATGAAGAAATGGCAGAGCTTAGCACAGAGGCTGATAGGAAGAGAGGAACATGTGTTCCTGTCCTGGGCATACCAAGGATGGTTTAGTTTCTGGTACAGGAGAGAACTGCTTTAACTTATATGGATGCTACAACAGCCCTGGGGGGCATTTTAGCAGCTTGGGATAGCCTGGATGTGGAGAAAGCCAAGTGGTAAGTGAAGATGGAGCTGAGATGGCTTAACCCACAGTAAAACGGGTCTATGCTACCATGAATTAGCTTTTACATACCCAAGAATAAGCCAGGCACATGGATAGTTACAGTAGGGCAGATGTCATACAGTAAGTCCCTACCGCATTTTGACCCATTGCAATGTCTCTGTTTGCCAAGTTCCCTTGCACTATCAGTTCAGCGCTAGTCTCTGTTGCATGACATTGGACTTTCCCACATCAAGGACAAAATTAGCCAAAATCAGTCAAAATAGAGCTTTCATGTGCCTCAAAACAAAGCCCAGTCCAACCAATGTGTCTATATGTAAAGAGTTACACTAGCAAACCCTAATAGGGGAGATGCAGTTTATGCCAGAAAAATCATTCCTTTGCTAATATATTTGAACCAATTCCTCAAACAAAATTAGCTATGCTTACAAAAATAGGGTTTTTGCTGGTATAGCTTCGTTAGGGATTTTGCTGATGTAGCTAGGTTGTTTGGGATTTTTTTTCAGTTGTACGTACACCAAGCTTAAGAATGCAAGTTAGAGTTTGACATTTCGTAATTATAATTGAGACGACCGAACATAGAAGAGCACTTCACTTCCACAAGCAGCAAAAGAGATGAAAGATCGATTTGCTTTTCCTGGCAGATATGGTCACAGCCAAAGGAGTAAGAACATGGCAGGTTTTTAAAGAGAGAGGGAGCTAGCCATTTGAGTCTGAAGTCAGGCAGAAGAAAGGGTAGATCTGCATCTTTTAGACTAAGTAAATCAGAGTTGCATAGCGTAAGCTTTCGTAAGCAGCAGGCTATACGTCACAGCATGTGAGGAAGTCAGCCCCCTGCTTGGAAAATCTTCTGCTGTGCAGCTCTGATTTAGTTAGTCTATAAAGTGCAAATCTCCCCTGTCTTCTCCTTCTTGTAAGGTGCTCGTAAGACGTAGGCCTGACCATGCATTCAACTGCATTGCAGCCGGCGCTGAAGGAATAATTTATTCCTCCAATTTTGCCTCTCCTTCTGTCTGAGAATTGTCTGTGGGCTGCTTGGCAAGTTTGCGAAATCCATTTGTATTTAAAATTATTCACTGAATAATTTCAGTGAACAGTCCGTGGGTGTGAACTCTGTCCCCCCAGCCTACCCATTTCTCCCCATTCTTGAGCTGTGAACTTCGGCAGCTGAGCTGGAAATCTAAACGCTAGCGCTGCTGAGCACAGGCCTCTCTTCTTGTGTCTTTGATTGTGTATTTATTTATTTTTTTCAGATCCCAGCTCAGCTGTGAACTTGGCACAGTCGCCGTTAAACGTGTAAAAGTCAAAAGAGAAACTTGCAAGCCTAAAGTATAGGCATATGCTTTATTGTCATGCTGAATCAGGGCCTAAAAGCTGAAGCATATGTACCACAGGGCCACGGCAAAGCCCTTAGTGGAACAACAGTCATGTCTTACTATGCGACCTGAACCTGGTATTAATATGAGGCTTGAGGCTCTCTCTCTGTTTCAAGGAAGCTCCCCTTGTGCTCTCACTCAGCATATGCCCAGACATGAAACAGGATGTCCAGGTTAAGGAAGCCCTGAGCAGACACCCAGACGTCCATTCGCTGCCTGATTGCTGGGAGCAGGCAGGGCCTGGCTCCTGGCAGTGCTCCTGGACCCACCGCAGAGGCAGTATCCACATGCCTCCTAAAAGCCATGCTGTCTCATGCCGAGTGTGACCCTGGTTTGCATCGCTGCTGCCTGTGGCACTGCAGTGACTTTCTCCTGAGTGCACACCAGCTTGCAAAATCCCATTAGAAGGAAAAAATTAGGGGGGAAAAAAAAGTCCTCTGTGCCTTCTCCCATGTTTCCTTCTCCCCTGGGAGCTCCATTGCTTCATGTGTCCAGCATCTGCCCCCTCCTTTGAAATCCCTCCTTAAAACATACCACTGCTGGCCAGCGTCAGCTTTAATCCACTGACCCATGAAGCGTTGCTCTACTTCAGCTTAAAGGAAAAAAGAAATCAAATGCAAGCCCACATTGGTGTGCGTGAAATCATCTCCTGGAGCCCTGGGGCATTGAATCCCTGATTTGGATTGTTTGTCTCCTTATGTTGTAAGCTACTATGGGCAGGGACCCCAGCGCCCCCTTCGATCCATACCCTGCCAAGCACACCGTTGGTGTTCAGCAGCTAATAGTTACCAGGAATAATAATTCCAGATGGCTTCCCTCTTCTGAAATTACTTGCACGTCTCTTTAGTTTCCTACTAAACTAGCTGAACCTTAATCCATTAACAAAAAGTTTGACACCAGATGTGACGATCGCTATACCAAGATTCAGATCAATGCTACTTTTAAATGGGCAAGCGATTAAAATTACCACTATGGTTCATCAGCTCAAGTAATACACACTTTAAAATTACACTGAATAGGTAAATGATAGACTTTAATGATTTCAGACACTTCTGTCGAGAACATCGGGGGTAATTAGACACCATTAAAAGAGGAAATGAAATTGATACAAAAATTCTGCTTTTAATTGCGCTGAAGGTGGTGGCACACGCTGACGGAGGGAAAGGAGCATTAACTAGAGAGAGGCGCGCTTGGTTTGAGCGTGCTAAACGTCTAAAGACTTCTAGAGCATGTACCAATGGCTAAACCAAAAAGTTTAGAGTCGCAAGGCTAGGGTTGTATCCCTGTCGCTGATCTGCCCTGAGACCTGGAAAGTCACTTCACCTCTCTCAGCCTCTGTCTGCACCTTTTCTATTCTTGTCACTTTAGATTGTAAACTCTTCCAGGAAGGCTTGTCACTGCCCATGTGTTTGTACAGTATCTAGCAAAAATTGCCTGGATTGACTCTGCAGCTTCTAGGCACCACCATAGAAAAGTGATTAATATATAAGGTTTTGTATCAGTGCATGAAGACGATATGCTTCAGCACTGACTGGCATGAAAAGATAGTAATAGACCAAAATATCAATATTTATATCCCCAAATCCTCCATGGTTTTTCTTTTTTTACATATGCTGGAATCTCTGTGCCCACAGCTGAACTGCAGTCAGCTCTGTGAATTAATGAAGCAGCTATTTCACAGCACACAATTGTTTTGGACAGGATGTGAAGAATATTTTACCTGACTGAAACTGTAATGGTAGGAAAAGAGGGTGGGGGGGAATTACCCAAAAGGCAGTTTGGTCAGGACACCAAAAAGTATCTTGCACAAAATGCCACCAGGTTTTCAGTCACTGCCCGTGGCTAGGAGCCATACAGGACATCTCCCAAAGACTTCACTGCCCTGGCACAGTGACCTCTGGCTCTTGACCAAAAAGAGCATATCCCTTATTAAATTGCTGCGCCTGTTTTCCAGCAAAGCTGCATGTTTTTTGTAGCGGGCTTTCTTCCACCAGCTGCCTAAACCCACTCATAAGAGCAGCCCAAAGTTGATAGGGGCCAGCCACATCATCCTTACAATTATTTAATACAAGTAGGCTTTTATGCACTGTTCTCCCTATTCCAGGACATGGACGCTCACTCCTGGAATGGATAAGGCTCAAGAAGTTAGTAGTATCAAAGTACATCAATTCATTTTGATAAATGCCCTAGCAAGGAATGACTGTGTCAAGTACCAGAGCAGCTATTATCCTTTGTACTGAGTGGCAATTTTAAAAAGCAGATGCATTTATATCCGTGGTGCTCATTTGAAAATCCTGACTAAACAAAGCTCCCAGTTCTGAACCCATTAACTCTAATCAGAACAGGATGAGCTACCACAATCATTGGAAAGGTATATCTCACTAGTTTCTTACAGAGATTGTATTATCTCCTGTCACAGCTGGATATGAGCTGTATCCGAGGTCCTTACAAGTAAGCTGAAATAGGATTTGAGCCTTTTTCATCCTTCCCCAAATCCCAGTACAGCTGGAATTGGTTTGGTTTCCTCTCTTATCATATATAAGGGCTTCTAAAATGAAAAAAAATTGCTATGTGAGTCTCACATGCCCTTGTTCATGTGAGCAATCCTCACACTACTGGTCTCAATGGCTTCAGTGGGACTTGTGTGAATAGATGCTTCTTATGAAAGTAAGGGATTTTTCAGTTTAGGTCCACAAACTGTTTTATTGGATGAGTACTTTTTTCAACAGTAGCTTCTGGCAACGTCTTTGAAAGCCTTTTTTATGCTTATATAATAGCTGCAATCCAGAAATGGTCTTCAAAATGAAACGAAGTCTTATTTAAAATGCATGTTAACCTTTACATCAGCATACGACCTTTCTGTGCTCTGGTTTTACAGTGCCACTGGTTTTGGAGGACTTGCTTCTGCTTTACATCGGTGTGGAGGTAGAATCAGGCTCACCTTGTTCTTTAGAGGGAACAAATCGATTGAAAAACCTGCTACCACTCTTATTAATCTTGAGCAATATTGACAAAGGTATGATTGTACGTACCAGCTGTACACATGTAGAACTCCAGAATAACAATGCCAATAATGTTCTGCATCAGTAACAATCAGGTTATAAATAATGAATGTGATGCATTGGATTGTACAGCTATTGGGGGGTGATTTCTTACATACAGAGGGTCTGGGTCTGATTTCAGTGACATCAAGATAAATGAGAAATAAAGACAATGAGTTCAATGGCATTACCCTTGGTGCAAGATTCAATATTGAGAGAGTGTTAAAGCAATCATTTTCCAAATAAGAAAAGAGGACATGGCAAAAGTGCCATCTGTAGAGAGTGATTCATAAGACATGAATGCAACATAATCAGTTCAATAAATACCAGCTCTGTGTTTTATGCTCTGAATGGACTTGATGGCAGCACAGATCATAGTGTAAGACCAGAGTGGCCCAGCAGATGTGGCAAGTACTATTCTGAGTCCTTGAAATATGAGGAATTAACTCAGATCCCGAGTAGAAAAGTGCCAGAAACCTGAAAAATGCCAAATCTGTATATTTTAGACATTCAGCTTCTGCTAGGAGAAACATGATCTAAGGACCTTGATAGAGAACATCTTTAAAAATCAGTTGATTTGGAGACCAAGAACTCAGCACAACACTGTATTTCTGTGAGAAACAATGACATCTAGTGGCTTGTGGCAATGGTTATCTCAGCTGTGCTTTTGTTTGGGGGACCCAATGGGTTATGTACCTGCTTTGATTGAGTCAGAGAAGAAAGGACCGGGACTAGTTGTAGTGCTGCAGCGTAGAGTAACATATAGAAAAAAAATCCAAGGTGTGGCATTATATCCTGTGTGCAGACCTAACACAACATCATACCGGCTTGTATATTTAGTGCTAGTAAATATGACATATGCAAACACAAACTAGTTCCCAGGTGTGGCCGCTATAAGGAACAGATCATAAATAGCAGACTGGAGTATATTTGATACTGAAAGCACTTGAAATATTGTCACTCGGTTGTATGCTTATGCTTTGCAAGAAACGAGCATTGCACCTTTTGTAGCTCAAGAGTAGCAATCCTACTATTTAAGACTGCATCCAATGTGTTTTTCTACGAAGTGGAGAACAAAATAAAAGAAATCGCTAAGCTGCAAAGGCAGTTAGTTTAAACTGTATGGGATCCTTCATGTTAACTACTAGTATGGGACTATTAAGTTTTGTTGATGTTGTTATAGTACAACAACCATAGAGTCATTGGAAAATAAGGCTGGAAGAGACCACAAGAACTATCTTGTCTCACCCTGTACTCAAGGCAGGATCCTCCCTGTCTTAAACCGCCTCAGACAAATGCTTTTCTAATGTACACTTAACTTCCCATGAGAGTGATTCCAGATGTTCTCTAGGTAATTACCAGGTAATAGTGAAAGTTGTAACCACGGTGGAGCTGTGTTGTGCCAGACACTGTATGCACATGTAATGAGAGAGAGTCCCTGCCCCAGAGAGGTTCAAGCTGTACATAGATAAGATCCAGTGTGGGAAATGAAATTGAAATGCCAAAAAATGAAGAGATATGTCCAGGGTCATGTAGCAGGGTGGTAATAGAGCTAGGATAGAAGCCAAGCCCATTGAATGGGAGGTCATTGCTCTGGGCACCAGATCATGTGGCCTGTTCCTCCGAGTCAATAATACTTCTTTACTCTTCGGTTCTTAGCTTCAGTGCTGGTATCGTGAGAGTCACTCTAGTGGAGATATGCCAGACATAAACTGTCCCATCGTTCTTAGCACCAGCCTCATCTTCAGAGCCTGAAGCCTTGAGTTGGAACTAGGGGGGTCACAAAATGAAACTAGTGGGTAGTAAGTTCAAAACTAGCAAAAGGAAGTTCTTTTTTAGGTAAATTCTTGGAGGAAAGGGGCATCAGGACCTATTGAGCACAGGAGCTAGGGGCACGGCCTCTGATTCAGAACTTCCTAGATGTTAAATGTTGGAGGCTGCAAGGGAGGGAGGAGCAGTGGGGGGAAAACCCTGGCCGTGCCCTGTTCATTCTGCCTTTCAGCATCTACTCTCGGCTACCATGTGACATAGGATACTGGGCAAGATGGACCTATGGTCTGCCCAAGTACGTGGCAGTTCTTGTGTCCTTACGTTATGTTCCTATGGAATAAGGACTCCCCTGTGGAGGTGCTTATCTGAACTACCCGTACTGCTTGGGTCCTAATTTCTTTTGGGCTTAAGTGGGATAGTTCAAATAAGTAAAATTACTCACGTGAATGATGATATGAAGGGTTGGGTCTATGAAATATGCATCTCCCTCCAAAGAACATGCTGTCTCTTCAAGAGCGTGGGACTTCATATTTCTGTTTTGCTCCAAGAATGCCAGAGGAAAAACCTTTCTGGTGGGATTCTGGCATTTCTGCTTCTGAGAGTCATCCAGAGGCACATATTAATAGAGGAAAACTTTTCAAAATTGTGAGAGCATGTTTATTTTAGCCAAGCCTGCTCACTCCTTCTTCATCGTTTTTCTATTTCTACAATTCAGTTTATAGAAGTGGCTATAAATCATAGCCAGAATCTTAGATATGCAGAAGCTTTAGAAATGATCTGGCCTTTGGCTTTCCAAATGTCTGCTACTGTACAGAGTACAGCATACTCAGTTCAGCCAAATTATTGTATTTTTGTGCTCTTTGAGAGCCAATGAACATTAAAAACATTACAAATGCACCAGCTTAATTTTTTGGTTTGGGATGGATTAACTTTAACATGCATTCTAATTTGTACTTGGATTTTATCAGCTGTAGACAAAGTTTGATAATCTCTTCTTATTTAATTAGCTCAATCCTCCTAGGAAGGAGAAATGCATACACAGTAATAATTCTGTACATATTACAACGTTTCTGTCCTTACAATATTATCTTATTTCTCTGCAAATGCATACGTGTAGTTCTTCAAGTAGCTTTGCTACATGTGTGTGCGTGAAATAACATGCTCTGAAATGTTTTTCCTCTATATAGAGAGGCAGCCAAACTTATAAACTCATAAACAGATGGCCAAAATAACAGACTTTTCCTTAGAATCTCACTAGATTAGATTCAAAATTCTGCTACAGCATTCTAAATCTGGAGTAACCTCATGGATGAAGACTAAGAGAGGATTTAATAGCAACCTTCAACTATCTGAAGGGTGTTGGCAAAGAGGCTGGAGCTGGACCGTTCTCAGGGGTGGCAGATGACAGAACAAGGAGCAATGGGCTCAAGGTGCAGCAAGGAAAAGTTTAGGTTAGATATTAGGAAAAACTGTCTCACTATGAGGGTAGTAAAACACTGGAACAGGTCACCCAGAGAGGTGGTGGGATCACCATCCTTGCAAGTTTTGAAGACTTCCTTAGACAAAGCCTTGGCTGGGGTGATCTGGTTGGGGATGGTCCTGCTTGGAGCGGGGGGTTGGACTAGATAACCTCCTAAATTCCCTTCCAGCCCTCATTTTCATGAGTCTATGATCTATATGCAGCTTAGAGAAACCCATAAGGGTTTGATAGATGGCACCTCAGACTTTTTTTGACTGTCTGTATGTAGCCAAGGAGAATAGGGATGGCCAGGGACCTTGAGAGGTGATCTAGTGCATCCCCCTGCCCTAAAGCAGGATCAGCAATACCTAAATCAGTCCTGACAGGTATTTTCCTAACCTGCTCTTAAATTCCTCCAATTCTTGCAAGGTCCCTTCCAGCCCCTTACAATCTATGAATCTATGAACAGATTCTGCAACATCTCCAATATATTTCAATGCTCAGTTGGCCTCACCGTTTCAAAGTTTATCAGTGGGAACTGTGGGCACATCTACACATTCATTAAATGCGCAGTAACTACTGCTTATTAATTTAGTAACTGCTTAATGAAGTACTAACTAAACGCGCAGTAACTAGAGTTACTGTGCATTAGCACCAGCACATGGGTTTTTAGTAGGCGTGTGCGAAATGGGCTGTATTCTGTTCAGATTTGGATTCAGCCCAGCTCAGACACAGTGATTCAGATCACTGTCCCCGGTTCGATCTGGCCAAATCTGGCCAAAGCTGAAGATTTGATGCTGATTCACAGAATCAGCGATTCAAACATAGACACAGCTTTAAATGTGTTTTCTACATACCTCAAGGTACCAGGCATGGCTTGTGAACGCTGCAATGCTGGGGCAGATGGAGCATCCCACAGGAGTGCGGGGGGTGGCCCCCACATGCTCAGCGGTGAACCTGGAAGTGGACTGGAAGTACTTCTGGTTCACTTCTGGTTCCACCAGGGAGCATGCTGGGGGCCCCACCTCAGCGATCAGCCATGGGGGGACTCTGGGACCCCCCCAGACCCAGGAGGCACCAGTCACTAAGCCAGCAGGGTATGGGGGGGCCATGCACTCCCTGGTGGACCCAGAAGTGGACTTTAAATGCTTCTGGTCCACTTCCAGATCTGCTGCTGAGTGGGCTGAGGAGCCCCCCACACTCCTGTGGGACACTCCATCTGCCCCAGCATCTCAGCATCCATGAGCCATCGGGTACCTAGAGTTATGTAAAAAAAAAATTAAAGCTGTGTCTATGTCTGAATTGCCAAATCTTTCCGAATCTCTTAGAATCGAGCTGGAGGGTTCCAATTCAATTTGGAGAGATTAAAGGGTCTCCTGATTCAGTTTAGATTCGGAGATTTGGCCAGCGAATCAGGCCAAATCTCCACCATATTGAATCAGGGACTGAAGCTTTACCAGCCCTAGTTTTTAGTGGCACTTACTGCTCAGTAGTCTAATACTATGGAGCAGCAGCATATTAACATGGTTTTTGCCCGACACACTACTGCACAGTGTTATTAGGCTACTACACATTAAGGGTCTTGTATCTAGAACATATGAAGTGCTGTATAATGTAAACTACTCTGGGAAATCCCAGTAAGAAGTTTTCATAGTATCTAAATCTCCATCTCCCTTGTTGGAGGGCAAACCCAGTACTACTTGTGCTATACTCTTTCATACAATGGCACTTTGTCCATATGTACCACGAGAGATTTTTTTTCTAATTCATAAAGGGTTGAATACAACATATCTGATCTGTCTCACGCAAAAGTAAGAATGTGATCCTCTGATCTCTGCATCAATAGCAGAGGAGGAGGTTTTAAGAGGAGGTTAGATGAACACCTTGCTGGGGTCGTTTGACCCCAGTACTCTTTCCTGCCATGGGAGGGGGTCAAACTAGATGATCTACTCAGGTCCCTTCCGACCCTAGAAACTATGAAACTATGAATAGCTTGTTTGGGTTGGGAGCACAATCAAGCCATATAATAAACCCACAACTTCTATTTCTGGTCCCATTTTACACTAGTGTGACTCCATCAGCAAAGCAACTGCTAATTTAGATCAGAATCTGGTTTCCAAGGGTAAAACTTGCCTCTGAGAATCTGGGCTGTGCTGTTAACTGAGCCAAAGCCTGTAGAAGCTGAGAATGCCACGTGCAGCAATTAGCCATGCTATCTCTATTGGAAGTTGTAGCATGCAATACAGTGCCCCAAGGAGCAGTGACAGAGCTGTTTCCTTTCAAGATGGGCTGGGAAGCCAAGCAGGTGTGTTGGGTTGTCTCCTTCATACCAATATAATCAAACAAAACCAGCCAGAACTTGGCAAGGAGTGACCTGATGGCTGTGCCATTACTGTAGCGTCAGAACCTCAGCTGTTATCAGCCATTGTAACTGCTAGTGCTAACGCCAAGGCTAGGGATAGACTTTGAAAAAGCCCGAGCATGAATTGATTCCAACTTTGCAAGTTATTCTAACCTGCAAAGGTTAAACCAGTTTGCAAATGAATAGACATTCACATTTCATTTTGGAAATGCACACTCATGCCTGCAGTGGCTCAAAACAGAAGCCCAGGGTCACTACAGCAGCCCTCCCTTCCCTTTCACAGGGAAGCTGAGCTGGGAGTGTGGAGGAAGGGGACATGGCCAGGCCCCAGAAGACCTGAGTAAGACTGAGGAGGGGTATAAAGCCCCACCTTGGCCTGTGCAATTCAGAGGGGAGGGAAAGAGGGAGCGTGGCCAGGCCCCTGTGGCTAAGAGGTGGGGAGAATGAGGAGGAGAAGGAGAGAGAGAGCTCTGCTCACCCCAGCAGCTCCCTTACTGCCAGGAGCAATCCCAGCAAAGTACTGCCCTGCCCCAAAGGGGGACCCTTCCCCCTCCTCCCTCTCCCCCATGGCTGTGGGGTAGGAAAGGGGGCTCTGTGCAGTGCTAGATGAGGACTCTTCCCCCTCCTCCTCCCACTGGGGTGGAAAGGGGGACTCTGTGGAGCTGCCTGGCCCTACATGGGAACACTTCCCCCTCCCCAGTGGAGTGGGGAGCTCTGTTCAGTGCTGGGAGGGAACTCTTCCCCCTCCTCCTCCTCTGCCACCATGGGTCTGGGAGAGGGGCTCTGTGCAAGGCTACCCAACCCCAGAGGGGGACTCTTCCCTCTGCTCCTCCTTGCTCCCTGCCCTGGGAGGAGGGCTCTGTTCAGTGCTGGAGGGGAACTCCTTTCCCCCTCCCCAACTTGGCAGGGTGGGGGGCAGGGGCTTTGTTTGATGCTGGCAGGGGAGGAGGAGGAGGGCAGAGTCCCTTGAACTGGGTAGCCCTGCAAAGAGCCTCCCTCCACACCCTATGGTAGGGAGGAGGGAGGACTGCTCCACCCCAGTCCCCCAGTGGGAGAGGAGGGAATTAACCCACTACCTGCCCCTTAACCTTAACGGGGCCATGCTGGGGCAGCTGTGGTCCCTGCCAGTGAGACACGGAGGGGAAGTGGGGAATAAACCCCCTCCTTGGCAGTCTGACATAGGCTGCTGCCCCTCCCCATCCCCTCGCTGCTCCAGTGGCAGGATGTGGCCCAACACCATCCTGGCATGGCTCTGTTAAGATGAAGGGTCAGGGATAGGGTTATTTCCTCCTTCTGTCCCTTCTGCCCCCAGGGACTGCAGCTTGGGTCTGCCAACCCCAGCTGCCCCCTTCACCTCTGCTACTCCCCAGCAAACAGGAAGACCCCAACTGTGGCGGGGGGAGGGGAAGGTAGGAAGAATTAACTCTCTTCCTGCCCACTTTGCCTTAACGGGGCCATGCCGGCTGGTGTCTCGCCATGTCCCCACTCTGCTCAGGCTAGAAAACAGAGGGGTGGGGCCAGCCTGCTCCATTGGAGCAGAGAGCCCAGCCCAGAGAGCATAGTGGGATGCTGGGGGACTCTGGTTTAACTTAAACCAGGAAGGGGCCTGGGACAGACATTGCATAAACAGGTTTGAGCTCAATCAGTTAAATCTGATACTACATTCAACTAGGTTTATCTCAAACTGGTTTCAGCCATTATGAAACTGTTTTATGTGCACTGAATTTATGTTCTGTTACACGTTTAAACCAGTTTCTGATAACTTAAACCGGTTTATGTGCAATGTCTGTCCCTAGCCCAATGGTCCCTCTAAGTTAAATCAAAAGAAAATGCACTGAAGTCAATATAAAATAAGCTGTCTCAAGAAAAAGTGGAATCAAACTTATCCTATCTCTATTTTGCTATAGTTAGATCCAGACCTGTACATACTCTGTATGTGTGTGTCAGTGCCTATGCACATTAATCCAATCACGTGTATATGTGCAAAGAAATGTGTGTCTTTATGTATATATTTCTGTGTGTAATATATATATATTACACACATGTGTGTGCATACATGTATGTAGCCACAGTAAGCTGACTATAAATATTTTAATGCATATTTTATAGTATTAGGCTTTTTGGGTCACCTGTTTAAAGAACTGGAAACGTATTTCACTTATGGCATGCTTTGACTCTATTATTTTACATCAACCTCCTCCACACAGTTCCAGTGAGTTCTAAAGGCAATTTAATGTCACATTAATAACTTGTGCCAAGCCTTTGGAAGGCATCTAAATACCCACTGTTCCAATTCAGCCTGGAGAAATGCCTTCAGTACACGTACCGCTGATATTTTGGTGAGACTGCTCAGTGATGTTATTTAGTAGATTCACGCTCTTTCAGGAAGATAGCAGCTCTTTCCCTTCCCGCCCCTGACTATTTTAGAATTGGAGTTGATGAGTGCCGCTCCATAAACACTAAGCATCTGAAACAGCACTGTCAGAGGTATCGTTTTCAGGCATGCTTCCTGACTGCTTGTCCTGACCTTTCAGGGAGAGCAACAACACCCTGACATTTGTGTTGTTTTTTATCACCCCCATCACTTTCAAATTAAAACTCGAATCTATACAACTCCCTTTGAGCAACCCTCCCCCTGCCCTTACAACTTATGATGAATTCTTGATGAACTAGCGCTAAATGTAATGGATTGTACTTTTTGCCAAGCTTCCAAGCTTCCCTGATCATTAGGACTCTCCTTGATTTGACCCCCTCTGAATGTATTATTTTGGTCATGAAAATCCCAACGCTGCATTAAAGAGTTGTGGTGTTACAGAGAGATGCTGTGTGGGAATATTCAGGACCTCAGTGAAACAAAGCAAAGGGGCTGCTATCCATGTTGCTGAGAACCACTGGTGTTCCCCACAGGGAACTTGTTTCTTAATGATGTGTACGGCTGACTGCTGAATTGTAGCGGTGGCGTGACAGCCGACACTGGTATCGATGACTCCATCTTCCTTTCTACAACAGGATGTGCTGTGTGCCTGCAAAGTGCTTTACCTGAGATAATGGGAAATAAATAAAATGGATCCATTAGGAAAAAAAAAAACAGCGTTCCCCTATAATGTCCAATTTAGACCAATATGCCCACTTTCCATTCCCAATTATTTTATTTTCAAAGGAGCTTATTTTAAAAGTTGTATTCTGTGGTACAAGGCTCGGAGGACCAAAGCGTCACATTTTTTAGGCTCCTGTGTTCCCTGATTATTCTTTCCATAATAAATAGATGTCTCTATTGTTATGTTCGCTTGCTTTTTCTCAGCAGGTGACTATTCTTGAAATCATCTTCAAGTAATTAATACTCCCCCCGGCAGCGATTCTGGCAGCAGAGAGTATAGCTTGCAGCATAGTTACATAGCAATCAAAAAGTGCTGAAATACTCTTTTTCCTCTCTGGCAATGTAGCCTGTATTATAATGTGTAAAGAAAAGAGCATCCTGCCCAAGGCTTTTGAGACCCTTCAGTGTCTGACATTGCAGCTTCGCTGAGTTTAGAATCAAGACGGAGCATACTAATCTAGACATCTGAAGTTGTGGAGGAAGGGTCCAGATTTCCTGCATCAATTCTGAATAAAAAGTTGGATCACAGTCAGGTTTACTTCGCAAATTGCTTTTGAACGGAGCACGAATCTGAAGGATCATGAAAAGGCAACCTTCCCGGCAGGCCCATGTGGACAAAGTATCCTTGCTGTTTAGAAGCTGTTAAGCTAAGAGGGCAGAAAGATGGAGCCTTGTGCTCTTGTGATACTGGCTGCTGCTTGCTGGGTGAAAGGGAGGCATGGGCAAGGATGTATTTGGTAGCTGTGTTGGTCTAAGACAAAAAGAAATGCAAAACTCTAGAACTCTTGGTTTAGAGATGATACCTTTTATTAGACCAACTAAGACAAGGGTTGTAAACCGGGGGTACGCATACCCCCAGAGGTACCTGAGAAGACCCCAGAGGGTGCGTATGGGCAGGCAAGGATGGAACACCACCATGCAACATCCCATGCTGCCACATAGTCACCGCCCACCAGGCCAGACATGGAGAGCGGGGAAGCTCACACGCGGTGGCTGCCACTGATCAGCGTCCAATCATGCACACCCCCACTGCCTCTCAGTGACCAGCCACACACCACCCCCCTCTCCCCCCTGCTCAGTGTCCAACTGCTTGACACCCCCCACACCCCTCGGCGTCCAGCCACGTGCCACCTCCCCTCTCCCCCCTGCTCAGCATCCAGCCACTAGGGGTACACTGATAGCAAAAGGTTGAAACCCCCCGAAGTAAGAAATTGCAAAAAAAAATATTTTTTCTGCAAGCTTTCAGGCACACACACACACTTCCTCAGCCCCAGGGAAAATTAAAGATGGTAAAAAGTCCCCATAGGTAGAAAATAAACTTCATTTTTGCACAGAGGAAGCTGAAGGTGGAAGTCTGTTCCTCTGGGTCCATGACAGTGTCTTTGTGAGTTGCTCTTTGATGTGTAGATAAGGCAGGATATGGGTGATACGGGCAGCATTTTGGAAAAGAGAATTATTCTCTTTTTTTCTAACCAGAGAGAAAGCCTTTGTGAAGGGGCAGTTGCATGTCTTGAAGAACAGCCTTTAGGAAAAACACCCTTTAAAGGGCTTGGCTGTGAACCAGGAATCTAAGTTGTTATGAGGGGAGGTCCAATATATAATTCCCTCGTGGTTACCAACCCTTCAATCTGCCACAGCTCAGGTATGGGGCACGGTGTTATGGGAGGTACCCAGAAGGAGGGCCACACAAGCATTATCTATATGCATATGGATCTACTGCATCTATATCTGTATGTAAAATTGAACATTTGGTGAGATTTCTTCATTTAGCATAAACTCAGTGTCACTTTTCTCGGTCCAGCATAATCAATGCTCCCCAGGGCAAGTGAAGAGAGTATCAAAGATGTGTGAAATATAGGTAACCTTGAGACTAGAATGGCTGACATCCGGCTGAAGGAGCAGCATTTGCAAGGTATGCGTGGGTGAGGGAATGAAGGAAAGTGGGGAGAAGGCAAGTTGTTAAACAATTCATGCTCTACTAACAAAATGGTGCGATGGCCAAAGAGAATTTTGGATCCCTGAAACACAGGCATCTGTCTTTTGCGGTGTTTCCCCCTCTTTTGCCATCCTTTTTGCTTCTCTCTTTCTTCTCGCCTTATCTGAGCTCAGAAGCAGAGCGCAGAACTATTGTCAAGTGATCATTTGCCCAGGCTCTCCATGTCCTTCTGAAGTAGACCCATGGTTTTGTACCTTTTTTTAAGAGTTGGATGAGGCAAGCCGAAGAGTTAAGTAATTTACTCAAGACAGCAAAGCGAATCAGTGGCAACGCCAGAATCAGAAACGAGAGCAAAACAAGACTCCACCTTTGTTTAGGGGGCTGCTGATTGTTGTGCAAGTCATTCTTTGTTACCAAGGTCTTCCTCCTTACCACAGTGCTGCATAGCTCAGCAAGCCACAGCTCCTCAGACAGACCTCAGCTCTTCCAGTCTCACAAGCACAGGACCCTACCAATTGAGCCAGAGGAGGATCCCGTTAACGGCTAGCAATATAAGGCCAATGACACACAGCTGAGACTTCTGATTTGCAACAGTGGGCATCACTGGCCCTGTGCTTACCAGCTAGTTCATTATCTGATTTCTCCCTGACATGTTGCAAAGGTAAATTAATGTACCTTTATCTAACCCCTAAAGAGCTCCTTATTTTCTGCATTACTGAATGATTCACTTCCCTAAACTATTGCCAGTATCAATCCCCAGAGCGATTTAGAAATTTGCTGGTGTAGAAAACTATAGATCTTTAGAGCTACTCACCACTCTGACAATAGACATTTTTTTTTTTTGTCTGTTAATGGCCGTGGGTGCATCCAGTGCAGAGTTTGTGTTCAGCTGATGAACTGGAGCTGGATGACTTTTTGGAATGGCTAAGTGTTACAGCAAAAGCATTTAGTCCGCCCTTCTTCTTGTACCAGTAATTGGAGAGGAGCCTGTAATTATTTTTGATTAGTTTAAACAAAGAGCATGATGTATGCCCCCTTGACACTGTACCATTCATTATTTTATATCCTTTTATCATGTCTCCTCTTGTTCATCCCCTGTCTAAGGTAAACAGATCCTAGTCTTTTTCATCTCTCTTCACAGGAGAGGGTTCCCCTCCCTCCCCCCCCAGGCCCTTGATCATTCTCATCACCTTTCCCTTAAAAATCCACCCAAAATACCTGAGATGAAGCAGTAGAGTGGGCTTGGAGGGCAGCAGTCTCACAGACTTCCCGTTATGAGCAAGTCAGGCAAGCAGAGCAGGCTCCAAAAACGCACAGCTAATTTGGATGCGCCGTGTCACCAGTGGCCTGTACAATCACAGTAATTGCACAGAAAAACTAGGGGCAAAAATATAGGCAGACATTTTTAGCTGAAAGATCTGTCACTTTATCTCTCTCTACTTCTGTTTCTCCTCTCAGTAAAATGAGGATAACAGGTCTTAGCTACTTCATGAGAGGGTTGCAAGAGTGCATTCATTACCATGCACAAAGTGCTTTGGGGTCACCGCCTGGAATGGAAAGTGTTGGGTTTTTTTTAAATTTCACTTGTGAGGAAAAGATGGGGAAGTACAGCCAAAAAAAAAAAAAAAACAAACCGAAAAAACCTATGTTGTCTATAGAGATGACCAGACCCAAGAATACCAGAGGGTATTATGGGATGTTGGAGCAAAAATAATCCTGTGTATAAAGCATAATGACCCAACATGGGGGCAGGAAGAAGTCGCTGTTTAAAGCAGAGCTAGCGAATTTTAAAGTTCAGTTTTCTTGCATACTTGCCAGGCCTATTCTTTCCTGTTGCAAAAGCCAGACGTTTTGTAATTTTATTTTGCATTCCGGTAGCACCTAAAACCCAGGCCCTGGTGTACCACTCCCAAAGGAGTTTGCAGTCTGAACAGACAAAGAAGAGAAACACAGAGAAATGGAGTGACTTGCCTGATAGCACAGAGTATATCAGTGGCACAGAGTATATCAGTGGCAGAGCTGAAAACATACTTCTGCTTCCCAGGCTGCTGCTATACCCATCTCAAGCTTCCCTTGAAGCAAGGGGATGTTGTCAAGCTAAATAGAGGAGCAGATGTACAAGGGCTCTTTTTACTTCAAATTCTTATAACCGATTGAATCTGGTGCTTGAAATATCCACCAACATGAAAACTGGTGCACTGGATCTTCCTTCAAAGTCTTGCTGTGAGGCATTCAGGGTGCATCTACACATGCCCCCCACAACGCAGTTGTTACTGCATTGTCATTTAGCACTTGCTTTGTGGGACAGACGGGGCGGGCAATTATTTTGGGTGGAGGGCTACTTGCTGAGATTTGGCAAGCCATCGAGGGCCACATGACAGGCAGCCAGGGGCAGATAAATATTCATTTTCTAAATTTTTTAGGGGCCCTGCAGGCCAGATGGAATGGCCTGGTGGGCCACATTTGGCCCCTGGGCTACATTTTGCCCATCCCTGCTTTAGGAAGTACTAAAAGGTGGTGCAATAACAACCGTTATGGTGCTGTCCCACCAGCGCACGGTTATATTTAGCAGCTACATCGCCGTAGTGACATGCTATAATGAGGTAGCTCACTGCTACGGGAATGTAGTGGCAGCATCACGGTTTGTGCATGCCAATGCTATGTCACCATAGTGATGATCTACGTCACTGTAGCACATTGCTACAGCGACATAGCATCTCATGTAGACATGCCCTGGGTATCATCGTTCTCCTTCCCCCTTTCCCCACCCAGAAGACTGAGGGATGGAAATAGTTTGGTGCCTGCTGATCTTGCTGTCACTGATACTTGGTGTTTCCTGAAGACTGAAATGCCTGAGACAAGTATAGCCACAAACAATGCTCATTCCTCCTTGCTCTATGAGAACGACCTCCCAAAGCACCCTCATCAGAAAAGGCCACCGACAAAACAGACTTGCCACTGGAGCAGCCCCGTGCTAGGCAACACTGATCATCCCAGTGGCTGAGCTGTTCTTAGGGGCTCAGCCAAAACCCACTGGAGCCAATGGTACTTTTCCTGCTGATTAACTGCCTCTGGATCTGGTCCTCACTGAATAATTTGACTAATTTGGTCACTTCATTTTTTTTTTTAAATTACTTTTATTAAATTAAGTGAAGGTCTGAAAAAAAAAATTAGAAAAAATGGCTAGTTGTCCAATCCCAGGTTTAGGAGGCAGTAATTTTTATGGTCTGTGTAAGTTTCTTCGCGGACAGGAGATCCCCGTGATTTATTAAAACATTTATTAATCAGAAGACTGCTGCAAGACATCTGTTCAATAGCACAAAGAGAAAAAGCTCACAGTTAATCAGAAAGGCCAAAAAGGAAGTAAGAAGATTTCTGATCAAACCTGCCCTTGTTCCATCTGTCGGAGGGCACTAAAGTGCCTGCTCCTGGAAGAGCAGAAGCTGCCTGGGGAGAGGGTGCTAAGGGCCAGGCAGAAGCCCACAGCTGCGGGTTACTGTGACCACAGGCCATCAAGTGAGTTAGCCTACACCTGCGCCTGTACCTGCACCAGTTAGCTGACCAGAGGAGGTGGGGCCCTGGGCCCATGTAAATCCCAGGCGGGAACTAGGGAAGGCAGTTGGCTGCCAGTGACCAAGTGGGAAGGAGCCTCCTAGAGGGAGCTATGGGAAGAGGCCTGAGGGCGAGTCTAGCTTCTGGGGATGCCAGGGGTAAAGGTTGATTCTTTTAAAGGGGTGGAGCACAATGAGAACTTAAGTGTTATTTATAGCCCAGGGGCTTATGTTTTGTTTGCCGTTTCATAACAACCAGTGGTTTGGATGAGGCTACTGGGGAAGGAGGAGGACTCGTTGGGGCTGGCACCACTGTAGTGTGGGGGCCCTGGCACCAGAGAGGCACAGCATTTGGGGTGCACAGACTCCAGCACCAGAGAGGGCGTGGCATTTATTTTGGGTGCACAGACCCCAGCACCAGAGAGGGCATAGCATTTGGGGCGCACAGACCCCGGCACCAGAGAGATCACAGCATTTGGGCTGCAGAAACCCTGGCACCAAGAGATGCAGTGACAGAGGCAAGGCTGTGGAGAGCCCGGTACCAAGGGGCACAGAGACAGAGGCTGGGCTGCAGAGAGTCCAAGCCCAAGGGGTGCAGAGACAGAGACAAAACTGTAGAGACCCCAGCGCAGAGACAGAGACAGGGCTGTGGAGAGACCAGTGACAACCCAAGGCCGAGTAAAACCAAGGCCTTGGAGAGACATTGTGCAAATACCATCTGTGAGGCTTGGGGTGTGGTAAAGGGGCAGTTTGGAGCCACGCATATAGCCCATAAGGCTAGGGTGTCCCAAGACATCTATTTTGAAATGGGACCCACAAGGGGTCCAGGAACCCACAGGGTTCAGGGAAGTCCATTATGGCAGTGGCCAACCAGATGTGAAAGCAGCCTCCCTATACTATATTTACATCAAGACATGGCAGGCGAGAATAGAGGGTGCTCATCAGGCCGAATTGGCACGGTCAAGGGGTCTTAGGGGTAACACGACCATCCTTAGGGACCCCATCCCATGACACCATCCAACAGGCTTCAGTTGCTACCAAAAAAACAAAAATGCTCATTATTCAATTTGCGCAATGCATTAAAGCAGGCACATTTCAGATGTTTGGGTTTTTTGTTTGTTTTGTATTTATTTTTTGGCATACTAGTTATTGTATTTATTCAGTAATCCATTAGTTTTGGCCGTGTGATTGGTACCAAAGAGTGGAATTCAATTTCAAGTCAGATGAAAAAGAAAAAGAAAAATTGTAAGAAAAACTCGAACAGCCTCCCCCTACATACACACACACACACACACACACACATATCCAGCAGTTAAGCACATACTAGCGTTTCACTGAATTGTCCTCAGGGCCTGAGTGCGTGGTTTCTAGTCAAATATACCTTGGTGGCCTTTTTTCAAAACAGTGTTGGCCCCGCTCTTCCGATCATCATGCATCAGTAAGCACAAGACTTAATATGGTGGCAAAACGATTGATTTCACTGAGTAGGAGGAAGTCCAGACTTCCTGAGAACTGTGGTATAGTAGTAAATAAATTAAGGTAATGCAATGCAAAAGCAACAATATGTCAGAAACAGAGCACTGGACCTCTGCCCTGCCAGATAAGGCTAAATATGAGAGAATCCCTTTTGCAAACAACTGTAAATTGGATATTTATGTTAGAATCTGGCAACCTTTTCAGTTAACCTGTTCCATAGTCAGATTGATTTCGGGGCTTTGCCAAAATTCAGACTATGCGAACACATATATTATATCAGGAGGCTGAAATGAGCCATTTTAAATGTTCTCCACTGTTCACTATTATTATTGGTAGTTACTCCTTTCATCTCCTTTACCTGTTAAAAATCCAGTAGCTTTATGTACTGTAGAAGTGATAAATACCCATGAGGGTGTGGTCCTTTCCTATCGCTTACAAGATAGATTCCCAAACTGCAGCTCCTTAGTAATCCATGAAGGCCTTGCTGGTGATCTGTATGGAACCAGTTAGTGTTATGATCTCCTTGGTTCCACCCACATAAAAGGGCATCAAAAAGCAAACTAAATGTTCCCCCCATATTCTCTTCCCATGCAACATACAAAGTTTCCTCCCATTTCTGTAGTGAAATGACACACAAACTACACAGAGTCACAAGGCTCTGGTCTACAGCATCCTATTGAAACAATTGCGGCTAATAAGTGGAGGCCGTCCATTATCTTTTTATGTGTGTAGCCCTTCAAGGGGGCTTTAACTTGCTTATTGCAGATTACTTTTGCATGTTACACCGCAGCTCCATGCATCAGGATAAGAGCTGCTGCTTTGCTTACTTCACATTGGCCTTCATGCACGTGTAGTTTGTTCTGGTTTTCTGTTTCTTCCATCAATCTTGACGCTTTGACTTGCTCACTGAAGCTGAAAAACAGCAGAGAAAATTTTCTGCTATTGTTAGCTTGAATTTGGGAGGAAAAAAACAAGTTTGTAAACTTTTCTATAGATAATTCCATGCCTGTAGTTCATTAGTGTGAGAGATCGCTGTAACAGCTGATTTTTGTGCTCAAATATTTGCCAGAAGGGAATTTTAAATGTCAGGCTCAGCTGTAACATCTGACACTCTCCGTTTGATCTGAGTGGTACCTGATTTTTTTTAATATGAACAAATGTTTGCCTAATTTCCATATGCAGTGTCTAAGATTGTGAATGCAATGAAACAACTCACCATTTGCAGGTTTCTATGTGCTGCCATAGTTATTAGGCTTAAAAACCACAGGCCAAGTATGGGGTAGGGAGCTCTAGCAAAACAAACTTTTTTTTTTTTTGCTTATAAAAAAAAAAGCCGCCCCCCATCCAGGTCACTCCTTGATCTCTTCTGTCTCTGTGTGTCTGGGCTTTATACTTCACTATACCCTCTTCACTTTGGCTCCAGCAGAACTCCTCCCTGCCTTCCACCTCTTTCTCTTCAAGCAACTGACTCCCCCCTTTCCAGACATCACCTGACCTTTCTGTTTTCCCATCATCATCTTCATTTAAAACAAGAAAATAAAATTCTTGCATCCTCATTTTTCCCCCTAACAATCTGTTTCCTACTTCACAGGTGTTTTTTTCCCCTTTTTCTTTTTTTTTTTTTGTCAACTTAATAGCCATGAGCTCACTCTTTGCAGTTGATAGTCCCTTTGATCTTCTTTGCCTGCTGCTTGGCAGAAAGCCATGAGGCTGGTATTGCCTTTAATCTTTTTTGCCATAGATCAGTAATAACTCCTGTCCATTTCTTTTCTCTGGTTCCTTTGCTGAAACTGCCGCTTTAGTCTCCCCTCTGTTTTTACAGATGAAGTGTCATAATATGAGCAACGCTTCAATTCATGATCATAAATTGAAAATGGACAAAATAGCTCAGAAGTTTTTATGCCAAGGGTAATGGGCAAATTTGCTGGCTGTGCTAAATACTGTGTTACAGTGTTTATTTCTAATTACTGATTTTTTTTAAGGTCTGGGCTGTTCATTTGTTATCTACAAATCCTGTAGCTCAGTTTTCCAGTTTCTCCCTCCTGCCTGCCTGTAAAGTGTTTTGAAAAGGAGCTCTGTAAATATTATGAGCGTCCATATTTATTCCCTCTTGATGGCTTCTGAACAAAATTTGTTCGGTTTACAAGTCAGGATATGATACTTCCAAGAGGAAATCATTTCAAATTCAACTTGAGAAAAACATTGTGTTCTTTCTGCTTGGCAAAGGATGTCATTGCCAGTATGGGAGGGGAAGTTAGCTATGGATGTCATTGGTAAACATGTTGATTCAAAGCATAAAATGTACCTTTCTCTCTTTAGCAATGTTGGTTTGCACTGCTAAAGAACACAGTTTTGGGTGTCCATAAAGCAACAGATATGACTTGAATATATGCACAGAGCAAACATCTGGAGGCTCAGAAAGACGTACAGCTCCCAGGTCTAACTCATGGCACTTCACAGAAAGCAGCATGAATTAGACTGGTCCTCCTGACCCAACAGATGCTAGCTATTAGGTCGGCGGGTGGGGTATCAAGCTCCAATTTGGTGCCAGTCCAGGGAAACCGGCTGCATCTCTGTAGCCTCTTCCCCTAGCTCTGCCCACCCCCTCCAGCTCCTGTTTTGTCTCAGGATGGGAGGGGGAGAAGGTAGGGAAGGGAGGTCTGTTCTGGTTTCCCTAGCCTGTGCTGGAGTGGGGAGGGGGGTGCATTGGAGCCTCCCACCTTGGAGATGCTCCAGTCTACCTTCCCCACCCTACAAGGCCAGCTGGACAACCCCCAGCATGAGCTCCCTTCCATTCTGACAACATTTCCAGGAGCAGGGCTGAGCTGCATTAGCTCAGCCCTGCTCCTGGTGTGTGCCGACACAAGTGAATGAAGGAGCTTCACTTTGCAGAGCCTCACTATATGAATCTGAATCTGATGCATGAAATATCCACCAGCATGAAAACTGGTGCACTGGACCTTTCTTCAAACTCTTGCTGTGAGGCATTGAGGGTGCGTCTACACATGCCCCCCACAGTGCAGTTGTTACTGTGTTGTCATTTAGTACTTGCTTTAGGAGTACCCACCAGCACACAACTATTTTTAGCAGCTATGTCACTGCAGTGATGTGCTATAAGGAGGTAGCTTGTTGCTACCGTGATGTAGCATCAGCGTCACAGTTTGTGCCTATCAATACTATGTCACCATAGCATCGACAACATTCACTACATGAGGGTTCAGACTGTCGCAGGATCAGGCCCTTTTAAAGCACTCTGCAACCATGCACTTGTGTTTGGTCATGGCTGTAGAGTGCTTTCAAGGGTCAGATCAGGGACAAATTGGCACCCTTGGCACCCTGTCTGCACCTTAGATTAAAAAGGCAGCTTCCTATAGAGCTATTGCTCTTAGCATGGTTGCACTTAAATAATTATAAAGAAATAAATAATACATATTGATTCCAGATTTAACATTTTAAACATACTATGGAGGAAAAAAGGAGGATTTGCTTCGTGCTGGCATAAAGATAAGGAGTATTTCCAAAAAAGTAACTTAAGGCTTGCAAGCCCCTTTTAGTGAGCCAGTTTCCCAAATGGTTTCAAGCTTGTCTTAACAGTTGCCCTAAGTGGGTCAGTGAATTCTGCTCCTTGGTCACTGCAGTGTCATGATGGATGCTGGAGGCACAATCTAGTATATTTGGGATATGCATTTGGTTGGACAGGAAAATCCATGAGATTTCTCTCCGAAGGAGTTCCACATTGCAGTGGGGTGTTGGTCAGAGAGTAGCATGCCTGTCTTTGTAGGGATGCTGTCTGTTGGGTGGGAGAAGCTGATTATTCCAGTCATAACTAGATTGTGCACGCAGTCTGTGGGGATGCCAAAAAGAATTTAAGAAAGTCAGGCCTATCCTGCACTGTCCTGATTCTGCTTTTATCCCATCCCCACGTTAACTTGGTCATATGAGTGACCAGGAACTGACAAAAGCATGTTGGGAACATGTAGGTGGAAGAGATACAGGAATGAGATTTTCAGAAAAGTGGTATTTATAATAGTTGCAACTCTACTGACTAGGGCTTTTGCCTCTATTCGCCCACCAATCACAGTCATTCTGAAAATATGATTGATGAACAGCACAAGGGAATTTTTTTTCCATTGAGGGATTTTTGTCTGAGTGAATTCTGTACTATGGAAGGCTAGGCCTGCCCCATTTGTGGGGCTTGGGGTCTCAAACACTTCAGGGGAAGGCACCCTGTCATTCAAGGCTTGCTTTCAGACTTGTCTATTTTATTTTATAACCAGAAGCTAAGCTGAATTCCTCTATTCGATCAGAGGCTGCTGGTGCTGAAGTGTCGAGTTTGTGATGTATAGCAGAATGTCATCGGCACAGAGAGAAATTCAACTCTCCACTCCCTCTACATTTATACCTTGTATCTATGAATTATTACATATTTTGCTGGCCAAGGTCTTGATTTCCAGAGCAAAGAATAATGGGGATGAGGGAGAATTCTTGCCTGAGTTCTCCCTAGACTCTGAAAGGGGCTAATCCAGTCTATTAATGCTTCTCTTAATTCAGTGTGATGCAGTGCTGCAATGATATGAATGCCTTCCCCTCTCAGATGCTTTCTCCAACCTGGTTTCTTGTTGTTATATGTATTATGGTTGCATCTAACAGCCCCAAGCAAGATGAGGTGGCCCATTGTGTTAAGTTGGCTTAGTAGGACACTAAGGCACTTACACATGTGCCTGACATCTGCTCCGACAAGTCGTAATGAATTAATCGAGTCTGCTGGAGTGGAACAGCTCTAGCAGCTTCGCCATCAAACCAGCTTTTGTTAAAGCACCCCTGCTGCCATTTTGAAGCACAGGATGCTGACTACATGAAATGCTGTGGGTGTTTTAATTAGAGCAATTCTAATTAAAACACTCCCCGCCTCCCCCCACCCTGGAGCACACGTACAGATGCCCTAAGATTTTAACAGACAAAACAGACACAGCATAGGAAAGGAGTAGAGAGGTGAAGTCTTTCATTCAAGTTCCCACAGATGGTCAATGATAGAACTGGGAATAAAATCCAGCACTCTTGGCTCTCCTACCAGACCATGCCACTAAACCATGCTGTCTCCTCACTTGATTTTCCTTTATATTCATATATTAAACCTTAGATTAATTGCATTAATTGTAAAAAAAAAAAAAGAAAAGAAAACCAGAAACAAAACAAAACAAAAAATCAGTGCATCTACATGAGAAGTTTACTGCCTAATTAGCTCTTCAGTGAAGTCTGAATGTCTACACGTGCGGCCCTATTAGGCCGCAGGAAACTAATGAAATCCACCACAGGTTAGTACTTGTAAATACAATACAAATACTTTCCTGCAGCGGCGTTCTTCAGCACACGGCAACACACATGTAGATGTTGACGGTGCTGGCTGGGGCATGAGGGTGCTTCAGTGTGGGGCTGCCTACCTCGGCAGCACATTGAGGCAGGTTGGAGCAGCCCCAGGCTTGGGGCTGCTCCAACCTGGCTCAACATGCCGCGGTCCCGGGCACACATGAAGACACAGCACCCAAGAGTGATAAACTCTGGTGCGATATGTGCTGGAGTTCATTGCTCCTTGCTAATAGCATATGTAGATGCACCCAGTATGAAATGCCTAGGGCTTGGCTTTGCCACAGTGCTCAAACAAGGCATGCTCAAGCTCTAGTGTAAAGGGAGCATAGTCAAGCACATTTATCTTGTTCCTAAGAACCCCCTTTCCAACAGGGACATAAATGAAGAGGGACTTTTCCATGTCTGTCCTGCTAAGTTTGGCTTGCTGTAACTCTAGGGGTGAGGAGAAGGCAACAGCTTTATACCTTGGGGCCCAACTGCACTGGTCCAGATCCCCAGTGCAATATAAATTATACCTGGATGTACTGCAGGAACCAGGGATCCCAAGAGTATACTGACAGTCTGGCCATGGCTCTGTTTCTCAGCCAGGGGCTGGAAGTGTTGCGGGCATAGGAATAGCTGTGTTAGTCCTATGTGGCCTACAAAGGCTATTTGACTCTCCAGAACCTGGCTTGCTTGCTTAGGGTAGACACAGACATCAACTCTCATTGCCTTTATGCCACCATAAAAGTCTGTATGGGACAGTCCTTCTTTGAGCAGGGGGTTGGACTAGATGACCTCCCGAGGTCCCTCCCAACCCAGATTTTCTATGATTCTATGAAAGCTAAGAGATGTCTCTATTCTTTGTCATGCCACAAGGTAGTCATGAAGAAAGGTAGTAATAATTTGTGCTGCTTTATTGAGGCAAACATCTATTTGCTTGATTGTGAGAGAGAGCAGGCAGCCCAGAGCTGAAATAGCCAGGGGTGCGCCTCTGAAAGTGGGAAAAGCCTTTCCCTTCTTCTAGAGACATGCCCCAGAGATTGCCAGAGGCGCATCCCTGGAAGAAGAGAATATGTAGCCCGTTGTCCTGCTAAGTCAGTGGGTGGGCTAATGAGTTTTGCCCAGTTAAGTCGATCAGCTATGCCAGGGCACATCCCGACACACCTGCTCTGCTCTGCTTCCTTTGGTGACATTTATTCCTAGCATCAGAGCTCACAGCTGAATGTAGCCAATATTCCCTTAGTCAGGTGTTGTTTCAGAGTTAGACAGCTCATCTCTAGCATCATTTTCTAGTCACTGAATTATTTATATCCATTATGCCACTCTACAAAGAGGCATCACTGCAGTGTCCTGTATCCAGATGATGGCCACAAGCACTAAGGGCCAGGCTGTAACTTGAGACACAGCTAAATAGGCTAAAAACTCACATCCTGCTTAGGTCCTGAGCCTACTCCCCTTGAAGTCAGCAACCAAATTGCCATTGACTTTGTGAGTGCTGGATGAGGCTCTTAGGGCCACGTCCAGTTCCATAAATATAAAGGATCCTGGATCCCTGCTCTGAGGGAGGCAGAAATTACATTACGTCATTCAATTCGGAGAGGGGAGAGGATTTCTAAGGGTGATAACTTTTATTGGACCCACCACGTAGTTGGGATACAGCTGGTCCAATAAAAGATGTCACCCTAAGAAATCCTTGCCTCTCACGTCATTCCTGCACAATCACGGTAACAATGGCACTCTTAACACTACTGTCAGCCAGTATGCCAGCCACTCCAATGGAAGTGAGGCCTGTTTTCCCTATGCACCTACTGCAACAGGGGATTTGGGGCGAGTAGCCCTTTAGCAGCTGCAGTTATAAATCTCAGACAGCTGAGCAGAGTAAAATCAGAAGTGCTTGCAAGATCCCCGGAGATGACCCAGGAGCAGGATGGGAGGAAACATGGGTTAGAGGTGGTCCTGTCCACCCTTGTGCGCCAGCAGGTTGGGATCCAAGTTGGAGTAAAGGTTAAAACCAGACAGCTTGCCACAATGCAATGTCCTGTCCTTCCTCTTCACACGTGCGCAGAAGAATGCCACACCTGCAAGGGTGAGGCTGGCCTTGGCACTGGTTGGTAGCCCCAGGAGAGTTTCTGCAGCTGGCAGCATGCAAAGCTTCCTCCTTGGTCTAATAAAAGATGTCACATCCACTCAAAGCCTGCCTACATCCTTAGACCAACACGGCTGCATCCCAAACTCCAGCATCCTCCTCCTCCCTGGTTTTTCCAGAACCTAGAGTCTACTCCAGAGATGTGAGCTGGCAAAGAGACAGAAGATTTAGGCCTCGGTAAAGACCAAGTAGCAGCATTTTGCTTATATACGTCAGGAGGCGATGCAAACAATTCCCAGAGCTTCCTAGTTATTTATTTAATAGCAAGCACTTACTTAAAGGCACAATATCAAGTTTTCTACCAGTAATGAGATGACAGAAATGCACTCGCATTGTCTGACCAACACTTTGGCTGCCAGGCCTGAATGATAATTGAGAGAGCACCCACAGTCCTTGGTCTGTCCTTTGCCCAAGGATCAGCCCTCCAGGATAATCGCCATCACACACATACCAGAACAGAACGCGGATGCTGAGGTTCATAGGTCACCGTTTTAATATAATGGGTTATTTTCCAAATTCAATCGCTCTGTTGCTATGAAAATGTGTGTGTAGCCCCACTTTCAGTTGCTTTCACAGCGTAGAATGGTCTCGGAGCTGGGAAGGTCACAGATTTATTTATCAATGGCATTATTATTGTTAATACCAGCATAAATCTTTTTTATATATGCAGCACCTCTTGGCAAAGCACTGGGGAAGCTGCGCAACATCGCTCCAGGAGCGACACAGTGTGCTTAACAATATTGGAGATGAGCATTGAGTAGCATGTAAAAGTCTATAATTACTTTATGGTGCATTTATTAATAAGAAAAATCATTGTGGGTAACTTTTTGGTTGGACTGCTGTGAGCAACGGAATGCTTCTGCTGTCTCTCAGCAGGTATTCCCATCCCAGACAGCAATCCTCTAATTAACTTTTGTCATGTGCTTCACTGAATCTAGCAATACAGAATGATCTAGAGGTGCCTATAGATCTATCAGACAGAATCTGAAAAACGACTTCCTATGTTTCACAAGGGGGGGGGAGCTGCTTCCTAATGATCCGTTTTCTAAATGTATTATATCTTCACAGAATTCGCCTGTCCATGGGGGACTGCAGATGCAACAACTGGAAAGAGACTTTGGGGAAAGTGGACCAAAAGGTAAAATACCAGAATTGGTGAGTAAAAGCAGGGCGGGGAAAGAAATTCTCCTAAACAATTACAGCTCCCTGTATGCCTGAGCTGCAAATATTTAAGCAAAAGGTGGCAATAGTTAGTCTCTTAGGTAAAATGAGGAGTAATGGACAAAATCCTGGGACTGAAACATTTAATGCCCATTTGAGGGAGAGTAAAAAACACCGGAGTGCAGCTTTCCTGGAGCCAGCTTTCTTGTTTGAAATCACAACCTGTCTGCCTGGATCCAAAACGCTGTACCTGCCTGCCTTAATCATCTCACAGATATGCAGATTTTAGTGCTGAAGGGGCGATTATGATCAACAGTTCTGACCCCTGCACAGTGCAGGCTCTCACGCTTCCTCATTACTATGCACGGTCCTTCCACACCCATCCAGATCCTATCCTGACTTTCTCATCTGGACATACGTGCTAGCAGTCCCAGCATCTATCATTTCTTGCAAGCATGCAGACTGCTGCAGACATCCAGAGCCCCAGGGAGATCTCACTGCAGTCGGACTGTGTGCAAAAAGTTGCAAAATCAATCAGCTATCATTGCACGCTTGTCACAGCAGGAGGTGCATCTCTCTGTCCAGAGAAATGCCTAGCACATTTTTAGCCGTGTAATAATAGTAAGTCGTGAGCCTTAGAATCAGAGGGCTGATGGTTTGTCTGGTTCAACCGCATCTAGCTCATCTTCTTAACTCGGATTTTAGGACTAATTAGCTCAAGCCTTGAATGAGCAAAAATTACCTGGTTCATATTTTCATCTGCTTTTAACCACTGCCGAGGGATGTGGGGGAAACCCTGCAGGTCACTGTTCTGGAAGAGACATGACGCTGAGCAGATACTCAGGGCTATTTCCATAAAAGGTTTCAGATGCCTGAAGTGGGACTTAGACGGCGAAGCCCAAAATTGAGATATTCAGAACCCCCGCTCAGTTTCTGTGTAACCCTGGAGGCACCGGATGTCCATAGGTAACCTAGTTTTTTGGGGTTTTTAATGACAGATCCCCAAGCACCACAAATTCTTCTTCTGAGCATGTCCAGAAGTGCTACCTTGCAGCTCAGTGCCTATCTCACATCTAAGCCTTGTTGGGATTCAGGAACTATCAGTCCTCCACATATGTTTCCAGAGGTGTTCTTAGAACAGGCCAGCCTTCATATTGCTTTAAATGCAGTTGCAGCTATGACTTCTCTTCAAAGCACTGGTCAGTCCACCACCATGACCTGGTGGTTCCAGCATTCATCTAGAATATGGGAGGCCCAGGTTGTATTCCCTACCTCCCAGTGACAGGGGTCAAGCGCCATGGAGAGCACCCAACCCTATCCACCAGGCCGGGGTGGGTAAAATGCAGCCTGCAGCCCAGAGGCGGCCTGCCACGCCATTCTATCCAGCCTCTTTTTTTTTTAAATTTATAAAATTAATATTTATCTGCCCCTGGCTGCCTGTCATGTGGCCCTCGATGGCTTGCCAAAACTCAGTAAACGGCTCTCTGCCCAAAATAATTGCCCACCTCTGCACCAGGCTATAGGTGGTTTGGGGATGTCAGCACTCTCCATCCCTTCCGATGAAACTGTTGCACGGTGCATGAAACCTTGTGTTTTCATCCGGCTCCATGGAACTTGGTGCTTGAACCATTAGGATGGGAAAACTAACTCATTCTTTCATTCTCTTCTCCCCATAACCCTGGCCCCTAATGAACATGTAAGTACTCCATGCCAAATGCAACTGCTTCAACATGAAGTGTGGAGAGTAGCCAATAGCTCTGTGGTTAGGCAGGTGGAAGACATAGCTATAAGCCCCCTTAGGATGAGGAAGAAATGGAACCCACCGCTCCCAAATACTGGGTGAGTTCAGTATAAAAAGAAGGGGGAAGAATATACAACCTCTGGCTTTGCTTTGAAAAGAAAAGAGCAGCTCTTCAATTTCTACATGCAGTTAGTGGTAATTTTGCTTTGTAATATTAACAACAGGCATTTAAGGGTACTCTTTTAAAAATTGCACAAATATTCATTTATGCGAGTAGACTATGAAAGTAAACATCTGCTTCCTTGATTTACACATGAAAAAAATTATTTGTGCAGCTTTGGGTCTTGCCTTGGGTGTTGCCTAAACTTTGGCCCATCAACTACAAATGTGAATAGGCATTTACACCATTTGTTATAACTACATGTTAGATGTCTATTGGTGTTCACACAGTAGGCATGAATCTGCTATACTGCAAGTGTAAACATAAATAGGGAATTAAAATCTATTGGCTGCTCTGGTAGATGAAAATGTTTTACTATGTTTTACCATGCCTCATAGGCAGTTTAGCACACATTTTTTTGGTTGGAGTTACTTCCTGTTTGATTTAAACTTTAGTTGTTGTATAATATTTCAAGACTCATTGTCAGCTTTTGAAATGAAATGCTCTGCAGAATCATAATATTAATTTACACAAACTGTAAGCCCATGTCATCTCCAAATTTGCAATTCATCATTTAATTCTGACTGAATGAATTGTGCCATAGATTGTGAATTGTCCATGGTTTCTTGAATGCAAAAATGCTTATTACTGTCACCCTTCAGTGCAACTTCCTATTTAACCTCGTTATTTCTCAGGGTGGATTTCTGCTTTCTTACTGGATTTTCTCATCTTTTTTTTTTTTTTTTTTTTAAAAACAAACTAAAAATGAAGACCAGCATCAATGTAGTTTAACACGGGAATGGCTACCCTCCTACATAAATCTCGCAATAGTGGCATGCACAATCATCTCCACTGAATCTCATTGACAGGGAGAGTCATCGGTCACTTGATATGTAATGAGACAAGTTTGCGTATCATTGGCTGGGTTCACTGCAATGAGCATTTAGTACCTGTCTGTGAGTTAGAAAAACAACAGCTGGTGTCTTTATTACAATAAAATGAGATGAACTGTACAAGTTTCACAGGTGTGTTGCCATCCCTAGAATTCTGGCTGCAAAGCGTCTCCACAGCCTGTTAAAAAGCAGCATTGAAATGCTGCATTGAAGTATTCAGTCATCACAACACATCTCAGGAGCTGATCACACCCTGCTATCACAGGGCTCAGTCCAGTGCCCAATTGAGTCAATGGGTGCTTCCAAACTCTTGAAGCTATTCTAGCAGCTTATTACAACAGCTGCACATCATAAATGAACCCTTATAGGGGTGTCACACTTCACATAATTGCCCCCTCTTTTCCACCTTGTGCAAATTGCATACATTTGTTGCAGTGGGTCCTTTATCTTTTCCTCTTTTAGATCACTCTTCTTCAGATGATCCTAAAGTGCTTCATAAATACCAATGAACTAAAATTCACACTGCTCCAGAGCATTATTCCTACCATCTCATATAACTGGAAAGTAAGGGTGAAGTTATGAATTGCACTTAGACCATGTTAAGAGCACTTAAAATGCGAGTGTCTACACATTAAAGCTCTTTAACTCATGCTATATGCCCTCTGAGCAGTTCAAACTTATGCCACTTCAGGCAAGGGCTTACTCTGTGCTTTGCCTTCTAACTTGTGTTAGGGTAACTTTGGTCTGCTCCATAGAGAGAAAATGAGCAATTACAGTCCTCCAGCATCCCAGCATGCACTGCTCCCACCCCGAACAAGGACAGAGCTCAGTTGTCCTGGCTTCTAGCCATGCCCCTGCCTGCTGGTCTTCTAGTAGCAAGTCAGACATGTGCAGGCAAGAAACTATATTAACCCTTAATATGTGATGGTTCACAGCATGTTCTAACTTCAACACCTCTTTCCATCCCACAGCTTTAGTATGATCGAAGTATAACATGTGACTTCACCCTAAGGCTTAAAGGTAAGGGCCAGCTTGTTTAGGAGAGAGCTTTGCCTGATGTCATGCAGCAGATCCGTCTTACAGATATGAACAGGAATGGCCAACTGCTGTGTTTTGACTAGAGACTGCTTCTTCTGATACACACAGGAAGACAATACATTACCGTGCTCTTGTACATACATGTACAAGCATCTATCCTGCCAGATCAGTTGTGTATAATCTATATTGCTGTGATCCAAAGGCAAAAAAAAGGGAGGAAGAGAAAGTAGGTGTTGATTTTAGGTTGCTAGAGCAAGCTTTTCTGTTCTCTCCCATCACCGATAGAGCTGATACTCTTCCAGGCTCTTGATGGAAAGAAGATTCAGACCTTCTGTCAAATTTTCCAGTGTCCCTTGCAGCAGTTTAATTTCCTGAGAGCTGACCTCTGGAGAACAGACATCTCAGTGCTTGTTGTTAATAGCGTTGGCCCTGTGATCCCCATAGTGACTACCAGAGTTGGGGAGGAATCAACCATCTCCTGTGAGTGGCAAACCTGCCATGGACTGAACCTTGCCCTCCTTTCATCCTTCACTTCGCGGGGAGCTTATATGCTAATTGTTCTGTTGAGTGCACAATTTATTAGCTGTGCCAGCACCAAGCCTGTTTGGGGGAGGTATGGTAATTTGTTGCCTCCAGAACTGATTTTTGCACAAAACTACAGCTCTGGCCCATTATCGTTCTTTAACGTCAGTGCAGCAGCAGCTTTTTATAAAATATATTATCTCTCTGAACTTGGTTGTTAGCAATGCAAAACAGAAATAACAGTATGGCGGGTTGTGAACATGCTATCAGCCATCAATATAGATGGCATATCATCAATCAAATCCATAAAGCTTTTAAGCTGTCTTGATTTAAATGAAGGTTTATGGTGCATTACAATGGGCTGTTTAAAATCATGCGCGCATTTTATCAGGTCTTCATGACTACTTAAATGCTTTCTGGGCCATGGCCCTAAACCCACTGGACCCAATTCTGGTCTGATTCCCACAGGTAAATCTATTCACTTGAATTAGAGTTACTCCTCGTGTATAAAGTTTGAAGTGAGAGGCAAATTAGGCCTCAGGTTTTCACAAGAGCTCAAATGAAAGTCAAAATGGAATTGAAACCAAGTTTCAGCAAGGAAACCTACCTTGATCTCATAGCCCTACTGGATGTAGAGGTCTGTCAGCATGTTAAGTAGTCCTTGAGTAAGATATAGCATTTTATCTCAGTGATAGGAGGCGCTGCAAATTTTAATTGAAAATATTGGTACCATTTGTTACAAACATTAAGGTCATGCTGAGGTGCCCTAACTGTAGTAATGGTGCCAGGTACTGGACAGAAAGGTGACACAATCTGTGCTCTGAAGGACTTACAGATTAAAGAGGTAATGGGCAAAGGATGGAAAGGGCGACAGATGCCAAGTGACTGGCCAGAGGTTATACAGCTGTTTAATCAGAAAGCCATGATTAGAACCAACGTGTCCCAGTTCCCAAACCAACGCCCTACCCCAGTGGTTCTCAACCTTTTTAGACTGAAGACCCTGTCACTAGACTCCAGGTACCCCTTGAAAAATGCCAGCTCCTAGTTTACTGCCTACAGAAAAATAATTGAACAATTCCTGTGTTGCAAAGAGCTCAGAAAAGACCACAGCAGGGCAGAATGGTTTTGAGACTATGAATTCCTATTTGAAATGTTGTGAATCATGTTTGCACACCAAACAATGCTAATGTTGTAAGGGATCTCAAGGCACTGCAGGGTGCCATGACACCTTGATTGAGAATCACTACCCTATCCGCTAGACCAATGGGTTTTCAACTTGTGGTCCATGGACCTCTGGGTTATGTCTAAGGGGTCCAATTATGTTTAAGGGGTCTGCAAAAGATGCCTATGACCAATCAAAAGTATGCACACACTTGCCATTCAAAGCAGTCTGCACCTCCATTCAAAATTGTTTTGAGGTCCACAAATGAAAAAAAAAAACATTGGAAACCACTACACTAGACCCTTCTTCCTCTCCTTGCCTTTCCTTCTCTTATTTATCTGGACTGACTGCCTGATGACAGGGATCCTGTCTAATTTGCCAGCGAATGGGCATATTACTGGCAGAACAAGCTTTCCTGCACCTTCCTCCCTTTGTCTTGGAGCATCCACAGATCTAACTTAGCCCACAGACCAGCATGGATCAGAAGTGCCTGCACTGAAGTTAGGGGAGTTACATGTGAGGAGATCAAGGCCCTGCATTTATGAATGTAAAAAGTCCTTAGCTCCTAGATCACAGGGGTGCAGGTTGTAGCCATGTTTCATTGTTTCATAGTTTCTAGGGTCAGAAGGGACCTGAGTAGATCATTGAGTCCGACCCCCTGCCCTGGCAGGAAAGAGTACTGGGGTCAAACGACCCCAGCAAGGTGTACATCTAGCCTCCTCTTAAAGACCCCCAGGGTAGGGGCCAGCACCACTTTGCTTGGAAGTTGGTTCCAGATCCTAGCCGCCCTGACCGTGAAGTAGCGCCTCCTGATGTCTAGCCTGAATCTGCCCTCTGCCAGCTTGTGACTGTTATTCCTGGTCACTCCTGGCAGTGCTCAAGGGAACAGGGACTCCCCCAATGCCTGCTGGTCCCCCCTGACTAGTTTGTAACAGGCCACTAGATCCCCCTTCAGCCGTCTCTTGTGGAGGCTGAACAGGGACCTCTCCTTGTAGGGCCTGCCCTGCTGCCCCCGACCATGTGAGTGGCCTCCTCTGGACCCTCTCCATGCTCTCCACATCCCTCTTGAAGTGCGGTGCCCAGAGCTGGACGCAGTCCTCCAGCTGCGGCCTGACCAGTGCTGCATAGAGGGGGAGGATCACCTCCTTGGACCTGCTCGAGATGCATCTGTGGATGGTCTAAAGCCATAGGCAGACAAGGCTTTTTGGGTGAATTGGACAACTTTTATTAGACCAACTTAAATAGTTGGGGAAAAAATGGCCAACTATGTAAGTTGGCCTAATTAAAGATATCAGATTCACCCAAAAAACCCTTGTCTGCCGTAGTTCCTAGGCACATTCAGCTCCATGGCTTCTCTGACCAAACCGCCGGCAGAGTCCTTGCTCCACAGAGGTCACCGCTGCAAGGAAAGAGGAAGAATAAAGAAGGAGAACAGAAGTTAGAAATACAATACAGAGTTTGCATAAATGTTCAATGTGTGGCTTGAAAGTGTGTTTTCCTTCATCTTTTCAACTTAAAAGTGTGTACCATTTAAAGGATAAATTGGAGAGAGAGCTGAATGAGGTAGAGATGGATGTGATCTCAAGTAATGAATAAATAGGAGTTTTAAATAGAAAGAAGGGAGATGGGCAAAAGAAAAGAAGAAGAGATGAAAGGACCCTTGTAAGCAGACTCAGGGGCCATGCGAATCGAAGGCTCTTCAGCTCACTAGGAGTTACAAACAATTAAAAAAACCCATTTTGGGTCCACCTAATTTTTGGCACACTAAAAAGTCAAACAGAAATCCATTTTCTTTCCGAGGAAACATCTTGGTTTTGATTCTGTGCTGTTGGACTTCTTTATTGAAGGAGGAAAATTTCTGAATGTAAATTAAAACTGGGAGATGTCTTAGCCAAGTCAAAACGAGATCGTAGGCCATTTGCGGGGTTCTTTTTGTATTTCTTTCAAGAGAATTCAGTCAAACTGATGTGAAATGGCAAAACGCTGCCAAATCTGCATTTTTTTCCAACTAAAAAGAAAATGTAGGCCAACAATCGTTAGCCGTGTGAAGCAGAGAGGAGATCTAGCAGCAGAGAGACAGCAGCTGGCGGGTGAAAGCTCCAAGGCAATCCGTCGGCAAATGACCAGAGTCCAGATTCGGTGCCTGTGATCAAAGGCCACTTGGGTCTAGGATCCACAACGCACTTATTGCTTCAGCTCCTCTTGCCTCATAAGAGTTGGTTTCTACCTCTTGGATCTAGGCACTTACCCCTGTGTGACAGTGGCTGTGGTTTTTCGGTTTGCTCGATTCTTGCTGCTGCTGCTTCTTTGTTCACTTACTTTATTCAACAACTGAGTAAAACATCATTTTGATGTATCTTTCCAATTTGTCCTAACATGCTTCTGGACATTTTATATAGGTATCTGCCAATATTTTACGGTGTGTACCAATAGATGGGGCATTTGATTTTAGCTTTCCAGTATTGATGGAGTATGTCAGAACTTTTAAATATAGAGGCAGATCCTGCTGTAAACTGGCATAGAAACTGCATTAAAACTGATAGAAGTATGTTGTTTGACATTGGCTGAGAGTCTGGCCCACAATTTTCAATTAAAATTATTAAAAACTTATTCACTTTTGATAGGCAGCCTAAAGCAACTGTACCCCAGTTTCTTTGCTAGCAAATAAGTTCCACCTTCAGCAAAGAGTCTTCCTTTCTTTTAGAAAATATAAAATCATTTCTGATTATTCCTAAGTCAGTCCCTTTTAGACGAGTTTATTTTCCTGTCTCCAGAAGTGGTAAAAGAAGAAGTTTGCTAATGCCAGGAGCTTTTTAAAAAGCCCCGAAGATTTCTAGCTGACAGGATGGCCATACGGAGCACTGGTGGCTTCATGCTTCAGGGTTAACTTAGGCAAGGTACAGACATTACACTTTTACCGGTACAAGTGATTGGAAACCAGTCTATACCCCTAAGAGAACAGAAATTGGGCACACATAGACTCAACTAAAAATGGCAAAGCCTGGTGTAAGATTTGACCCAAAGGGCAAATGTATGTTCTGTACGCTACCAATCTCGGCTGTGCCATTTACAGAAATCCATGCAACTTGGACCGATTCTGCCTTGAGATTTTTGAGTGTCTGTACCTAGCCTTAAAGTCTTCTTTTCAAGCATGATGTACGATAATTGTCAGAATCCACAGCGTGAACTGCTGGACAAAAGAAGAACAAGCTTCCAGCATTCAAATTTAGACCACGTTTATATTAAGTGTTATTTGAGTCCTCGCCCCATTCTGCATAACAGCAGAAAAAAATCAGAGGCACAGATCAAAGGCATAGATCAAACCCACATATTCTGCAAAGCTTAATAAAGGCAGCGGTCAAGCCTGGAGTTGGGTCTTAACTGTAAGTGTGTAAGACTGACAACTAAATGAATGGGAAACGAAAAGCCAGTGATTAATTGTGCCGGTTGTTGTTGTCAAAACGACAGGCTAATTAAATATTTATTGTTTACTGTGTTCAAGCGAATGTTTGGCATGTTGGGATGCTGTCTAATCAGCAGATCATACGTTTCCAATGGACAAAATAGTAGCCTCACAAAAGCCTGTTGTGAGGATTAGCGAGCTAATGGGCCTGACTCATTCCCACGAGTGCAGAGGATGCAATTTGCAACTGCAGCTTGCAGTTCCCAGCCTGAACTGTTTTGTGTTTCCAGCACACTTCACGCCGTGGGGGGAGCAGCTTTCAGCTCCAGCCTGGCCTCGGCAGGAGCCTTCCCAGGGGAGCTCACCTATGCACTATGACAATTAGCTTAACTCCAAAGTGTGCTAGCTCTGTCCCACGTCCCGGGTCCCTGGCAGCCTCTGGGCTGTGCTAGCTCCTTGACTGACCTAGTGAAATAAGAGGGGTAGATGGCTTGCTCATCTTTGTCTCTTCAACTGGGTAGACTCCCCACCCTGAGCTGACACCTTCTTGTACTTATTTAGGCTGCAAAATGTTTTCCTTCTTCACGCTCAGCAAGAGAGAGAGCACGCCGAATCTTGCGGAGCTGCCAAGGTCTAAATGAATGATGGCTCTGTAGGGTATCATGGAAACATAGAAAGTATGAAGAGGAGACGTCTGGTGGGACGGTGGACAAGGCAACGTCCTGCAATTCAAGGGACCCAGACTCTTGAGATGTGCGCTGCCCTGACTGGCTGCAGTTAGAGCATTGTGTTTGCTTCAGTCCGGAGGGAGAACAGCTTTGTTAGCATTGCGTCCCCTCGCCGTATGCTTATGCACAGGTGTTGAATCTCAAATATGTTCTTGCATCAAGCTCTGAAAGGCTACAGCGTTGGCTGGTCTGAGGAGGAAAAACAGTGATTACACAGGAAAGAAGATTCATAATAAATCCATCAGTGGAGAAAGCGTTTATATCTTCCCCACCTGCAGCCTCAAGCCGCTGTCTAGGCAGACTGTCAGCCTCCTTGGCATTTGTCCTAGCAAGAGAAAGAGAGGGGAGGAGGACAGGTCAGCAGGGCAAAGGAAAGAGCACTCTTGGAGTACCCACTGTAAGCAGGCAAGGGTGGTGGAAAATTGCCAAGCTGAAGCAGGCAAAGCTCTGATCATTCACCAGCCTTAAAACAACTTTATTAGGATGAAGAAGCAGAAAGCAGTCAAGCAAAACAAGGGGAGACAGTTGCAAAAATGAAAATGGGCTTGTTGCAGAGAGCTCCTCGGCTTTTTCCAGCAGCCACCAGGCGCTCTTTATAATAATAAAACACCCCAAAGATAAAACTAGCATTTGCAATTTCTCAATTAAATTGTAATTTAGACCCGGCACTGTCTCTCTGATAAAAACATGCCTTGCTCATCCAAGTGCAAAACAATATTTACAGAAACATTTCATTGTTTAATATGCTGGTCTGAAGTTACAGGCATTCACACACATCCCGATTCATTTTGTTACTTAGATATATCTCCACTTTTGTGCCTCTGGGTTGTACTTGGGTGAAATGTGCACCATCCACCAGGCACCTATGTTTCTAGCTCCTAATAAAGCCTTTTGGGTGGCAAGAGGTAGGTAGGGGGCCTTCTCCTCCTCTGTTCCAGAGATTTTATTTCATGCATTTAAAATATGCCTAAAAAATCAACAAAGACCAAATTCTACTTTTTTCTTCTCCCTTTACCTGAGTGGACTTAAAACAGGAATTAATTTTGGCCAATGTATATAAGCTAGCATTTAATCAGAAGTCACCTTCAAACAACCCAGAGCAACAGTACATGTTTCTTTGTCCCCTAGTTCTGCTCCATCTTAGAGCTGGGATTTTCAAAAGCATCTAAGTGATATAGTATAGGATAGGAACACAAGTCCCTGTTGGAAGGTAAAAGGAGTTGGGTGCTTAAATCCATTAGGCACTTCTGAAAATTGTGTCCTATGCTCTCCAGTCAGTAAAACAGTTGGAATCATAGAAGATGAGGGTTGGGAAGGACCTCAGGCGGTCACGTCTAGTCCAAGCCCTGCTCAAAGCGGGACCATCCCCAGCTACATCATCCCATTTTGAGAGCTCTTCCCTAAGACAATAGTAGTGCATGGTGGTACAATGTTCAGGGGTGAAACACCAGGTGTAGGTAGGCAACAATTCATAGTCTACCTGGCCAGAGGGTTGGAAGGCCAGTTTCAACTGATGAGTAGGGTCAAGTTGAGAGTCAACTAGGGTGGAGGCACAAAGAGAGTTAAGAGCTCTGGGAGCAGAGCACAAGGGAGAGAGGGAAGGTCACGGTGCTGGCAGAGAAGCACCAAGCCTTGGTTGTGTGCTCAGGGCATGAAGAAAGACCACAGGTTTTGGTTGCTGTTGTGCACCCCCGTTTCTTTTGTTTCTGTGGGGAGACATTTGCCCCATGACAAATAATCTGGTTGGAAACCCAGAACACAGAGCTGCCTGGCCTTGAGAGAGGACCTGGGTGAGTGGCCCCCTTCCAGGCAGGCCAAAGTCATTTCCATCTGACTGCGCTGTGGTCATCTGTGTGAAATGAATCTGCGGTTACAGTTCAGTTCCCAAGGACCTATCTCCACCTTAGCTATTCCACCTCTTTTGGCATTTACTTGAGTTATAGTCAGAAGAGAGAGTCATCTTTTTATTCTGTATTCTTTTTATTCCACTATTTATAAGGTTCTTATACCACACCTGTTAACCTAGTGCTTTAGAAAGTAAAGCCCCTAACAACTATGAAACTATGAAGTAGTAGAGCATTAAGCATCTGTATTGTAAGGTCTTTTCTCTGTTCTCTTTTCCCAGAAGGAAATTCATCCATGATTAGCGCATTTAGGGCACAATAGACAACGGTTCTGTTCTTGAAGACTGGGGAAAGGAATTTGTCTTCCATCTGACGGCCCGATAAGCTTATGCCTTGAGGAGGTGAGCCCTAAAGGATGAATGACCCTCTTCCCCCCACCGGTGAGTGCAGCATGAGGAGCGGTGTGTATAGCAAAGGCAGCGCTGTACACCAGGAGCAGTTACCCTGACTCTTCAGTTGATCAATAGAGTATTTCATTGTTCAGTATCATCACTCCGGGTAGCTTCAAAATAGCTTTATTTTTTGTTGTTGTTGTCTAAATAAATGTGATTGAAGCTGTTACTTTCTTTGCATGCAATTGAGGAGGTAGAGCACTTGCAGATCTAATCTTTACAGTAGCTTCACTAGAGGTTGCTAGTTGTATCAGCCTCCCCTTCCTTTTCACGGGTATGAAGACAGTGCATGTTTAAGGGCAGCAAACAAGGGTTTAGCCCCATGAAAATTAATGGGAGTCCCATGGAAACACCATGTATTGATTCACTTGGGCCCCGATCCAGTAAAGCACTTATTCACCTGGGAGCATGGGAGTAGCTGGTTTAAAGCCTGAGGAGCTCAAGAGGAGCCTTTCCACCGATTTCAGTGGGCTCGGGTTCAGTGGGCCCACTTACGTGTGACAATTAAACACATCCTTCATTGTCTTTTCTGGATTAGGGCCTTGTTTGCTGCTTCATAAATCAGCTGTCTGAAATAAATTTTCCCACGAATAAGTAGATCAATAAAAACAAGGATGAAAATACTACAAACTTCCCATTTGGGCTGAGCCCAAATTGTACCCGCATGTAGGGCTATTAATATCCTAAGGCCACCACTCAGTAAATATGCCAGAAAAGCAAGAGCCCTGTATTCAGGTCAGGCCCATGTTGTATTAGTCTAAGTGCAAATTGGCTGCAGGAATAAAAACCTCACAAAGAAACTTCTTGGTTCCCAGCCTACTCCTCTATAAGGCAGGAGGCTTTGAGTTTGATGCTCTCTGCTGCTTGTGTTTGAATTTGAATCGCACCGGAAGAGAGTTGGTCTCTCAGCTAGCCAGATCCCACACCATTTAGGGTGGGGTTTTCAAAGGAACCCATTGCATTAGAGGGCCTAATCTCAGTTTTAAAAGGTGCAATCTCCACGCCACTCGGAAGATAACAGGCAGCCCATGCAGGTCACCATCCCTGATGTGTAACACGATGGCCAAGATTCATATTGGATTCAAAGACACAATAAACTGCAGCATACCCTGTCTCTAGAGGACAGCTTGTGGAGTAATGGGTGAGTTAAGGTGAGGGAATCTAGCTGTGGGTTTGAACTGCCGTTTGCACCATTTTCAGTGTCTGGTGGGGCCACGAGGCAAGATTTTGATCCAGCTCTAACCCTCTTACCAAAGTTCAGATCAGAAACTTTTACACTGATTTTGTCGCTTCTTGAATGAAGCTACTCAGAAGACTTCCTTGAAGAGAGAAAAGTCTCGGTTTCAATCCCACTAGACATCAGTGGGTTTTGAACAGGATCCATAAGCAAGCCTAGTCTGGAATATCAATACCTGCTGAATAGGCTGGCATTGCAACAACCACCTGAAAAACAATTATGCTGAAATTAGATGTTTAAACTTGCAAAACACCTTAAATTATAAGGAACGTTAATGATTCATGTATTTTTTCCACTAGAATGGATTAGCTGTCTACACCATTATCTTATTTGCAAGCTAAAGAATTATAGATAGTAATTGGATAATCTCTCACTTATCCCCAGTGACTTAATTATCATCATTAACTTTATTTATTTTACTAATAATATGGAGGATTTCTTTTGGGGGTTTCATTCTCCAAGCATATTAGTTGGGCTGATAGATGAAACCTACTGGGCAGTGCGAGGCAGAGTTATACAATTGTTTTAAAATATAATTCTTCAAGGGATTTCATTTTTAAGACATTTCAGACTTTATCCCAAATCCGAATTTTCAGTCATTGTGCGTCACGCGTGTATCGCTGTGTGTGTATGTATAATCTCTAGAAATGTCATCCCCATTGCACTCCCTTCTTGTCACCATCGCATTAAAACAAGAAAAGGCTATCATAAAACGAACACACTGTAAGTGGCACATATATAACATCTTAAGGAGACAGTGACATGCTGTGAAAGTTAGTTCCTTTTTCTGCTGGGTGCACTTCAATTTGAGCATAACTCGGAAGGCCCCGAATCAAGGTGCATTTCTGCAGCTTTATCAAATCAGATGGTCTTTCCAATGAGATGGATATCATCCCAATCTAGTCTCGGCACATTTCCAGAGATCTAAAGCTCATACGGGATTTTGAGCCCCGTCTTGCTCCTGCTGAACGTTACGAAGGAAGGTTTGGGCTCAGACTTGCACTTTCCGCAAATCTCGGTGCTTACGAACATCCGTGACAAGGAGATGAAAATATAATTATGGCTGTAATACTGTGTGTTGCTGCTGTACAGTACTGTGTATTGTAAATTGCTTTAAGTTGATTATCCCTGGCTAAGTTGACTGTCTTTGGCTTGCTTACTTGGAGTAATTTAACTTGAGAAACCCACGGAGGGTGGTAATTTACCCAGTGCAGTCTCAATTGTAATCTAAGGATTGCAAAGAGCGGATAACCTGCCAAATACATTTAGAAAAATCTCTGAGATGCTCCTGTTGATGCCATGCAATATCTAGCTTAAATAGAATAAATGCTGCTAAAATCACCGATGTTCTGACATTAGAAGCAAAATCATTCAGTGCACTTCCTGTCGGCTCTGAGAAACCCAATTCTTCAATGCAGCATGTAAATTAATTTAAATGCAGTATATACCGCCGTCCGGCCTGTCTTACTTTTTTTGCATGTGGGTTTTTTTTTTTTTAAAGGCCTCAAGTCTATTATTTCAGGGTCTTGTTTCAGGCTAATTTACTCTGTCAGTCATTATACTGTCACCCACTGTCTTCAGTATTCTATACTGTGTGCGATTTGCCGGCTTTCATAGACTTCCAGTAAAGAGCAGGGAGGCTAATAACACCTGCTACAGATATAACATAAGCATTTGATTAGATGCAGCATTATCTTGGATGTTTTATCATGATCTGTTAAGGGTTATGCTATTTAAATAGCAAGATGCCCATTTTATATATAAATATTGCCTTTGTAGTCTGATGGGAATACTGTGCACTTACAGCTCGGCAAAGAGTGTTCCAGAATTTAAATAATTGGTGTTCTCAGGAGAATTTATTCAGACTGACATTTAATACCGGGCTTGTTTTTGTTGGCTGAATATATGTTGTGTGAAATTAGTTTTCCAATATTAATTGTTGCTTTGATTTTCTTCTCTCTCTCACTAGGGCAGGAAGAACGAGGCTACAGTAAAAAACACAAATAAACTATATTCTAATCTGGCACAAATTCCTGCAAGTTCTGGGAGTGGGTCTTTGGGGACCCATTTGAACTAAATGGGTATTATAAGATTGCCTGGGATTGCAGAGGACTGCATTCGATGACCTAGGTGGTCCCTTCCCGTACAATGTCCCTACGACTGCCACCGCCAATAATTCAGCTGTATTTAAAACAAAAATTTTAAAAAACCAAACAAACATAATTTAAGCTGTGTTGTGAAGACTGTCTTTGATTACTATATTTATAATTTTTTTGCAAATCTGATGCCCAGTGCAGAGAACCAGATTGCCTTCAGCTTTAGTGCTGCATGCACAAACAGTACAAACTGGGGTGTTTGCCATTGTTTGTGCTGCCCTTAAAGACCAGGCCATGGGCATGTCTACATAAGGAAGCTCATAAAACTGCACCTCACTTCCAAAGTTAGGTAAACTAAGTCAAATTTAGACCATTTTATCTCTGAATGACAGTGGCTGCATAGGGGTTTAATGCAGCTTAACTAATCTCCCTTGCGGTTAGATTAATTAGTTAATTTGAATTAATTTCCTCGTTGTCCCTTTGCCCACAAGCCTTTAGTGTCTACTGGGAGTGTCCACCTGAAAGGCTAGAGTATGTAGTTAGTAGCACTGTAAGGGTGTTTATAGACATGCTCCAGGAGGCAGGAAAGGTGCTTTAATTAGCGAGCCGCATTAATTTAAGTACCTGATCATCACATGTATTAGCATCCCCCATGCTCAAAAAATGGCAGCAGAGTACTTTGAACTAAAACTCGTTCAAAGCGCCCTGCTGCCATTTTTCAGCACGGGGATACGGATACACATGACGCTGGAGGACATTCATTTCTGCGCTCCGGCCAACTCGCTTAATCAAATCTTCTCCAGCGCGCTGGATGTACAGTGTATCGGGGCAGCCGCCCTGCATGTCTGCAAGTGCCCTAAAAGTACACCCTAGTTTAACATACAAGAACCCCTTTGCACAGACAGGTTTTGGGGGATCTGTCCTCACGGTTGTCAGTTCTTGCAATTTTAGCACAAGCTTCATAGTACTTAGGTTGTTTCCTGAAACCCCATCTCCTGGAGACACGTGCTCACATGTGAAGCTGCACTTCCACTGAAAAGAGGAGTCAGTTTTTAGCCCTCAGAGTTGTAGAGAAAAGCCTGCAAGCATGAAGTGAGAGCGCCAGACAAGCTCAAAAACCAAAAGGCGAATAAAGAGATTCCAAAAGTTATTCATTTTTAAAGGGAATCAGCTGATTTTGGAGGGACCTGACACAAGAATTTTGAACCAACTTCCAAGAGAAGTGGTGCAGGCTCCTACCCTGGGGGTCTTTAAGAGGAGGCTAGATGTACACCTTGCCAGGGTCATTTGACCCCAGTACTCTTTCCTGCCATGGCAGGGGGTCAGGCTCAATGATCTGCTCAGGTCCCTTCTGACCCTAGAAACTATGAAACACTTGGCAATGACCATACTGCTTGCTCCCAGTGAAGAGCACCTTGCTGTCCAATGCCCCCCGACTTTAGTGGGACTGGTCAAGATATGTGATGCTCTTCCGTAGCTGTAAAGGTTTCACACCGTACTCCTTCATTTCCTATGGTTGTTACTGGAATTACAAGACAGAAGGACCATATTAAATATCTAAAGAAAAGGTTTTCCATCTATTTTATAAATTTTCCAAGAATATTTAAAAAGAAAAATACCAATTTTGGAAAGTTCATTCTTCACAGCAATCTGTCAGTGATTTAGAAATGCAGTGATAAAACCAGTTGAGTGTGCCCTTTACCACCTAGAAAAAATAATTCTAGGCTGGTTTTATTTATTTTGTTTAAGTTTTAGTTGTCTACCAGGGCAATGGAAAGATGTTTGAAAATACAGAGGACTTTTCATAAGAGAGTAGGGAACTGCCACATTAATATTGAGTGTAACCTTTCCCCTCACCTTGTCTTCATTCCCTGCTGAAACCTAGCCCAGGTTCATATCTTCCCAGGACCGTTCAGAGAGCATTAGGCAGACTTGAACCTACACCGAGAGATGCAAAGAGCTCAGTCTATTTAGCTTATCAGAAAAGAGGACTGAGAAGCAACTTGATTGCAGTGTATAAGTGCTTTCACAGGGAGAAAATACTGAGTAGTGAAGGGCTCTTTTAATCTAGTGGTTAGCAGCATAGCAAGAACCAATGGTGGGAGCAGAAGCCTGAAAAATGTAAATGATGTATAATTTCTTTTAACAATGGAAGTGATTAACTACTGGAACAGGCTAGCAGGCAAAGCAGTGTTTTCAGGCAAACCATGGCACCTTTTTGGAAGATACGTTTTAGCCACTGGCCTCACCACAAGGTCTGTAACTGGGTGGCGTGTAAAGGGTTGTCATATGCAGGATTCCTGACAGGATGTCCTTCTAGGCATAAGTGCCATGGATCCATGAAACCTTAAGTATGTAAAATAATGAATGTGGCTATTAATAACAACAGGTCCAAGTCAGCTTCATAGAATCCTATACAGTTCCTCACTAAACACGCATTTAATGCACTCGATAACCAGTGTGAGCAATATCTGGAGTAATTATGAAAAACTTGAAAAGACATTAGGCATTGGCTGTCTGGTGTTCCTCATACAGACTTCCCCCTTTGTTGATATTGCATGTATTCAAGTGCAAGGCTTCGAGATGGCATTTACCTACCTGTCTTTTAGCCCATAGGGAAATAGGATTGGAAGGGAGTCTGTATCTAGCCCTGCGCTCTAATCTAAAAGCAGTCTGAATGATGTTGCTGCAATGCGCATGACACAAATACTGACTAATATAATTTGTAACAATTAGAGATTGATTTGGTGTTTGCATTCAGGGTGAGCTAGGGCAAACTGATACAAATATGCCTTTGGAGTTAAAACATAACATGCATTTTCTAAATTCCAACTAAGGTTCAACTCAAAACAGTGGGAATGGTGGATATAAAAGGGTCTAGTACTGTTTGTTGTGGATCAATGCCTTTAGCTTCCAGAGACAGAGTCTGAACAGAGAAATACCTAATCAGACATACTTTTAGATACTTCCCTTGTGTTCGCAGGGAGAATATCCGATGCAAAAGAACTGTGGCCATGCCTGCCATAAGACGCCATGCCTGCCGAAGAGGCAGGTTGCTGTCACATCTCTGTAACAGCAACCTGCACGCTTTACATTTCCGCATTAAATTTTGCTTGGCCTAAAGGAAGAGAAGGAAGCAGTGGATGTTGGCTGGAAAGCTTCATGTACCTGCAGGCATGTGAAGTGCACCATAGGGCAACTCAGAAACATCCAGAAATAAGGCATTGCAATGACTGGGCAAATTCAGTGGCCATTTCTGAAGCTGCATAGGGTGGTGCTATGGTCAGCAAAGAGCCTCGTAGGTCCCAGGCATTCACCACTGAAGGCCTGAGCCAAATGAAGCTCTGATTAGGTAAGGTGAAGAATATAAGGGTTAGACAAGCCTGTGGACTCAGGAACAAATCCATGCATGACCAAGTACTATGAGCGTGGAGAGGGCTGAATCTCATCAATATCTCTGTCACTGCACCAACTCTTCTTGCTTGGGAAACCTTCTCCATTTGATCAGGCATGGTGTGTTTTATGGAAGCACAGGGAGAGGCAGGAGGGATGCAGCAGTCTCCTCTAGACACTGTACAGGCCATAAACTGTGCACATCGCTCTTAGCTATCTGATTCACACTGAGACGGTGCCTCCGCTGAAGGGAGGACAGAGGAAGAGCTGAGCAAGACAAAGGCTGGTACAGGCGACTTGGCTTACCTGGGCTCATAGGGAAAAGGGAGTGCACTGCAGAGTTAGATTTGAACCTTATGATGATGCACAGCATGCATAGGTTATGTGCTGATTCCTGGTACCAGTAGCACTTCAAATACCAGCTACAGATTCGTGTTTCACCAGCTAAGGAGAATCAGACAGCCATCCACCCAGGGGCTGGAGTCCTGCTGGCTGTGGAGGTGCCAAGCTTTTTACTTGCCGGGCGCAGAAGTATTTGGAAAGGAACCGGGGTGCTGCCATCTTGTCACGTTCTGAAGATTAGTGTTGTGGCCAGGCGGTAAAAAGACTAAGAAATCATCTGTGAGAAAAGATAAGGGGGACTGCAAAATAAAAGGCAGCACAGGTTTCAGTACAAGGTATGCCAGCCTAAGAATATCTTTTTTAATAAGATAACTGATCTTTTCTTTTTTAAGTATGTTCCTGCCCTGAACATTTTCTCTAGACATCAGTAAAGCATTGGAAACTATACCCTGTGGGAAATTATTTGGAAAGCTGGAGGAAATTGGGATTTGTACAAAAATTGTAAGGCAGGTAAGAAAAGGAAGATACAGGTTTTGCTAAAAGAACATCTAATGCAATGCAAAAAGGTTGCTAGGGGATTTCCTTAGGGAACACCCAATCCAAAGGGAAGCCAAGGAGCCAGACAGTTGCTTTTCAACAGGAAATTTGTCTCAGAACCAGGAAGGCCAATGCAGAAACAGAGCTCAGGCTGGCAACAAAGATTAAGGGTAACAAAAAGTCCTTCTTTAAGTACATAGGGAACAAGAAGACAGTGCAGGGTAACATAGGATCACTACAAGATGGACTAGGGCAACTCGTAACAGATAGGATGGACAAAGCTGAGCTCTTAAATGATTTCTTTACACCCATGTTCCTGGGCATGGATAAAAATACACCTCCCAATGAAACTTTATGGGATGCACCCGGAGAGTGGTGGTGGATGGGGCGGTTTCTACCTGGAGAGATGTGGGCAGTGGGGTCCCCCAAGGCTCTGCCCTTGGCCTAGTACTGTTCAGTATCTTCAGCAGTGATTTTGATGAGGGTGTAGAAAGCACCCTGTCCAAATTCACAGATGACATCAAACTATGGGGCATAGTAAACACACTGGAGGGCAGGGAACAAATTCAGGTGGCTTTAGATAGACTGGGGAAGTGGGCGGATCAGCATAGGATGCAACTTAAGAAAGGTAAGTGCAAAGTGCTGCACCTGGGAAGAATCACCAATACACCTAGAGACTGGGAAGTGCCATTCTGGGTGGCACATCAGTGGAAAGGGATCTCAGTCACAGGCAACGCAACAATGAACATGAGTCGCCAATGTGCTGAAGTAATAAGGAAGGCTAACCACACTCTTTCCTGCATTAGTAGGTGCATCACAAGCGGGTCCAGGGAGGTGATACTTCCCCTCTACGCAGCATTGGTGACACCACAGCTGGAGTACTGCATCTAGTTTTGGATGCCTCACTTCAAGAGATAACCTGGAGAGGGTCCAGAAAAGGGCTACTCGTATGGCTGAGGGCCTGCGGGTAGGATCCTATGAAGACAGGTTGAGGGACTTGAATCCCTTCAGCCTCCACAAGAGAAAGCTGAGAGGTGATCTTGTGGCTGTCTACTAACCCATCAGTGGGGGTCAGCAGGGAATAGGGGATACTCTGTTTACCAGGGTGCTCCTCGGGGTTACTAGCAACAACAGCCATAAACTGAAGAAGAACAAATTTAGATTGGAAACCAGGAAGACATTCTTTATGGTGAGGGTTGCCAAAATCTGGAAAGGGCTTCCTGTCTTAAGTCCCTTTCTTAAGTCATCAGTAGAGGTCCTGGATGCCTAAATGTCAGCTCTGGATGTGACCGGCAACCCCTATCCTGGGTATTTAATGCCCTGCCAGAATCCAAAAGCCAGTAGTCCTCCTCCCATCTCATTGGCAGGGCCCAGCTCAGTAAAGCATTCCCAGAGTCCACCCATCAAAGCAGGTCTCAATGCAAAGCAGAGCCAGAGAAGGAAGAGGTTTCATCTTCCCCCTTTTCACCCAGTGATGGGAGCACTGACAAGACTTGAACCCACATTTTTTGCTTCCCCAACAAATGCCGCTAGGCTGTAGGATATTCCAAGGCAGGCTAGTCTCAATCCCTGCTATTGAAGCTGCTCCCTTTGGCATGGCATGATTAATTATTCATTGGGTACATCTATATGAGATGCTACATCGCCATAGCAACGAGCCACGGCAACGGAGCTCATCACTATGGCAATGCTGTGTCACCATAGTGATGAGCTATGTCGCCGTAGCTCATTGCTGCAGCAACGCAGCACCTAAAAATAATGGCGTGCCACCAGGACTGTGCAGTACCAGTGGGTATTGTGCAGTTGTTTAGTGAGTACTTTAGCAAGTACTAAATGACAGCGCAGTACCAAATGCGTAATCCTGGGCATGTGTCGCCGCGCCCATTAAGTCAGAGCCGAGAACCGATCTCAAATAAACGAACAAACCTCTAGACTAGAAAGTCCTTCTCTCTCACCCTATGAATTTTAATTATTCTGTGTAAGGTACAGGTGCCTCAGCAGGAGGAATGGGAAGTTTTCCACCACAGCATACCTCATACTCTAATTCCTGTTGTGAATCTCTCCCTCACTGATTTGCCCAAGGTCTCACAAAGTGCCCACAGCAAAGCAAGGATTTAAACCCATGTCTTCTGAGTCCCAGAATAGTCCTTTATCCACTCAAACAACTCTTTATTATTTTCTTTATGAAACAGGTGATTTTTTTATGGCAGGAAAAATCAACAGCATATCACCAAGTTACTGACCTTATTTTTTTGTACTAAATCTTATGAGTATATGGGAACTGCCTAGAGCAGGAGGCACTGGTAGGTGGTACAATATGCAAATACAAGGCAGAAATCCTTGAGAATCTCATCTTGGCGAAGGTTTCCTTGTTATAGGTCTGGGGCAGCAAGCATCCCGTTCACCTTGGCTTTCTGCATCGCTTGATAACAAGTGAGGATAATGACGGGATGGCCGCTCTGCTTTCTTCTTGCTACAAACAGTTGGTGGTAATGATGCTCATTATGCATTTGATAGGCTACTTTACAATATGAAGTCATTTTGAAAGAGATAATTAGCCCTCAGTTTGCTTGCTTTTCATTTTATTTAATTTTCTTTACTTCTGTTGGGGGGCGGAAACATAAGAGATTGTGCTACTCTTACAGCATGCAAAAATGAAGCTGTTTGATTTACCCTAATTCAAAGGAGATCTGAAAATGAAACCATGCTTTTTCCAGAAAGCTTTGCCACAACTGAACACCTAAAACAGCACTTTAATTACAATTTGTGTGTTTGCTATTGTATCAGACTAAGGCATGGGGATTGCTCAATGAAGAATCCTGTTCTCTCTTCTTTCTGGTGTGTTAGACACATTTGAGATACCACATAGATTCCTCTTACAATAAAATACCTTGATGAAATCTTCCTCTGGTCCCCACTGCCTAGCTGAGCTCAAATCTGCTAAAGTTAGAAATTAGGCAAAGGATGATCACTAGTCATAGGAAGCCACTGTATATCTTTTAATGCAATTGATTCTGGTAATTCCTAAACATCACGTATTATTCAAAAATAAAAGGAAAGACTTTAGCAAGGCTTTTGATACGGTGTCCCACAACATTCTTGCAAGCAAGTTAATGAAGTATGGGTTCAATGAATGGGCCTTAAGGTGAACCTAAAACTAGCTGAATCATTGGGCTCAGAGGATAGTAGTCAATGGCTCTATGTCTCATTGGCAGCCAGTATCAAGTGGAGTGCCCCAAGGGCCAGTCCTCGGGCCAGTTTTGTTCAATACCTTCATCGGTGACCTGGAAGATGGGGATGGAGTGCACTCTCAGCAAGAACAGGGATGACACCAAGCTGCGGGGATATGCTGGAGGGTAGGGATAGGATTCAGAGAGATCTCAACAAATTGGAGAACTGGACCAAAAGAAATCTCATGAGATTCAATGAGAAGTGCAAAGTCCTGCACTTAGGATGGAACAAGCCCATGCACTGGTACAGACTGGGGACCATTTGGCTAAGCAGCAGCTCTGCAGAAAAGGACCTGGGGGTGCAGTGGACAATAAGCTGAACAGGAGCCAGCAGTGTGCACTTGTTGCCAAGAAGGCTAATGGCATCCTGGGCTGCATTGGTAGGAGCATTGCCAGCAGATAGAGGGAAGTGATTATTCCCCTTTATTCAGTACTGGTGAGGCCACATCAGGAGTGCTGGGTCCAGTTTTGGTCCCCCACTACTGAAAGGTTGTGGGCAAATTGGAGAGAGTCTACCAGAGGGCAACAAAAATGATTTGGGGGCTGGAGCACATGACTTTTGAGGAGAGGCTAAGGGAACTGGGTTTATTTAGTCTGGAGAAGAGGAGACTAAGAGGGAATTTGATAGCAGCCTCCAACTCCCTGAAGGGTGGGTCCAAAGAGGCTGGAGCTGGACTGTTCTCAGTGGTGGCAGATGACAGAACAAGGAGCAATGGGCTCAAGTTGCAGCAGGGGAAGTTGAGGTTAGATATAAAAAAAATCTTTCTCACTAAGAGGGTGGTGAAGCACTGGAGCAAGTTACCTTGAGAGGCGGTGGGATCTCCATCCTTGGAGGTTTTTAAGACCTGGCTCAACAAAGCCCTGGCTGGGATGATCTTGTTGGGGCTGGTCCTGAGTTGAGCAGGGGGGTGGACTAGATGTGACCTCCTGAGGTCCCTGCCAACCTAAATTTTCTGATTCTATGATTCTATGAAAACACGCTTACAGTCAAAGCATCTCATCCAAAGCCCATTTAAGCTAATAGAAAATCCACTGCTCATTTCAGTGAACCTAAAAAAACAAGACAGCCAGACAGATATAAGGAAATAACCAATCAGCAATATTCTGATATTCATGTTACATGAATACCCTGAGGTAGCAGTAAGTTGACCAACATCAGGCCTAAGGAGACTCTCACAGGTACTGTATTATCTGATAACACCTTCTTGGTCTTTCAATGTCAAGTCAGTGGGCAACCAGCTTGATATTATAAGTAACAATGACATGAATAAGGTCCCCATTCTCTCTTCCCTTGGCAACTGAAGCAAATCTTCCATGTTCTTGTAATACTTCTCAAGGAGTATCTTAGTATCAGAATTCAGGCTCCTGAAATGGACAGCAACACCTGCAAGGTGGGGCCAGGTACGTGAGGCCTTCTGGACAGCAATCGGTGGTGGCATTTTGGGTGTATCTAGCACTTTAGCTTTGGGATGATTGCATGTGGAAAGGAAGTTCTAGGATCCAGCCACGGAGCCCAGCACTGCACAAAGCAAGCCAGAGTGAAAGACTACATCTTGTCTTGTGCCCAACCATACTTCACAGCAGTTTGTCTTCCATCCTACCATCGCCTTGTCAGCAGGAGGCCTCCTTCTGGTCCAGGAGCTGCTACACGGTCAAGGCCTGGGACAGCCAGCCACTGCTGCTCCGGAGCAGAGCCAGTATAATTATCACAAGGAATTGCCCGCACTCTCCAATTTGTACCTCTGCTGTCTTGACTTGCCAGAGGGAGTCATCAAGAACAAGAGATACTTTGGAGTCTCCTGCCAGACATATCAGTTTGCTCTGCCCTATTAGGGTTTAAGGCCCCATTAAGGACAGCTCAACCCATGGAAGAAGCCCATTTCCCAGTGAGATTGCTGCGCGATACTGTCACGTAGTGACTGATCCAGCGGAGATGGAGAGCCAGATGGGAGCAAAGTCCTTGATCTAAGCTCCTCTGTTCCTCATGTCCATTTGATCCATCACCAGTGAATCAGACAGCAGGCACCGGTCAGTGGCCAGCAGGATGCATCCGAAGAAAACCTACCATTGCTGCATGGGGCAGCTGGTTTCTGGCAGCTAAGGAGCTGGAAAATTTGATCCAAGGAGGAGTTTTAACTCCCTCCCTGCCCTGCTTTGCATTGGGTTTTTACTCTCTGGCAGAGGGAAATGAAATTCATGTGTGTGGGGAAAATTATGTGCATATCCATTGGTTCGTGAAATAATTCGTAGGTGACTGATCTGTTTGGAGGAATCTCACTCGACGAGGGTTTGAGCTCAATATTCACTTGAGTCTCTGGTCAGCTACTGTAGTGGCAATTTCTTAGAGGTGATATCACTAATACAGTTAAAAGCAATAAGCCGTGAAACAAATAAGATTTTAGAATACTATAATATATGAAGTACAAATTGTGCGCAGGCATTGGATTACAGCAAGACTGAAACCCCTGCCTCTCCCTTTCCTTTTATTTCTATTAATATTCCTCAAGCAACAGCAAAGTTCGATTTGAAGTAGAGAGCACAGACAGTCATGGGAGCTTCATTAGCATGCAAATCTGAATGAATTCATTAGCCCTGCAACTGATACTGATGCTCCTGGAAACTGGTAAAAGAGTAAAGTCTGCAGAAGTAAATCAGGCTGTGCTAATGAGCCTGTTAATAAAGCTTTTGTAAGCCCTTTCCAGAGCCAAAGTGACAAAGCACATTGTCAACATTAAACCTCTAGCACCATGCCGAAAATGAGGGACTTGTATTTATTTGGTGTCTTAGATCGCTGGGAAAGAAAGCAGGGAACCACGGCAAAGTGATAGAATTAGACAAAGGAGGCTACAGTATGTCCTCATCAGAGATAAAAGTATTGTAGGGTTGCAGCAAAGAGACAGCATGACAAATGCAACTGTGCAAATAAGTTCCATTTGACGGAAATGAAATTTTAAAGCAAATCAAGGGACAGCGTGCTCCATGGAGGTGCTTTTACCTTCTGGCTATATTTTCTTATTTTCGCTTTGCCATTCTCTTCTTTATTAGACATAACTTCAGCAGCACTTGTTGTTTCATCTTACATTGAGTACTCCCAAAGAGTTAGAGCCCTCACTGCACAGGATGGTTTCCACAGCCTGGAGACTAGAAGCAGCCCACTCAGTGCGCAGTGGGTTGCAAAAATGCAGCGTTCACCGCCAGTCACTACTAGCAGTGGTTGCAAACGCTGTTGTGCAACAAGGTTTCATTGAAAAATGACAGCTCAGTCAGCCCCACATTCTCTACTTGAGACATCTCAGACTGGGAACATTTTCCCTGACTCAAAAGACAGTTCCTGGCATGTTCCTAAGTCCTGACACATGCTGTTTCCAGGATCCTCAGCTCTTGGCAAGGCTCAGCAGACCTGGACGCTCCTGGCTGCCCCGTCATAGAGCCAGTCACTGACTGGGGTCGTCTCCGGGTGGGTCTGTCCTGGAGGTGGGGATTTGGAGACTTCAGATCACCCCTGGGTGAGAAACACTGTTCTAGTCACTACAGGACACTTGATTCAACATGGGGCGACGGGTTCGGCTTCTGTAAGCCGAAGGATCGTAGGTAGCGATACGGTCAGGGAGTACGGGGGGACTGTTCCTACCTTTGCTGCACGGCCAACACGTTCCTCCCACCTCCTGGATGGAGTAACTTCTAGCAACAGGGGTAGGGCATAAGAGGAGCATGCGGAGGACTGCGTGTAAGCCCATGTCTTAGGGGGACCTACTCTATCAGTAGACTCTCTCATGTTTCTCTGTAGGCTTAGAAATGGGGACTGTGCAGGAGAAGTCGCTTTGTGCTATGTTCACTCATGTACCTCCTACTCTTCCTGCTGCTTTGCCAACACTAGGGGACTTGCAAGATGCATGTGTTTTTCACATTCAGAGTCGTGGAAAAGCATTAGGTAGCTCAGATACCGATGTTGGCAACAGTGGGGGTTTAATATTTCTCTGAGCCTTGTATTGGCACTTTGTGGCCTGTAAGCACGAGCAGCAGCAGATGAAACAGAGCTCCGATGCTCTGGATTCAGCGCTTGCAACAAAGAGAAGTTGGCAAGGAGGATTCGAGTTGGTTTTGTTCGGCAGCGGCCCTTTTGTGTAAAAGAGCATGCTGCACAGGGAAGCTGGTTATTGCTTTTTTCATCAAGTGGAGAAGTGCTTTAGAAGGGGCTGTTGATGGAAAACTACCAGGCTGCTATTTGGTTTCCCTCTCAAACCTTTAGTGCTTTCTGTTGACTTAAAGACAACACAAAATAGGACTGGGAAGGGATGGGGAAAAGATATCAGAACAGGTAAAGGCATAAGCGGGGGTGGCAGGATGACAAAAACCCAAGAAGAAAGCAAGTAGCATGTTAAAAGAGAGAGGAGGAGAAGGCACCAAAAATAGCAGAAAGCAACCAAGTGGCAAGGAAAAATGACAGACGTGGAGAGAAGAAATCAACTTGAATAGTGAAGTGAGGGAGAGAACAGAAAGGAGCCAAAGGGGATAATATAGGAAAGATGGAGAGGGGAGGAAGGAGCAGAAGCATCCAGATTAAAGTGGCATGGGGCCAAAGGAACAAGGGCAAGAGCTGGAGTGAACGAGACACCAAGAGGACATGTTGATGCTGCTCTGCATGATATTTTTGCAGGTGAGCGGTGCTGAAGGACTAGGTAGCTTTGCTGACGCAAGTGTTGGGCTACATTTGCATCAAGGTCCCATGTTCAGCCAGACTCAGGAGTTATAGTTGCTGGAGGAAGATCTGGAATGGGGTTTTGCCACAGATTTCTATAGGAGCCTGAAACTGCAGGTATCCACTCTCCCTTGAACACGTCCACGTGCTCCTTTGACATAAGTGGGGTGGGAGAAGATCAAGGTTTTCTGCTAGAGCCAAACAGATCCCATGATTTATACCAAGGACTCTAGCTTGGGTCGAGTCACCTAGAGCACTGTGTGACCCAAAGTGCATAAATGCACCACAGGGCTAATGTTTTCCCTTTTTCCATTGATAATCGGCCCCAGCCCATCTGCCTTAGGATATTGGCTCATTACCTTAACTCCCTCAGCTTGATTGCTGAATTTAACTCTCTCAAATATTGTAGGATTTCTTCTGCGCCCTGTTTTCATACACGATTGCACCCAGCTACTTCCTCCTGCCTCTAATCTCATAAAGCTAGCGTTGTAACGCTTGCTCTGTGCTACATTTCTCATCGGCTGTTGCGTATTTACGTTGCATAGTGATCGGGGTGCTCAGTGAGTTACACCCTAGGTGAAATTTAACTAATGCCTTCCATACCAATTGCACCATCTGCTTTGATTTCTAGCTCTTTTGTATTATATCGCAGCATCCTGTTTTCTTTCTTCACTGCAGCTGCAAAAGCTTTGGGGAAGTTTCTATAATAACTCCCATACAGTTTGGTTTAGTGGATATTTTGGCTCTCTCATTCATCGCTGCTGAAACACACTTAGTTGTCAACATGCGTTATATCTGCTGCCAATTAGCTGTTACCTAACACAATGAAATGGCTTAACTCCTCCAGGACATCCCAGCCTCAGTCCTTTGCTAGCGATCGGGGCAAATCCAGGCAATCTTGCTACACTTCTCTTTTACTAGCACTCGTTGTAGTTAAAGGTCAGTTGAGTTTTTACATTATAAACCCAGGGTTTTTGTACAGCTAATGGCCTGATCCAGGCAAACTCTGCTTGTGTGAAGTTAATGGGACAACTTGTCCTAGTGAGAATCCTTGCTCGCAGCGTGAAACCTTGTGCAGCCCTTTCACAGCCCAGCCATTGCGTCAGACTTGGTGCGAAGGCTGGAACGCAGGATGGCAGGCTTTCAAGACCCAATTTTGCACAGGCAGAATTATCCTGCAGTCACTGATGTCTATGGAAAAATTGGCATTAGCCTCCCTGAGAATAAGATCAAGCCCTTCAAGGTGGATAAGCTGTGTGGGGGCGATCCTACATCCTTTACGTATGAATAGTCCTTAGTCAGGCTGAGTGAGTCAGACCACTTTGGACAAGTGCGCTTTGTTCTGAAGTCCTCAATGAAATCTGCACTGGGCTCTGAAGCCTGGGGATGATGCTCCTGGATGAACAAGGCTAGGCAAAACCCAGCTGCAATGCATGATGGTCTTGCAACCATCACAGAACGTGATGGCATCACTGGGTTTTTTCATCTGGTCTTGCTGGGAACATTTGTGTCGTCTCACCAGCCTGGTGGCTTACCAGGCGGCAGATTCCCTGGAGTTTCTCTTTAGCTTTGAAAGCCCGTTTTGCATTTTAAAATCTATTCTCAAATGCAAGCACTGTGACAATTAAACCAAGTTAGAGAGCAAAAGAAGCAGAGATGGTGTCAGAAAAGGCCTCAAGTGATCTTCTGCCCCTATTTGCTTATAAAGTTCAATTTGCCAGTAATGCGCCTCACATTCCGGGTGGGATTCAGGGCAGTAACCTCAACTGAAGTCAAGGGCACCATCCCCGGCTTGCATTTGGCCCTCTGCAAAGAAATCCTTGTGTGTGAGCCGGACAAAGTGACTGCTGTTCTTTCCAAAGGAAACCAAAATTAGAGAACTCCCTTGTGCTAAATAATTTTGTTCTGACATGCTGGGACAATTCCCGGTGTTCAATAGCCCTCATTTCATCCCCATCGTGCAGTGCTCCTGCGGCTGTACGTCAGCTGCAGTGGTGGTAAACACATATACACTACTTATTTAAGACCTTTTAAAAGACTTCTTACTGTGCCCAGAAATTACACCTGTGCCTCTTTACTTATCCGTGCTGTTGTCTTTGTTTCAGAGGCTATATTTAGATTTTTTTTTTTCCCCCCACCGGAGAGGAGAATTATAAACCTCTTTAAAAACCTGCTTTCTTTCCACCAAATAAGATGGACATTAGTAGGCACAGAAGCAAATGAACCTACGTGGAGAAACAAGTTATGGGTGAACTGTGCTGAGAAAAAGTAGCGTGGGGTATTTTCTGCCCTCCTAATGGGGAAGCGGTAGCATTTCATTTGCAGATGCACTTGAGGATCCACGATTCCAGGTGATAACCGCAGGATCCGCAGGTGCTTTGCATCTTCAATGGCATGCCTCTGCTTTCTCATGCAAAAAGAAATGGGAAGGAGGAACGCTAGTATTGTCTGTAGCATTCGGCATCTGAAAGGGCTGACACCTGTGTCAGGTAAGAGCCTAAAGAAATGATGTTTTCAGGAAGGAGTAAGTAATACACTGAGGTGTTCATGGCAGGGCGGGTACTTCCATCCGAGGAGGCTCTATAAATATGTTGGTTCAGTATGGGAACGAGCTAGAGCAGATCTATGAGGGTATACAATAGAAGTTGTTTGCCTTCTCCCGAAGAAGGAACCAGGGAGGTGAAAATCCAGAGCAAAACTTCCTGTTGATGTCAAAGGAGCCCAGGTTTCAGTGAGGAACTTCCAGTGAAACAAGCAAACCAAAATTAAAAAAAAAAAAAAGGCAACAGATTTAAAATGAACAGGAAAAAAAAATGTAGGTGACACAAAATTGATCTGTGGAACTCCCTGATGCAGGCTATCACCAGGTTCACCAAGGGCAGTGGTCACAAACTCCTGGAAGACCATTTCAGGCTCAATATTAGGAAAAACTTCTTCACAGCTAGGATGTTCAGACAGTGGAATAAGCTCCCTCCAGAGGTGGTGCAATCGCCTACCCTGAAAAACTGGAGACTGGACAAGGCTTCAAGAGGAGACTGGGCGGACACCTCGCTGGGTGCAGTTGACCCCAGTCGTCTTTTCTGCTTGGTGCAGGGGGCTGGACCCCATGATCTTCCAAGGTCCCTTCCAGACCCTTACTGTCTATGAATCTATAAATCATTGCGAAAAACACGTCAGCAAGCTTGAAAAATGAGAGGACTCGTGGCATGTTCTTTCAGACCGGCCTGTGGGTGCTGAGCTGGGCAGGAGGAATGCATGTGCCACTTGTTCTGGAGTGGGTGCTATTGCTGACCCTTCCTTTCTCACCCCAAGACAGTGCTTTCATCAAAGCTTGAAGACTGCAGGATCATAGGAAAGGAGGGATGGAAGGGACCTCATAATGGCATCTAGTCCAGCCCCCTGCCCCAAGGAGGATTATCTAGGACTAAACCAGCCCGGCTAAGTGTCTGTTTCCAGGGACGGAGGTTGCATGACTTCTCTAGGTCACCTACTCCAACACTTGACTACTCATAGAAAGTTCTTCCTAATCTCCAGCCTAAATTTCCCCTGCTGCACCTTAAGGCCATTGCTCCTACCGCTGACCCCAGACTGTACTTTCAAATATTGCTACTCACCCTCTCTTAGAGCCATAAATGAGCTCTCAGCATTGCCTATGCTGTACATATAGGAATAGGCACGCTTGATTGAAGATGTGACCTCTTTTATTTCAGTGAGCATTGTCAAGGTGGTTGGGTTCAGGAAGCCGTTGGAAGCGCTTCAGGGAAACACCTGATCCAGCTCTGAGGTTCATTGACCTCATCTGACCCAGCTCATAATAGCAGTTCCTCTGTAATAATCCTTTGGAGTACTAATTGGTGACTGTTGTAATTTAGCTCAGGATCTTGGCCACTCAAAGCTGTCGCCTTTTGTAGATCTGTATATTTCCAATAAAGTGAAATGCAGCTTTTTCTCTAAAATGCTTTCAGGTTGTATAGCTATCTTTGAGCCATTAGCACTATTATGGAACTGCTCGTAAAAATGTACTGAGAACATAATGTCAATGGTTTATCTAATATGTTTACAGGTATATCTTTTATGATAACAAGCGCTTTTTCCTGCAGCTCACATATACTAAAACCAAGAGTCAGATCCATCCAAGATAATTGGCTAACAGCTTGAGGAGCTCATTACTCTTTCCTTCTCCTTCCCGCTGCATTGCAATGGGCTGATACTTCCCACAATTCATGACTCAATGCTTTGGACAGTTATCAGCAAGTTTTCAGTTGAACATTTTCTCAGGAGTGTGCTTCTGTGCCTGTAGGCACCTTATGGGCCAATGTTTTTTTGCATTCAAAAAGTAAGTTAAATGCTTGCCTTAAAACTACAACACTTCCATTTGCTACCAGACAATTAAGGGGGTTTCTATCCATTTTTGCACCTGCCCTTCTCCCTTTACCCTGTGCTGTGGATTGTTGATAAAATTCAGATGGGGTATAGATTTCCACAGTGGCAATGGTTCAACAGCACAGTAAAAGAAGTGAGGTGTGACAGCACTCCTTCCCTGAAATTGCACTGAATGTCTTTAATCAAGCATTGTTTTTTTAAAAAAATAATGGGTCTAATTCTCTCCTAGCTTATACCAGATGCACACTTGTGTAAGGCCGGGGGGTGAGATCCTTCGCTGCTATCAATTGACAAACTTCCTGTGGCTTCAGTTGGGCTCCAGAGAAAGACGCGGCCCAATGGCTGTCACGCTTTTCAGCGATGCAAAAAGAGAATCCATCCCTGAGTTTCTTACCCTTTGAGCCTTTCGAAACAGTTCCCCATAATCTACATCAAAGACACTGCTCTATAATTCCCTGCTGAGATCTAAGCATTTTTTTTAAGAATAAATTTGTTGTTCAGAGAACTCACGCAACATGAATGCTAGATGATCCCATTGCTGAATGGGTGCTATAATGAAACTAAGTCTGAGCCTCCTCTCTACAGGTGCACAACTCCTGTTGAGTACAATAGGACCTTCAGGTGTTAAGCATCTCTGAAAATCAGGTTGTAAATCTATCTAAGGTAATCCAGAGGTACCATCAATTGCCACCTAATGTTGTTGAGATCGTTTTCTGCCTTTAATTGTCTAGACAAGATATTGCATTTACTCCCACATCACACACCCCCCTTTCCCACAAGTTAGGTCTCCAAAGCTGGGATGTGTGTCTGAAGCTGATTGCATGCCCAGAATAGGAGCATAGAGGTGCTGTGTGATGCTGCATCTTTTCCTCCTTGCCCCACCAGCCAGCTGCACGGAGGGAGAGGCAGAGTCCAGTCTTCAGCAGCAGCTGCAGTTTTAACCTGCTTACAGCTGCCATCAAATTGGCAGTAGCTTTTGGCTGGTTTGTGTCTTATTAAGGGGTGGGGTTATATAAGAAACTTCATCCTTGGAGGGTTTGAAGGCTCAGCTCGACAAAGCCCTGGCTGGGATGATCTAGTTGAGGATGGTCCTGCTTTGAGCAGGAGGTTGGACTAGATGTGACCTTGCGAGGTCCCTCCCAACCCTCATGTTCTGCGAGTCTAAGAAAATGCAGTAGCTCAAATGACACAAGCTGCAGTTGAAACAAGTGGAAAGGGTGAACGGAGCCTTTCTGAATGGAGCTCCAGCTCTACTGCAGGGAAGGGCTACCAAAAAATAACTCTTTCTGAGGTTCATCTTGGAAGGAAACATTAGTTCAATCATAGATTCAGTTCTGCTTTACGGCTATATGGGCTGCGTTGCCATGGTACACCTGGGAGGTGGAAATGCTACCTCTCCCAGGACAACGGCGAATGACACGAACACATGTCTTTGTTACTTCTTGGCTGGATTATCCTGCTTCTGGAGGTCTTCCAAGAAGACCTATGTATGGCTTACAAATTATTCAGTTTGCTTCTACTGCGACTAAACAGATTCTCTGCAGCTCCTGTTTACCTGGTTTGCAGTAAAGTTGTTTGACTTTGCTCTTCTGTCCCTCTTCATGCATTATTAAGTTAGTAATTACTATGCTTGTTACTCTTAAAATTATATATATATATATATATATATATTACATACACACATACATATATATTTGCTCAAGGGCAGAGTGACCATATATCCCAGGCAAACCAGGACAGTCCAAGCAAGCACCCCACTCCAGCCAATCCAGGATGCTCATGCATTGCAGCAGTGGTGCCTGCCTGGCCACCTGCCTGGTGCACCGTGCCACTCCAAGATACCCGCTCCAGACTCCACTCTGGGACTTTTAACCAACAGCCTGAGACTGGATAACAGAAGTCAGGACTGTCCTGATTTGCCCGGGACATATGGTCACCCTGCTCAAGGGGATTTCACTGGGGTGGAAGGACTGGAAACAAAAATGGAGAGCACTGAGTGGGCAGGTAGGTGGAAGAGAAGGTGAGATGTTCTCCAGCTATGGTTCTGGACATACAACAAGTGGAAAGCAAGGAGACTGGACACGGAGCAGTGTACCCCCGGCGGCCAGACATGGGGGTGGCACATGGCTGGATGTCCCAGTTGACAGCCCCTGGTCTAAGTGAAACAAGGTTTCACTTGGATGTTGAGATGATGGAGGAGAAGGCTTTGGAGAGGATGAGCGGTGGGGGAACAAGAGGAGAATTCATTCCTGTACTCGGTCTTGTAGTTGTAAGAGATTGGCATTTCCACTGATTAGGCATGGGTGGAATATGAGACACACAGTGCACAGTGGGTTATATTTCCACATCAAGAAATAATGCACCTGACTGTTGCTCTTGTGCTGATTCACTGGCTTCAAAGGAGTTGCTCCTGATCCACCCTGATATGTGTCAGATTAGGTTCAGGCCCTCTGCTTCAGCTCTGCAAATAGAGATTGGCTAGAGCCGAGTCGTCGTCAATTCTGGCTGCAGCACCTCTGACGAAGACAGAGAGGTGAGGGATATGATGAGGCAGATACCTGAGAGGCAGAGGATTCTTTCCATGACATCTTTAATTGTGTGCGGCATCAGGACATTGGTTAACGCATCGCGTTTGATCCTCAATATCATGATTTCATAGATTTCATAGACATTAGGGCTGGAAGGGACCTCGGGAGATCATCGAGTCCAGCCCCCTGCCCAAAGGGCAGGAAGTCAGCTGGG
>NW_017728915.1:34092379-34154870 GCF_001723895.1 Crocodylus porosus | reverse complement strand
TTTCCTGACCTCTGATCATGCGCGTGGCTCTCCTCTGGACTCTCTCAAGCTTCTCCACATCCTTTTTGAATTGTGGAGCCCAAAACTGGACGCAGTACTCCAGCTGCGGCCTCACCGGGGCCGAGTACAAGGGGAGAATGACGTCCCGGGATTTGATTGCCCATATAGGCACACTTCTGAGTACTGCCTCCCTCCCTGCTCCTACTAAACCAGGTGCCGCAGTCTGCTGTACTCGTCCTGGTTGTCCTCTGCTCCATTTTGACTCCTTTGTAGCCTTCTGAGGCATGAGGCTGTCTTTAAGTCTGAATCTTCTGCAGATAAACTCATGATCTCTTCCAGGTTCATTTAAAATGCACGGCCCTCTCTGATGTTCTTTATTTTATTCTTTCATTTTCTCATTTAATTTCTATACTTTGCAGCACAAGCGAAAATAATTCAGTATCTCCCTTTTTGGTGGGGGGACTTTTTGCATTTCACACATTCCCTTTTCCACTGTTTTCCATCCCGATCATAGGTTGTTTTCCTGCATTGTCGGTTCATTTGTAGACACGCGCTTTGCCACTGACCCAAGCTGTTGCCATTAATAGAGATGATTGCCACTGTGTACTACATGTCTCGCTCCCAGAATTTTTCTTCGGTGATTGGACAATGAGTCGGATGGGTAAATTGGTACAATTTTACATATGTCCTGAATGAAGGCTGCAATTCTGCTCATTCTGCCTCACTGATTTCCTAACATTCATAGCAACCAATGTTCTTATTCCATGGTGAGGAACCTTGCTCATGATTACATCAACTATTTATAGAGCAGCTGAATATCCATTGACATTTAGAATCAGAGTCTGCTACTGTATAGAGAGCATTACAGGCAAAAAAGGTACTTCAGGTAAGTCTTGAAGGAAATACCCATTATCAGAAAGGTAGATCTCTCTCCACCCAGCCTCAGCTTTGGAAAAGAAGAGGTAGTTGAGCAGACAATGTGTGTGGAAGAGAACAGAAAGACGGAAGGAAGGGAGGGAGAGGAAATATGCATGGGGAAAGCAAAATGGAAAAGCATGATGGATCCCACCTCTCCTGCCCTCACCTCCTTTTTTCCTGTTTCTCCTTCATCATCTTTGGCATCAACCCACTTCCCATACGCAGACATATTTTCATTGTGTCGCTTCTCTGCCATGTAACACACCTGGATTTTTGCCACGGAAGATTTCTCCGTTGCCTCCCACGTGAAACGAGAATAACAAGCCACTGCATTTCTAAATGCACAATGTTTTAAGCAGTTTTGAAATTATGCAGAACACCTTCAACCAGCCCGATGATTCTGAGGTGTGATGTTGATGTACCTAGGTTAATGACCGCAAGGCTTTACTGCATCCCAAGAAGTTATAATCACTAGATTTAGCACCAAAAATGACTCAGACGTCACTTAGCCTGATGTATATCTAGGTAACTGAATTATATTGGGGTCAAATCGGTCCAGAGTACAGGAAAATCAGGTGTTAGCACATCAAAGTTAGTCTTCCATCTGGCTAATTAATAGTCAGTATCCTGCTTCACGAATTCCCAGTCTTTCCAAAAGATAATCCCATTTTCCTGTGCTTAAGTTATACCAATGAAACTTCTCATCTCCTCAAAGATGTTGATCCTTAAAACTGTGCAGGAGCAAAATAAAAAAAAATGTTATGGATGAACCCATAACAGTAAAAGAGTTCCTGAAAAACGCTTGGTAAATCTACATAATTAAAAACCTTTCCTGCTGAGGGTTAATGATTTGGGTAGATTAAACTCGATAACATAATGTAGAGTGTTGAAAGCGAGAGTGTGTATCCAGAAATATTGGTTCAGGGCTGCACGAGGAGACAATTTTAAGTAAATAACCAGGGAAAGTATTTTGCAATTAAGTTAAAGATGTTTTCAAACTACTGTACTTCACTATAAAAAACTGTCATCTTGAAAAGTCAAGTTTCATTTATTTTAATTAGCGATGTCGTGAAGCATTCCATTTGGCAAACACTGATGAACAAGCCCTTTTCCAGATGCCAATTTGAAACCTGTCTACCTGCACAAACCGATTGTGTTCCCTCGGCGATACACCTATGGAGCCAGAGTCTTGGCTGAACCAGGTCAGCTTTGCTCCACTGAAGTCCTTGCAGACTCCTTCGTTTACACCAGCTAATGGCTTGGGTCTTAATCTCCTGAAACGTGCACTTAGGCCCTGATCCAAAGCCCCTTAAAGTCAGCAGAGAGACTCTCGTTGTCTTTGGCCATAAAGGTATCCTTTTTTGTGAGTTAGCTGAATCCCCTTCCAAACTGGAACAAGCTAAGCCCTGCAAAGGCATTCTTAGTGCAGATTAAACGTGTCTACTCAGGGAACTAGTGGGGAAGGACTGTTTGGGTCTACGGCCCTCTGTCAACCACCCCAAATACATCAATTCTGAAGAGACCATTTATTATTTTGGTGTCCTATTACCCTTGTTCCGCCCTAAATAATTCATCCCCTTCAGTGAGTTAACACCCTTCAAATATTTCTAGGCGCTCTCTCCTTCCTTGTCATTTAGCTGAGCTTTAATCTTACCTTTTTAATCTTTCATCATAAATCAATCTATCCAGCCCCCTAATCATTTTTGTGCAGCAGCTCTTCTTGGAACTCCCTCCAATTCATACGTGTCTTTCTCTTAATGAGGTGAGCAGAGCAGCGCGCGGCATGCCCTGGGAGCTGCACAGAAAGGCCTGTTAGGGTGACACTTGTACTCCTCACTCCACGGTGCGATGCTTTTCTATTTTCTGCCCCAAATTGGAGTGCCTGGAACAACTGCCAAATCTTCATGCAGGGCCAGGTTGGGTTTTCTGCCCGCTGTCAGGCCTAAGTTTCTTTCCAAGCGTCTGCTTTCCTTGGTCCTCCTTCCCACAGAACATCTGTGTCTCAGGCTGTTTTTTTCCCCCCTAGATAAGCTAGTTTTCTTTTTCTTTTTTACCAGCCAGAATCTCATGTCCCTTTTTTTTTTAAATACATATGTATCTGGTCACATGAGTTAAAGGAACAGGCCTACTTTCCATCTTGTTTGATGGCAGCCCAACATGAAATCTCCAGGTCTGAACCCAGGCAGTTGGCAGCCATGTGGTAGAAATGAAGCCCAACGTGACTTCACAAGAAAGCATTCCCATTCCTTGATGAATCCCTGCCTTTTCACCCTATGCCACTGGGGAATCAGTGCAAAGACCACTCACATCATTAATCTCCTGCCTTTGATTCTATTTCTCGGTGGCACGATCTCTAAGAAGTTCCCCTCTGCCAGCCTCACCTTCACCTTTGCACCCAGGTATCTGAGCTCTGTTCTTTCTATTTTAATTATTATAATACCTTCTATTGGGTTGTTCCCGTGTCGGATGCCACCCACACCTTTGTCTTGGCATCCAGGAGACTGGCTAGCAGCCTGTTTCCTACGAGCCACACTTGTCAGTGGAATCAGCACTCAGATTCTTTCATCTCTTTCAGTGGCTGCCTTTCAGTGTTGGTGCCATCACAAGCAGTTGCCCTGCTGACCTCTCTCGAACTTTTCTCACTCTAATTCTCCTGTGCCTTGCTAGCATTGGAATAATATCATTTGTGACACCAGGGATGAATTTCGCAAGGCATAGCTTTCATCTTCTTTTCCTGTACCGTCTAGTTTTGCTTGTTGGTGCATTTCTGTCTCCTGCCCTTTACCCCCTGCAGAGTCTCGGCTTCCCTGGGGATGTTCCCTTTGAAACTCCCCCCTAGTGGAATGACTTTGCTTCACGGCAGTCTGCTCTCTCCAGAATCTCTCTCCCAGTGTTCAGGGCCCTACTCAGCTAACTTTCTGTGCAGTCTGTATTTAATGGCTACCTTTAATAAGACTGTTTACTAAAAATGTCACCTAATCCACACTGAAACTCTCTTTTTTGCACTCACTAGGCATGTCTGCATGTTAATTTAGGCGTGCCTAAACTTAATGCGCCTTAACCTAAGGTGCATTAAGGAGCTATAGGTGCACATCTACACGTGGACACCTTAAGGCACCTTAATGCGGATCGCTGGGCGAACACCCTTACACCCTGCCCTGCTCAGCACCCTGGACCACCCTCCTTACAGCAGGGCCTTAAAACCCTCCCCTTTTCCTCCCTCTCCAGCAAATGAGAGCAGACTGGAGACCAGTGCCACCAGGAAGAAGAACATGGCAGCTGCTGTTGCAGGATTGAGGTGCCGTTAGAAGCCCACGCCGGGACTCCCTCCCAGTACAGCAGGCAGGCTGGGACTGCGACTGACCCCAGTGCCTGGCACCACTTTCCCTGCTCCAGCCACCTTTGTCCCAGGCAAGCGCCTGGCTTCCCTGTCAGCAGGACACTGACCCTGGGACAGGTGGCAGCAGCTCCTGGGGGCTCTGCTTGGCTCAGTCCAGCAACACCAGCTGCTGCTTTTTTCTTCCTGGCAGCAGCATGTGCCCCCACGAGCTGGGCTGTGGCCAGCGTCGCCGACATAGCATTATGGCACCGTACCGTGTCTAAATATGGGTTACGGCATCTAAACGAATAGAACCTAAATTTGATACACTTGCTTTATATCGGTGTCAAATTTAGTCCCTAAAGTTGCCATATTTCATAGTTTCATAGTTTGTAGGGTCGGAAGGGACCTGAGCAGATCATCTAGTCCGACCCCCTGCCATGGCAGGAAAGAGTACTGGGGTCAAATGACCCCAGCAAGATGTTTCATAGTTTCATAGTTTGTAGGGTCGGAAGGGACCTGAGCAGATCATCTAGTCCGACCCCCTGCCATGGCAGGAAAGAGTACTGGGGTCAAATGACCCCAGCAAGATGTTCATCTAACCTCCTCTTAAACACCCCCAGGGTAGGAGCCTGCACCACTTCTCTTGGAAGTTGGTTCCAGATCCCAGCTGCCCTGACCGTGAAGTAGCGCCTCCTGATATCTAACCTAAACCTACCCTCTGCCAGCTTGTGACCATTATTCCTGGTCACTCCTGGCGGTGCTCGGGGAAACAGTGACTTCCCCAATGCCTGCTGATCCCCCCTGACTAGTTTATAACAGGCCACAAGATCCCCCCTCAGCCTTCTCTTTTGGAGGCTGAACAGGTTCAGGCCCCATAGCCTCTCCTCATAGGGCCTGCCCTGCTGTCCCCTGATCATACGAGTGGCCCTCCTCTGGATGCATTAAGGATGTGCACATGTAGGCCTGTCCTTAATGTGCCTAAATATGGTGACTGATGCGACATAAATCGCCTTACATTGCCTTAAGGGTGCATGTGTAGATATGCCCGCTGCGTTGCTGCTTACACTCTCAGTTGAACTCTGAAATCAAAATCACCAGCCTTCTCCCTCTTTGGCATATCTAGCGGGAGGCCTGGTGCTATTTTAAGAAAAGGCAGGCAGCCTGAGAAGCAGCCTGCAGGTATGGCAGGGGCTAATTAGAGAGTCACCTGACCAGAAGGGAGTGAGGCTTAAAGCATATAAACCCAAGGCCTGCGCTGGGCAGGCAGTCTAGCTCTGAGGGGCACACAGAGAGGAGGTCTGGGGCAGCCAGGCTCCTAGTTAACATCTGAGCTGGAGAAGCAACTCTGGAGGTTTATGGAAGGGAGTAAGGGGAGGAGGAGGTCCCAATAGACCTGGGAACAGGGCAGAGAACGGACAGAAAGGCCTGGGAGTATGGCCAGAGCCCAGGAACAGGGCAGAGAAGGGACTAGAGAGCCCAGGGTCCAGGAGGGGGCTGAGATGGATGGGGCTAGGAAACCCAGAGAGAGGCCAAGATGGAATAGGACTGGGCCCAAAGGCCCAGGAAACTGGCTGATGATACATGATTGGCAACATCTCCCAGGCATGGGCATGCATATTGGGAAATATGGAGCCCATGTAATTGGCCCTTAAGGCAATGAGCAGCAGCACCAGTGCTCATCAGGAGATCAGGCTTGGGAAGCCTTGGAGCACCCTCCCTTTTCTAAAATTATCACTTCATCAAGTCATGGCAGGTGAGGAGAAAGAGAGATTGCCGAGAGATAGCATAAGAAAGCAAAGTTCATAAGGGCTAAGGGGGTTCCAGGGGTATCACAGCCCCTCTGGGTCTGGACCCCGTTACAGCATATCCTCAGTAAATTGTTCTGTTCTTCCTACCCACACCATTTCCCAGTCAGCACAACCAGTGCAATTAACTCAGCTCCCTCCTCGGTTCATCTCACTTTCACTCCAGCTTAATGGGCTGAGATTCAAATGAAGTCAGAAACACTTAGTGCAAGTGGGTGTTTTCTAGATTTCTTGCATAAGTCTGAAAAATGCTGTGGACCAGATTCTGATGCCTCAGTTTGCAATGAACAGCTTGCCTTTGCTTTCAATATGTAGCATCCAGAGACAAATATTTATTTTTCAAAGGGGGTGTGGGGTTGGATAAAGTGCTGAGATGATCATGGCTGTGTCAGAGGTAACAGAAAGAGGAAAAGAGCTAGGATGTGTACGAGAACAGTGGTTTCACCCCCACCTCCCCCCAATAATTCAATGAAATGACAGTGAGAAGAGCCATAAACTGAAGTTTGGAATTGTATTCTTTGAAGTGTGCATGTGTATATATGTGTGTGTGTGTGTGTATATATATATATTCAAAATGTATTTCAGAGACTAAGAGAGTGCTTTCTCCTTTCTGGAAATCTATTTTGTCATTATTTCAGCTGACAGCAGTTGGGGAGAGTGAAATACTTTGGTTACCCTCAAACATCTCACTAAGTGCTTTTAGGTTGGAGTGCTGCAATGTTTTATTACAGCCAACACCAATCAAGGCAAATACAGAAAATGGAGAATTTTGATTTTGGACCCGTACGCCGAAGAGAATAAGGGATGTGAACTTGAACTTCGAATACAAAGTGTGTGACACAGGAGAGCGCTGGTCCCGATGAGATACCACCTCTTATTTTCCGCCGGCAGTTCTGCAGTCTCTGTAAATATTGTTCTATCCTGAGCAGAACCGCAGGTTTGATGCTTTTCCTGCTGTTCAGATTTTGATCTGGGGCTGATATCACTGGGAAATGTCCCAGAAAGAAGAAACTCTCTGGTAAAATGATGTCGCTCACGACTCCTACTCCACTCCAGAAAAGTCAAAGATCTTTCCAAGCCTGGTGGTCCATTGGGCTAGTGCATGGGACCAGACCCAGCCCATGGAGCTGTGTCATTTGGCACACAGGGCTCTTCAAAGGTCTGGAAACCTGCCTGTGGCGGAGCGGTGGTGGTGTTAACTGCTGCTCTCTTACCACCAAATTTCTGGACCATTGCCTGAATACGGTGGCCCGGTGCAATGGATTTTGCCAGCATACAGTTGAATCCAGGTACGCAGGGTCTGACTGACTTGCTGGCTTGCACCTACAGACCAACCCCATGTGGGATCTGTCCCATGGATCAACCCCACACTACTCATTTGGGTGCTACTGGGCTAGCGGACATGAGACATGCCAGTTTCTGTAGCCAGTGGTTACAATTCAAGGGAAGGATGTGGCTAGCCCCATTTCCAGACACCTTTGCTCCCCCAGCTCAGCTCACCTTGTATTCCTTCCTGGCTGAGCCGAATGATGGCGTGGCCTTTCACGTGGGCCCAAAGCAGAGTTGAGCTCATGTTTCTAGACCTAACTGCTCTGCCACCACATTCACAGGCCCCAAAAGGCTACACTGTACATGAGTTATTTGTAATAGGGTAGCCCCTGTCACGGATCCAGGCCACACTGTGCTCGGTGCTGCACAAGCGTGAAAAGACAGCAGCTGTCCCCAAAGGCACGGGGAATACGTACAAGATACCAGAAGGTAAGCAAGCTTAGAGATTTGCAGCGTGGTGGCTACTTCAAGTAATTGCTTGCCTGCACGTTCCTACCCTCTGGCGAATGAAAACGCACCTGCAGTGGCTTGCTCCTCAGTGACCACAGTTAATGCAGTCAGCCTCCTTTATCTTGTGGTTACCTGTTTGTGCGCCCATGCCCTGAGACACTGTAGTCTCCGTTTAATGAGTGTGAGGATCCCAGCCCTTGCAGGCAGTGTGCATGAAACCTCCCTCCATGAAGCGCTTTTGAAACTTCTGCTCTGCAACTTCTGTGGCAGCAGGCGACCAGGGGGTACAAGCCAAGGTAGCCACAAGGCAGCTCCGGTTGGCATCCGAAGCACGGTCATAACACGGCACCCCAGGGGTCTGTCGGCAGCACAGTGCATGATCTCAGCTATGCCTTTCAGCCCTGTGTCGTCGGTGGAGCCACTCAGATTTGCATTAGCAGGGCTGACATCAGAAGAGTAGCGGCATGAGTGGCGCACGACTGGAGTACCAGCCCTCGGGTCTCCTCAAAGGGATGGCAGCTGCCACTGCTGCCATCCCAGCTGCCGCAGCCGGCCCAACCCTTGCCACCGCTACTCAGGGCCCAGCCCCGGGCTGTTCTGCCTCTGCCTCGGGCTCTGGCCTGATGGTAATGAGCCTGGAGCCCATGCATGCAGACTTGCTCAAGCAGAAAGGTGTGAGATATTTGCAGTGAGATGTGAAACCATTTGGAAGTCACAATTTGTCATGGTGCATTGGCAATTCAAGAACGGGCCCTTTCTCAAAGAAAATTTTGCTGGGGCACATGCAGCAAAAACAGCCCGTACTCTGGCACAAGCAGCCAGACCAGCAGGGGTTCATTTCACTTTGTCTCTGTTTCAAGGACAGATGACTTGTGCTGGAAACGTAGGAATTTATGCCGTGCTGAGATACAAATAGACATTTTGCCAAATCACAAAGAGAAAAAAGGGGAGCATCGGAGAACAACACATTTAGACCCCAGTTGCAGCACCTAAATTTAAGTAGGTGTTAAATAGCTGCTTTGCCTTCAGTTGGTCTGAAGCATGTACCTCCATGCTTTCCTGAACAGGAATCAATCAGGAGGGAAGGGTCCAATTGTCCACAAAGGGGCTGAACACAGCTGGGTGGGACTACAAATCATTTCTCTGATTAAGTATTGAACCTGTAAGAGAACAGCTTGTTTGTACTGATGAATTAGTCTCCCCTTCTCTTTCTCTCCTGTAGACACAATAGCAGTTAGTCTCTTGTAATATCTAGCCGGCTACAAATCCACACCTTGCAGTATTGACCAACCCTCATGTTCTCGTAATTGCTTTGCTTCGGATGGTTTGGAAGGAGAGGATCTTGAGACATGTTATTTTGCTGCTTTACCCTTCATCCTAACATTGAGATACTCTTGCTGATTTTAATGTCATTAACCTTCCACCGGACTCTGAAGTGGGCAAGCTTCTGCAATATAAGAACTCTGTTCTTTTATCCAGTTAGATTTCCAAAAACCAAGATACAAGCATTGATTCTGCCTCATTTGTGTACCCGTAACATCCGTGAGATTGGAAAGTGCAAAAGGAACAACAAGCCCAAGAAAAGCTTCAGATTTCACGCTCTTTTCATGGTGTTTGTGTGACTTAACAGTGACATCCAGTGGTCAGTGGGGTTACTCGGTCTTAGACATGACAAGGAAAATATGCCATGTGCACTTTGTCTATTTAAAGATATTGATACCTGTTTATGTCAGCAATTTTTCTTTTTTTACCTGTCTGTAAGCAACAATTGCTTCCTCGTGCAGCTGTCCTCCTCGCTGTAGGCTAAGTGTCAGGAAAGCACTATCAGGAAAACTTCCATCTTCCGTCCTGGCCTACAAAATAATTTTTAAACTATCCTAAGCTTTATAACCCTCATGTATTTTTACAGAATTATGAATATTATTCATAATGAAACTGCTATAAATATAGAAGTACATAAAAAAAAATATTAAACAGGAGAAACTTTTCCTTCCAATGGTGATCACACTAAACACAAAAATAAGCAGTTTTCATCTCGACGTTAACATTGCAGGCATATTTTTACATGGTAATTTGGTTTTCAAAAAAGTCTAACTGTGAAGTTTAATGACACCATAGGAAGCAGCTTGTCACTTTATATTTATATTAAAATCTGAGCCTTCACATTTCCCAGTATGTTCTTTAGTGTCTTGGTGGAGATATTCTGACGGTCTTTTTTCAAAACAATCTCTAGAAGCGGCACGAAAACTTGTGAAGAAACCAAAAGCTTCCTACACTGACGGTTTGGGGTTTCGAAGCTTGAGTTGGATATTTTATTGCTTAACTGAAAATGAGCTTTAAGTTTCAGGTGCAAAATGCTTGGTCAATGCAATGGTGCCCTTGTAGCCCTACTGCTTAGCCAGTGGGCCTGAGCCAGGGTCCTGGAGGCCTCTGTTGAGCTGTGGAGAAATGTGGACCTCGATCTAATGAAGACAGTGTGGTCAAGAGGTGCTGGGCATTGCCTGGTCATGCACCTCCTTGCCTGCCTTGCCTGGTCATGACGTGGGCATGTCTGCTCATTACCTGCTGTTGGGTAACAGAGACGTAGAGCTAGCTGCAATCTGCAGAAGGATGTTGGCCATCCAGTTGTGCCATTGACTTCATTCTCCTGACTTCTTTTGAAGTGACACTTCCATCTACTTCTCCCAGACCTCCCTCCACAATCAAGAACACGCAGTGGCTGCTCAGCTCCCTTCCATACGCAGCTGAGATGGAGAGGAAGGAGGTAGGAGCAGCTCCACATGGGAGTTTTGCTACAACACAGCGCTCCACGGACACTGCCACAGTGATGGGATGAATATCTTAATCATGGCATGGCAGAACAGCCACATCTGCACCTTGCAACTAGCCCAGTGTATAAAAGGCAGCTTTTGTCCACCTCCACTGTCAATTCAGTGATAAAACTCTGGGGTGTTCAGATTGCTTGGACTTTTTGAGTGATACCTTGTTAATATCTGATCAGCTGTTACAGACCATCCAACCAACTTCCTTGCTGCCAGTACACATGAGATTTATTTCTTTTTAGTGAAAAAAGCAGGAATATTTTAGACAGTTTTTAACTGCTGTTGTTTTACAGAACTCATTCCTGAAGTCTCCAGTATCTGTCTGTCTGACATTATAAGATCTTTTTCACTGTCTTGAGGTGGTAACTGCATTTCATGGTTCTCCGTCCACTCAAAAAACAAAACAACTTTAGTAATTACAGTAAGAGATAGGCTGGGAGACCTTCATAAATACATAAAGCCCTCTACTTGTTCCTAAAGCGGTATTAGCATGAAAAGATTGCAATTTGCATCTTCCTCTTTCCTGGCTGGGTTTATTTCATGTCACCGATTCAGCAGAAGCCTGAGCATCGAACAATCAGGATCCTGCTTCTGTGTCTGCCCCTGGCACCCTGCAAGATTTAAGGTAAATCGTGTCACCTCTTTATCTGTAAAATGGGGAGTACATGGCTGGACCGCCCATTGGAAATGCTGTGGGTATTACTGGTGTCTTGAAGTCTCTTCTGAGTAGGGATGTCTCTCTCCTGGTCCCAGGTGAATTTAGGCAGCTCTTGATTTGCTTGTTGGCCATCTGATGTGGTTGGCAGAAGACCACCCCTGATTGCCCACAGGCAAGGGAAGCAACTGGCCATGGAAAGGGGTGTAGTCTTTCCCTGGTCGCTGCTCTCTCACCCCTTCTGATTCGTGCCTCCCTGTTGTGGATATTGCCTACCCACTGTTATGGGTACCAGATGACTTTGATTCCCTGCATGGGCCAGGTCACAACTGAACTTGAAGGAATTTATGGATGCAAAGTGCTGTATGACTTCAAAACTGTATTCCTGACCTCTCTCATTCAGCATTTTACCTGTCTGTTTGCATTGTGCCCATTGCTTTGAGGTCTGAGCACAACCATTTCCCGAACCGCCCTACCACAGCTGCTGGCAGAATGCTTAGCCGTGCATTGTTGAAGTTGATTCCTGATATGCTTTTAATGATCCTAAACTCCTCTACCCACACCTATTAAAATCTAAATTGAACCGAAGGTTAATGGACTGCTGTTAGACTAAGCTTTTTCTAAAGGAAAAGCACATTCTTTGGCATGGCATGGCAGTGTCTAACCTGGAATAATAGGCAGCTTTCCATAATATTTTATTTAAAAGGTAACATATTTTCATATTTTGTACATGCTAATTGTTGGGAACACTGTCAGATGGTTCAGCAAATTGAAGCTGACAACATCAACCTGTTTAATCCATTTAAAATCTCTCCAGGATCGTAAGGGACCTTGTCAGCCAAGTAATGTTGGCATCCCCTGTGGTAAAGCCATCTTGCTTCTTATTAATGACTGGCTTTACAAATGAACAGATTTTCTTAACATGTAACTTTCCATCATTTTATCCAGCGGCGGCACAGAGAGAATGTCAGAGAACCCAGAGGTTGAAAAACAAAAAACAGAAGTGTTCACCCTAGAGCAAATGTAATAACAAGGGCATATAAATAAAATTTTAACAGGGCCTGAGCCACAAAATGGAGATAAAGGTCTAGAGGTTGATTTTTTTTTATTGTCCATCAGAGTCCAGAGATGTTTCTATTCAGGATTCTTGTTCAACTATGGGTGGATCCAGGATTTTGGAAAGTGGGGTGCAGACAGTGTGGTTCTTCATTGCATATAATACAATACATTCTTCTCCAGGTAAAAAATCTGGAAGCTTTATTAATGTGCTCAGGGTCTAGGGCTATATTCTTCAGTTTAACAATGAAGCAAAAACAAACTAACTTTACTGGGATGGTCATTAATACCAGATGTTAGGTATTAAAAAATTAAACAAACTAGACACAATTAATCAAAAGTTGTTGTTGCTTTAGTCCCATAGTCATTAGAATTAAATGCACATCTCTTTCAGATTCATAAAACAAAATTAAACCATCTTCAGCCTCTTGACAGTGAATTCAGTGCTTCGCTGAGAGGTATGTCCACACCTGAGTGGATGTTCACCTGAGTTCAGTGTTTCCACACCTGAGTTAATGTTTTTAGCTAGAGTGAAAAACCATCTGCAGGGCTGTGAAATAGGCACTACATTACCAGGAGCAGCTAACAGACAGCAACGTTGCAGAAGGAAGGATAGGTTTATTAGTGAAACACTCAGACCATTGAAAAAAGGAGAAAGGGTCATTAACACCTGTGGAATGAAGATTGCAAAAGGAATCAGACGGATTGTAACGAGCTATGAAGACAAATGACTCCCTCACCTCTGCCTAAATAGAAATGCTGCTGCCACTGCCACTGCCACTGCCACTGCCAGGCACTTGGTTTTAAACTTTGCGGGAAACAGAAATTAAAAGGGAGTGCAATTGCATCCCCCACCCAATCCACCTCTGGGTTCAACCCATTGTAGAAAAAGTGGGTGTAGTTTTCAGAAGACCCTCAGTCCAATTTTCAACAGTGACTAAGGCAACTTAGAAGATAAATGCCATTGACATTGATTTGTACAGTTATATATTGATCCAGCTAGGTGTTAGATAAGTAATGCCTTAAGCATCCAGTCCAAGCATCCAAGTAACTTCTAAAAGCAGGACTCAAGGTTTGTACAGTGTGAAACAGCCCCACGGAGTGGTGCTTTGTATTACCTCTGTGTATAAACCATGTACTAGTACCAGAACCAGGAGCAGTATAGCTGTGCTCATGTGGCACGGTGCACAGGCCAAGAAGCTCAGCATGCCACTGCCTTGCCTACAGATACAGACATATCCTTACGCTCCTAAATCACTTTGGTGCTTTGGAAGATGTTATCTGTGCCTGGGCAACTTAATTGGCTACAGCTATGAGTTTTGGTCCAGATGCATGTTGAATGGTTCAGACTGGGAGTTCCAGTTCAGCTGCTCGTGGGTACCTTCTGTTTCTTACTGGGGTTTTATTCAACCACCTGCAGTACAAAGCGGGGCTGATCCTGATCTTGGCTGCTACTGTAAAACAAGAATAGGTCCTAAAACTATCAGGAGATGTTATTTAAAAGAGGTAAGAAACACAGGGCCCGAACCTCCGACGATTGAAGTCCCTGGCATAATTCCCACTGACTGGGAGAGCAAAAATCGGGGTGCGCATTCTGCCTTCTCATCATTTTCCTTCCCTTCCCCACCTGGCTGCTGGTTATAGGGTTTTACTGTCCCTGTACCCCTCTCATGCTGTAGCTACGGCACTTCACAGAGCAGATCTGCTTGAGACTGCTACTTAGGGGAACACCTGGCTGCTACTTTTTCAGGCACAACGAGCGCGAGGCACCTGTCTTTGGCAGGGCAATGCGGTATTGCACTCGGGGGCCTGACTCCTGCGGCACAGGGTCACACGACGTGATATTTGGCCATCTGTAAAGTGTCAGGGCTGGGGAAAGCTTCCACAGAACAGCACCATTGTCCCTTCAGTAACCCCGGTAGTCTCACGGCAGTGCTTCGGAAAGTAGCTTGTGGTTTTGTGAGTGTCACAGTTCATTTACATTTTTTACCTTTTATGTATGCCGTCTTGTTTGCTCTCCTGAGCAGATGTAATCCAGGCTGACATTATCAAATAAATGTACTGTGCAACTTTTGTATACACTTTAATTAGATCGCCATTTATGTCTCTTGTTGGAAGGTTATATAAGAAATCACTCATAAGGTACTGGCACTGTGTGGGGATCACTGCAAGTCTTGAACACATTGTGACATTCATGGTGAAGTTAAGTGCCTTCAAATACTCAAGGAGGGTCCACCACTGCTAAACTAAAAGCTCCACATCTGTTTCTTGCTTTTAGGCTCATACACAGCTAAACTCAGTGCCTTTATTTAAATAAAACCCCAGGAATCCACCCAGGCGCACCATGGCCCTTGAACAACTGCCGTGAATGTTTTTCCCATTAGCGTTAGTGTTGAAACATCCGGCGGCCAAAGCCAAGTTGTTACATGAAAATTAAAGCTTTTATAAGGAATTGTTTTTTTGTCACTTCAATTTTGGTTTTATTAGGCTCCCTGACAGCTCCAAGCTTCAGATGTTTGGTGTCAATGGTGGCTGAAATACAGTACTATTATATTACTGTCACTTCAATTTTCACTTTCTGTTCCTAATAGAAATCTAAGCGATTAGGTGTTTAACTTTCCGGCTCTGGCAACGTGAGGAGGAAAAGAAAATAACTCTGTAAGGCCTAGGTATAGGGTCCTTTCTGGGAGAAGGTTCATTTTAACTCCTCATTTATATTTATTGCTACTTTTCTGTGAATGAACCAGGCCTCCAATGAAATGCAGAGGGAGTCCCAGAATGATGTATTTTTGTCCCGACCATTTGATCACTGTGCTGGATTGATTCTTGCTGTTGGTCGTGCCCACAAGGTCTAACCAAGTTCATGGCTCCATTTGTGCTAGATGCTAAGTGCTACGCAGGGACACAGTAAGAGACAAAAGAGTGTAGAGCCCAATGGTAAGATCTGTACCATTCAATAAGGGGTGGTTTAGACTACTTACCCACCTGCAGCAAGGGTGGGAGGACAGGGCAGGGAACCAGACTGTAATTCTGTGAACTGATACCATGCACTCAATTGCAGAGAAGATGGATGACCAGGCAGGGGAGGGTGGATGATGGATGACCAGGCAGGATAGGAGGTCACAAGACGGAGAGGATAGTAGCTCGCAGAGGAGGCAAATAAGTAGCAAGAGTAGTCCACTTGTGCATCGAATGCGGCAGGGCTCTTGGGGAAGAAAGTAGTGAGTAATTACAGACATGATGCAGGTCTACAAAGAGCATTAAGGTTGTAGGGGCCAGCTATCGAGTGCTTGACTTTGTAACGTCTCAGTCTACCCAGTCCCGCTACCCTTGGCAGACTTTACCTCCTCTTGAAATGTAGACACTTCTGGAGCAGAAGGCAGCAGCTCACAGCGATGCACAACAGGATCGGTAGTGCATGACCAACAACTGCTGATCATCATCAAAGTATTTCCCTTCATGGGAGAAGATAGAAGGGGAAACAAGAATTTAGCAGAGGGACATTTTTAATATTTACTAAAAAAATATAGCTTATCATACAATATATATTTGCAAAAATACAAAACTGTACGTGACTACTAGTGGCTTTTTGCTGTCTTCAAGAATAAATGTACGGTATAATTCATTCACAAGTTATCCCATTTGATACAATAGTTGCCAAGGTAACAATGTCCTTTTTTTTTTTCGGGTTTTTTTTTTTGTGAAAGGAAGATTAACTAGGTGCATGAAATCTGCATATATCACTGCAAAACTTCTAGGAAGGCAGCAGTTTTCTTAAAACCTTTTGTGTCCTTCCCTTCATGGCTATTCCTTATAGATCTATAGTTGCTTCTCCCTGTTCTGATCCCTTTTGCTAACTGAGTTGTACCTTGCCATGTTCAAGTCTCATGTGGCATTTGAGTGGAAAGGGCCTTAATAAATCAGGGGATAGAACTGTATTGCTTGAGGACTTCAGTGGTGCACAGAAAAAAAAAATCAAGCCACTTACTTTGATACCTATATAGAGACTAAAGAGCCTAACTTTCAACTCCCATTGCAAATCTTGGCTCCAGGGCCTGGTTGTCAGTGCTGGTAGGTGAACATCATTTTAGCTGAAGCCAGTGGCAGCTCAGCTGTGGTAGATACACAGCACATCTCAAAATTGCCAAGATACCTCTTCATAAAGTTATACCTCACTGAGCCCTGCTGAAGTCTGTGCAACGGCTCGTTCCATAAAAATGCTACTCAAAATCAGAGTATCGCCGTCTGGACCAAGAATTAGTCACTCCGATGCTACAGCAACCTAAATTAGATGGCTGCTTGGAACACGCGAGCCTTAATGGGCGTCTTTACACGTGCTCTGGGATGGAGTGGGGGGACACTTTAATTAGAGTGGCTCCGAGAGCCGCTCTAACTAAAGTACCTGCAGCATCACGTGTATTCAGCACCCTGTGTTTCAAAATGGTAGTAGGGGTACTTTAACTAAAATTCGTTCGATGAGCTTTAGTTAAAGCACCCCTCCTGCCATATTGGCGTGCGGGGATGTTGAGTACACGTTTCACAGAGGCTGCTGAAGCATGCCAATTAGCACACTCCAGCAGACTCAATTAATCAAGTCTGCTCTGGTGCATGCTAATTAGCACGTGTCAGAGCAGATGCCCGGCACATGTATAGATGCCCAATGTCAAACCAGGCCTATATGATCTTGAAGGCCGAGTGACATTTGAAAGGTTCTTATTTTTATGATATGGAGAAAAGAACTCCACGTACACATGTCCTACAGGTAGTCCTGTGCTGAAAATTAATTTGTAGGTAGAATAATGGGCCCATTAATAAGATTAATGCCAGGGACGGCTATACAGATTAGTGAATAGACAACGAGGCCTGATCCATGCAATTAGAATGAGATACCTGTGTTAATTAGGTCCTTCACCTGACAGTAATGGTTATATTTTCCTGAGCTGTTTGATATATCTTTTTGTCTGCCTTCATAATTCTCTCTCATTTTTGTCCTGTCAATAGCTGTCGCCTTTCTGGTATCCTGTGTGAAAATGAAAAGTAATAGAACTATTGTTCTAACCCCTCAATGTGAAACTTTCTGTTCTGAGGACTGACCTAGTCAATAAGCTGATCTTCATCAAGATCTTGGGGTCCTTTTTCTTGCGGGGTGGGCTATTTCTTTAAATTGTAATAGGATCCAAATGTACAAGATGAGATCAACCATGTGTACTACGTGCTTTACAAGCACATGCAGATCATCAAACAGCCCCTTCCCAAAGAAGCTCACAGGCTCATGCGCCAGTCCAGCCTAGACTCCCACACCTGTTTAACTCTAATCTAAGATGAGGCTTTTTTCCCCAGACTGAAAAAACCCTTCCCTTAGAGTCACATAAATCCAGTATTAAAGCAAAGTACCATGTAGTCACATTGACAAAAGGATTGAGCTGCCAGAGAGTTACGCCCCCTTCCAAATGTCACTCGGCCTTCAAGATCATATAGGCCTGGTTTGATATTTGGTTTAATTGAATACATATGTTGTGACTCTCTAACAAAGCACTACATAAGAAAGCTGTGTGTACATGATGCACTTCAGCCTTCTATAAACTGAATGTGAGGACTTTTCATCCTATTCTGATTCACTAGAGACGTGACCAACTACTTGTAACGGATCGGGATTCTCTTTGCTTTGCACTTACAGTGTACTTGATCCTGCATGGAGAAGATGAGCCACAGGTCTGCCTCGCAGCTTGCAATCTTTGCTTTCTTCACTGGCCCTGTGAAAGAGGCTTGAAGGATCCTATGCAACGTCAGTAACAAAATTGTTCAGTGTGCAGCTGCGATCGGTATCGGTGTGCATATGTGTCACCTTAATAGCCAAGCTCGGATAAAGAGAAACCTTTCCATTCTGCCCTGTTGCACTCACTCCCAGTTAGAATATGTTTGCAGCCAGTTCCTCAGTCATGAATGTCAAAATAGATGCTATCTGGTTAAATGCTACGAGATACACACAATTAAGCCACAAGCAGTCGTGTTTGCAAAAGTGATTGACGGGAAAGCTATCTCCATATGGTGCATAGGAATTAACTTAATACTTAAGGTGAAGTTATGTCTGCTTCAGCAGAACCCCTGTTGCTTCACATTAGGAGTAACGCGATAGCTTTACAGTTAACGGCGGTGTTGAAAAAATAATAATAAAAAAAAGATTACTGAGCATTTATATCTCTTTAAAAATATGCTGACCCTTCCCACCTGCTGGGTTTAATTTTCAAAAATCAAAGCTACGATTTATACTAAAGAAATGACATGTTCTTTTATCCCTGTGCCATATTAAGCATGTTGTGTTTGATTCAAGTGCCCTTGATTCCCTTGAACTGCCTGACCTATAAATGGTGCCGTGCTCCTTTGATTTCTTTAAACCCTGAGTTTTGGCCACTACTAGTCGTGTCCAGCTGTGAGATTAATGTGTCCTTTTTGTTATGTTGGAATAACCGGCATGCTGTTCTGATTGCTTTACTGAGCTCCAGGAGTCACTCTGTAGAGATGGAGAATATCCAATAGAGATAAAAGGAAGCATGAGGCTAGCTTGCATTTGAAGTTCTGCACTTGAGATTTCCTTCCCAAGGCTCTGAGAATCATTAGCACAGTACTATTGGGCATGGGATTATTGAAATAGTCTTACTCCATATTCCTGAAGGTGAGGCTAATTCAATAAAAGCATCTCAACAAAGAGAAAGTGCTGGCAAGGTTACTCTGCAAGGAGTCTTCACCTTGGAAACCTGTTGTCCATCTTCACCCAACTGGAGGCCAAGATTCAGTAATCTCCCAAACACCGTGCGAAACCCATTTTTCTTCTTTCTGCACCAGGGCTGCTGAGGAGAGTGGCTGAGCACTAATATAATTTGCAAGCACTCCTTTTTCCATATTCACATTTTTTTTTAATTTATGAGACGGGCACCAGGTCCCAGTCCAGCAAAAAGCCTAACTTAAGCACATGTTTAAGCATATACTTAAGTTTCATAGAAGCTAATGGGACTTAACCCCATGTTTAAGAACAAACACATGCTTCAGGATTTCCATAAATAGGAATTCACTTAAGCACAGTTTGGGGTGTTCATTATTTAAGACAGCAGAAAAAAGGATAAGTGTTTAATATATATATTTTAAGTCTAGATGAAGAAGATGCCATTTCATAGTTTCATAGCTGGTAAGGTTGGAAGGGACCTAAGATCATCTAGTCCAACCCCCTGCCACGGGCAGGAAAGGATGCTGGGGTCAAATGACCCCAGCTAGGTGGCTGTCTAGCCTCCTTTTGAAGACCCCCCAGGGTAGGAGCGAGCACCACTTCCCTTGGAAGTTGGTTCCAGCTCCTAGCCGCCCTGACTGTGAAGTAGCGCCTCCTGATATCTAGCCTGAATCTACTCTCGGTCAACTTATGGCCATTCTTTTCAGGGACTGTAAAGTCTTTCAAGTTATGTTTTTCTTGATTGTCACATTACCTTTGACTTTCAAGAACGGTGTATTTAGTTTTTTCTCTCGCCTGCCATTCATTTGGGTCACAGCTGCTGCCCACTTACTGCAGGAAACAGTCTTAGGCCAAAATCTATTGTGACTTTAGCTAAAATAAACTAGTCCAAGTGTCTGGATTAACAACTGGCATGGCAATGTTCAAACTAGAAAGGATGGTGTCACCATGCTTTGTCTTTGAAACATGCAAATGAGAGGGAAATTAGCACAATATCACCTAGGCATGAAACCACAACAAAAATATTTACACTTTAAGACAAGTTCTATTTGGAGTTGGAAGTCATTTTCAATTTGAATTGAGAACGACATCTTTCCGAATCATGTCACATACATTAGCCAAAGTAGAAGCAATAGCTGGAGGCTGCTACTCTTTCTCAACCTTGAAATGCCCCCTGACGATTAGCCACGCTGAAAGTGGTCAGGGAAAGTAGTAGCCCATTCACCCGCAATTAAGTACCAGTACCAGTACTGGTGTTCTGGAAGATCAGAAGACCATTTAGAGAGTGGATGATAACTGTTCTAGTATAGAAAATCTTGTAATACTTTCCTTCCTGACTGCTGATTTACCATACTAAAACAAATGTTCAAATTCCCCTGAGATTGCTACATAAACCAACAAGAGCTGGTCAATCCAATGCTTTTTAAAAAACTGGAGACTTTTTTTTCTTGTCCCGTTTTACCCAGAGGTTGCAATACATAAAGAATAGATTTATTCATGGATTTGAAACCCACAGAATATCCAGTACACAAGGAAGCAATAAAGGTTTGTCTCCAAATGTCCTTAATTTTGGAGAGTTTCTGCCGTAATTGCAAATTTATCCGAGTAAAATTCTGGTGTCAGGACCATTAGCGCATGGTGATTTCATTGAATTTCATTGTTTTGGTGGAGAGAAAAAAATAATATGCAGTCACCAAAACAAAATCTTGTGTTTTTGTTTTAATATACTTTATGGTGGAACAATGAACAACCAGCCATAACTTTATGAATTGTCACTTCCCTATCACAGAATCAGATCTTGGGCTCATTGTCATCAAGTCAAAGCTCCCAGTGATGTCAGTGGGTGCATCTACATGTGCAATGGGCATGTAGTGGTGAAGTCTGGCTCAGTTCACACTAGAGTTTATTCGTCCCGGGTACGGCACTTGCACATTTTGCCCAGGACCTCAGCACATGGAGCCGGGTGGAGCAGTAAGGGCCCCAGGAGCTCAGCCTGCTAGCCTCAGCTCAACATGCTGCGGAGGGTCTGGCTGGGGCACAAAGGTGCTCCAGTGCAGGGCTAGCCGGCAGGCACTCTCTTGCCCCAGCCAGCCCTGGTCACTGACCGCACATGCGTGTTGGCACACGTAACTACTCCACTGTAGGATTGTACTTGTCTTGGACAGTACTATCCTACAACAGAGTTAGTGAATATTTTTGTGTCCTAATACAGGTGCATATGCAGACAGTGACCCTTTTCTGCAGAGCTAATTAGTAGATGCACCCAGTGAGTCTAGGATTGGGCCTGTTTAAAACAGGCTAGGATTGGGCCTGTTTAAAACGTGCATCACGTTTTCTCCCGCATGACACTACTGCGCAGTAGTCAAGGGCTATGGCGCAGTCAATGTCTCATGTAGACGTGGCCTCCACATTGGGTTTCCCTTCCTGTTGCCTCCCATGACCACAAGTCCACTTCTACTGCTTTTGGTCTGTCAGAGATGCTTCATGCTGTATCCTTTTGAGGCTTTGATACATTTTTAGGCTTGTCAGGATTCAATTTTTTATCAGTAAATGTTGATAAACATTGATTTCATGTCCCACTGACAGACAGATGAAAAAATATTTCCATCATTAATAATCAACATTTATAGCAAGGAGACGGTAGACAAATGGTGGCTGATGGATTGTGTGACAACACGGGGGCAGTCCTACAGAACCGTGCTGGCTGCAGTCTGGACTGCAACTCCCAAAACCCCAGGGGACTGGGAACAAAGGAAGAGGGAGCATAGGCGCCAACTTTTATTTTTGCTAGGGAGAGCCTAAGATGATGGCCGTGGGAAGCAGGCTGTCACCTGAAATGAGTAAAACTCTCCACGAGTGGGATCAGGGCCCTCAGCCCTCCACATAATCGGCATTTCTGAAAGGAAGTGACAAAGAGGACAAGGCACCTACTAGCAAGCAGAGCTGGGACTGACGGCAGCTGTGTCACTCAGCTGGCAGCAGTCCTACAGTAGTTACATTTCTCGCAGTGGGCCATTAAACTGTCTGCCCCCCATCCCCCTAGTTTCACACAATCCTGAAAATCGAAATCAATACAAATTGAAGTAAATGCTTAAAAATAAATGTCAATATTATTGGTCAAAATTATTTTAAAAAATAAAAATGGAATTCTGCCAAGCCGATATACATTTGGTAGTTGTATGTTGCCCATCCACTTTTCCACAGTGCCTGAGCAGTGTTGGGAATACCGTGGCCTTGTGCTAAAAGCACCTATTCTTGTTGTCAAGTTATAATATCAGGGAATCGCCATGCGATCTACCGTGAGAGGCGCAGGCTCTTACAACCAATGGTACATTTATGTGAATGCAAGGGATATAGAACGGAGCCCATGATGTATGCAGAACACACAGGCATTGTGGGAGAAGAGTTCGTAGTCTCTTAGGAATTTATCCTCTTTGTAAATGACCGTAGACTTGAGCGTTTTACTTATTTTATTAACTCTAAACTAGCAGGGGAGAATCACACAGCCACCATCGCCTCACCCCGCACGCTCGTGTGTGTACTTGCTTGCTAAGTACGCAGAGAGAACCTCTTCAGCCTGAGTTCATGATTCAGAAAATCGGCTCTGAAATGACATGTCAGTTCTGACAGTGAAGGATGATCTCTCCTCACTCCCACATTTTCAGAGTTTTGCATTTTTTCAGTGCCTCAGCATGACGTGGGCTTGCTTTTTTTTTTTTTTTGTGCCAAAAGATGAGACACGATGAGAAAGACTTTGAGGGATTCTGAAAGGGGTCTTGTTCCTGAGCATTTGAATCTTGTTAGCAGACCTCAAAAGTACCAACTTTGCTGTTAGATGAATCCACATAACAGATGATCTGACATTTCTGCTGCATCTGGCCATCTTGCCTGGCTAAAATTGACAAATTAATTGTCGTTGGAGAATGAAGAATTGAAAAGATTTTCCATCAATCCCACACTGCTTTATCACTTAAAAGCCCTGGATTTTCCATTCAGCTGCAAAACAACCCTCTACTGTAAATATTCATCTATTATTATGGCGTGGCATTGATTCTGGGCTAATCTTCCAACTCACTTTACAATCCACCAGTTACAACCTTCCAGCTACTCTGTTTCTAAGTGGCATTAGCAGCATTTTCTAGACAGCTGATCGGACCAAAGCATACAGCCAAATTGGCTGATACAGTCAATCTGCAAATTCAGTTCAAAATCAATATGATAATTTATTTCAGGTGAGAAGAAGCAAAACAACTGTTGCAAAATGCCTTGGATTTGATAAAATGGCCTTATCATTTTATTAATACATTGGCGGTGCTTTCTATATGACTCCATTTCAGTCTGCCTATATGGTGCACCAGTTGTTTCATTTCTGTTTTGCGGGAGTTTTTCAAAAACAAAAGGATCTGAGCACACAAAGGCAATTGAAGAGAGAGGATTCTCTGAGATCTGCTTGTCATTAATTAATCAAACAGCTTTGCTTGAAAAGCAAATTCTTCAGTAACCTTATGGAGAGAACGGGTGGGGACCAGCTGCAGGCAGGTGTCCCCGATATACACTCTGAAGCTCGAATTGGTCTGGAAATGATCTATCGGCTTTGTGCCAGCTGTGGGCATAGAGATGTGAATTTCAGCCAGTGTGATTACCTGAAAAGCAGTGATGAGCGCTGTGTAAGAACATCCATAGGACAGAATGGGATTATTGTCAGGAAAAATAATGACCCCTGGAAGTCGCAAAGACAGAGTAGCTTAGTGAAGAAAAAGTTCACAAGACTCAGAGAAGGGCATACATGTAGATGTCTTAACCACATTTGTGCCCACTGATATATATATATATATATATATATATATATTAGTCAGTGCATTTGTTTTGGCCAAAGCAACAACAAAAAGGGAGCACAAAAGCTCTCACCAGAGTTGTATACATGTATATACACACCCACACACATACACACATAAATGTATATCATTAGATATAATTGTCTATATAATTACAAATATAAACATTAATAAATATAACTCAGTGTGTATATCTTATGAGATATAATTTTAATATATATTTATTGATGTGTATATGTGTGTATACATACATCTACACAGCGCTGCTGAGACCATAATAAAACCTCTATTGTGTTATCAATAAGAAAAGTCAAGTTTAGTACAATGATATGTGCATGTGTGAAATATATATACATGAGGTAGATAGATAGATAGATAGATAGATAATGTATATGTGACCTCCAAATTGCACCACCCTCTGAAGTTAATAGAAAGTTTGCCAGGCCATGGAGCATTTAGCATCAAACTGTAGTGAAAGAAGAAAAAAGCAACCAGTAAGGTGGTTCAGACAGCAGTGCTTCAACATCACAACCCAGGAAGTTGGAGGCATTGATGGCCTTTTATCCACTCGTGTATAAGGACTAGTGCCACGCCTGGTGGGGCCAGTGGTCTCAGTGCTTGAGGCCCTCGAGGCTAATGGGAGGATTCGGCCCTGCATCCAAGCTTGAACGTAAAGGGGAAGAGGGGAGCTCAGGGCATGTCTCAGAGTACACACACGATAGCATACTAAAGCATGCCTTAGGGTAGGGGTGGCCAACCTGCAGCACTGCAAGTGTCAGGTAGCCTCTGGTCATGGTATGCAGCAGACTGGGGAGGGGACAGGCAGCACAGTGGCAGATAGGGCAGGGAGCAGAAAGCAGAACAGCAGGCTCGTAGCACAGGGCAGGAGTAGGGGAGCTGCAAGAAAGCCGAGCAGTGGATCGGGCAGGAGTAGGGGAGCTGAGCGGCACTCAGGAAGGGTATGGAGCTAATTTGTGGCACGTCTTCCAAAAGGTTGCCAGGAACAGCAGTACCACGGCTTGTATTGAACTGACTTGCTCTGTCTGTGCAAGAAGAGCCAGCCCATGCACACTGTCAAATCCCCCTTCCCTGCATTTTTTAGTCCTGCTGTATTCTAGCGTTATACTCAGCCATCAATTGTTTTTTAGACCTCAGAGTTTGCTAGTAGCTTGAATGCGTAGCCTGGATTGTGATTAAGAAAAGGTGTAGCATGTAGATATAAATTTTGCCTAGGGTAACTCTACCATCTATTGGCAGGCCTGGCAGGCATTGTTAATCAGCCTCTCTGTAACATGCAAATACATTCTTTTGTCAAAATAGTGAACAGAGTTAAAAGCTAATCAAATACAGCAGCTTTACAAAATGACAATATAGCCATTGTTTTATTTCCATAATCTCCATTTCCAGCCATCAAACTCTTATGTGAAGGAAGCCTATTATTTTAACAGTGCGATTTTTTTTCTTTTTTTTTTTTGATCATTGACTTTGGAAGGACTTGTTGCATCTTAGACTTATATAGTCATATTATGCTGTCCATTTCTTACAAACCCATATGTTACATAAATCGATTGTCTGTGTTCAGATACTTTTAAACCATCCACTGGATCCCAATGATGCGAATTCTTTCTGTACATTTTCCTTTAAACCTTCAACTTGCTGTGCATAAATAGAAGTAACATAATTTATACACTAATGAATGAAGGGTTAGTGTGAGTGGGCCAGGAGCAATAAACAGAAAGAAATGTCTTGTCTTTTCCTACATAGATAAATGACTCATGAAATGGCATATGGATGAACTGATAGTCACAGACCTACAGGTAGGTAAGCAATTTCCTAAATGCAATATTGATTTTAAAGATTAACAATATTTTCAGAGCTTGTGTACATCACAGAGTTCTAGCCAGATGTCCAATTATCTATTTATGTAACTAGAATACAGACTTAAATAAGAATCTGAATTGAAATAAATGTCCTATTTGTTTCTTTTTAATCCCATTTGAAGCTCCTGTGGTTCTCCACACTGGTTGGTAGTCAACAAGCAAATAAAGCCCACGTTGGATTAGTGGATTTTCTTTCTTCCTTAGGACTGGAACATTTTTCTTGTCTTCAACATTCAGATCAAACCATTTATTTCATAAAAAAGAGGAACCACAGAGTCAGATGCAAGATGCATAATGGTGAAAAATATGTTCACTGTTTTCCAAGTAGGCTGCCAGCTTGGAAAAGAGAAACTCAGGTTTCTGTGTTATATCATAATCTTACCCAGGGCCCAGGGGACATCCAAAATGAGAAAATCAAATCTAACACTGCTAGGCAAATATAAAATGGCCAAAGAAAAACTGATTAAAGGAAAGCAGTTGTTAGGCTGTGCTTGCTCCTTGAAGCAAAGCTTGTGCTTTCCTCTGGTGTGTACAATGCTGAACTCACTAACAACATTCAGATTGGGCCAATTCCATTGCGTCTCCTTCAGTGAAGTAGTACCTTCCTCTGTGACTGATCAGAAAAGTCAACAGGCTTAGTCTTTTAGCACGCCGTTACTCAACATCATCAAAAGTGGTAGAATGAAGCCCATAACCCAGGGGCGGGCAATTATTTTGGACGGAGGGCCGCATACTGAGTTTTGGCAAGACATCGAGGACGGCATTACAGGCAGCCAGGGGCAGATATATATTAATTTTCTAAATTTTTAGGGACCCCATAGAATGGCCTGGTGGGCCACATCTGGCCCATGAGCTGCATTTTGCCCGCCCTTGCAGCCTAACCGCTGGTAACTGTAAATAAATTGTGGGCTTATACAATCACCTAGCAAAGTGCCCGTCAAGAATGACAGGCGGGCGGTGGGGACAGAGCACCACCACCCACCGCCCTGCACTGCCACCGCTCCACGTCCAGCTGCACACAACACCCCCCCCCATACACCCCCCCACCTGTGCCATCCCTCCCCCCTACTCCACATCTGAAGCACCCACCCCCACACAGCCAGTCCCCGCAGAGGGGACCAGAGTCCGGTCCCGCCCCCTCAGCCCCACCTCCGCCTCCGCCTGTCTGTCTGTCCTAAGGCTCCAGGCCACGCATGCACAGCTGGCCCAGAGCATTACAGACGGACAGACGAAAGTGGTAAGGCTTTTATTATATTAGAATAGTAAAGTGAGCAATCTCTTCCTGATGCCTATTCTGCAAGCCTGCTCCTCCCTCCTTGAGCAATGGGACCAGCTGGAGAAGACGTGTGTCTGTTCTCCATGTCATGCCAGTGACTTTGGAGCACCTCACTGATGACTGCCTTGTTTGAGAGGTTTCGTGAATCTCTCTCTCTTACCTGATCTGCAAAGGTTGAGCCTGATTCCATTATCACTTGTGCTTTTCATTTTTATTTTTTAAGAGAGGAATCTGAGCTCAACCCCTGGATCTAGAGACTGAGTTTCAGATTCCATATGCCGAACCCGTCTCTAGTCTTCATCTCTCTTGTGAACAATGGTACTTGGTGCACGCAGTATTTCCTGCTTCATGTTCTCCGCGGTGAATTATTGTTAGAGAAGCAATGTTTCCAGATGGAGTACGCACACTAATAGAGGACGTTGTCCTTGGTTAACACTGCAAATGCAGCTCTGCTGCGACCATAACAAAGCCCCCATTATATTATCACACTGCAGAGTCAATAATAAAAGTCAGGTTAGTATGATTGTTAAGGCAGGAAGAGAAGATGTTCCAGCTGCTTTAGAAGAAAGAATAATGAAGTCTGAACTGTGATCATGCTCAGTCTCAGGACGAAGCTGACACACTAAGTTGTATTCAGAGTTTTAGGTCATCGCACAAACAGCCTCTGCTCTGCAGCCTCGTTTCCCCATTTTGTGCTGCTTTGTTTTCTAGCACTGTATGTCTTCTAAGTAACTCCCTAGCTGGATTGCAAAGCTGTTTATAATAGGAGCTGGAGACAGTAGTCACAGCAGGCTGTCTGTTTTTAATCTTCCTTGAGACATCCCCATCCCAGATGGGCAGCTTGCTGAAACTTCCTCTTCTCTTTGTGTAAATCAGCACCAGCAGCATCTTTCATCACTGCAGGAAAGCTGTGTAACAGCCTCTTCCCCACTTGCCATTACTGTTCCACCTCTCAACCAAGTGAAGGTATCTCAAAATCCTATCTGCAAAGCCTGTCTCCTTAGCAGCCAAGTCACCACCTTCCAAACGGGCTCTTCTAACCTGTACAGGGAACTTGGGCTGCTGTCCCCAAGGCCACCCCGCCTGCAAGCATTCAGGAGTGTTGTGCAAGTGAGAACTTCTACTTCAGGCTTATTCTAATGATGATGTTAAGATGCACGCGTGAAATAATAATGCTTTGCATTTCTAAAGCTCCTTTCATCTGAGGATTTCAAAGCCGTCTTGCAACTTTTGTGAATTTAGCCTTGCCACCCTAGTGAGGAGGAAGCTAATATTGTTTGCTCCCATTTTACAGCTAAGGAAATCAAAGCATGAAGAGGCTGAGTAACTTGCAGGCCAGGAAGTCAGCAGCAGAGGAGTCTCTCGGCACAGCAGAGCAGTTCTCAGATGACTTTTCCGCTTCTCCACACGAGCACATGGCATCTGCAAGCAGCTGGTAATATATGCAGCACCCTGGTAGTCACAGCCAGTGACTTACAGGAGGAGAGTGTAAGGTGGAAACAAGAGAGGCGTCACATGGACAAGCGCCCTAAGATACCTGCCTAATTCTGCACACAAACTACATCCTCTATTTGCATGTCTTCCTCCTTGCACGTATAAGAGGGGCTGAGCCAACTGTATGGTACCCACTCATACTTAGAGGTGGCCCTGTGGGTTTTTTCTGCAGGGATGCCAGACTCATCCCAGTGGCTGGACAACAGGAGCGAGCTCGGCAAACTGATTTGTGTGGTACTTCGTCCATCAGAGTCCCTTCTAGTTGCTTTCCCATGGGAGGGTATGACCTGGATGTGGAGACTAAGTTTCTCGTGCAAAGCCACACAGCTTGTCAGCTGCAAAGTGCAGAATTAGAACAAAAGAACTCCTAATGCCTAGTCGTGTGGCTGCTCCCATGCAGCAAGCTACCCATTATGTTCTCAGTGGGGTTGGCTATTGTATGTGATCACAGCCCTTCAAGAGGGCCTGTCTTGCCGTTTTTTCCTTCCATTATGTTTCCATTTCTCTTCCCCACTCCGTGGGTCAGCAGCGCTTTAAAATGATAATGATGACCTGTCATCAGGCATTCAAAGTGATACAAAGTCAGCGGGCTCCTCCGACAGAAACCTTCCACCCTCCCCGAAGAGCGTCTCCGCCCCAAAGCTCCATCCGGCCTTTGAATGTCAAAGACGTGCGAATCCAAAGGTTGCGCTCCAGCCCCTGTCCCTCCAGTAGCAGCACAGCAAGATGAGCTGTCAAGCGGGCTGATGATACTGTTTTAAATTCACGATAATATATTTTAAATTTAATCTCAGAAATGGAAATGCACACTTCAGCTCATGATTTCCAAGTTATCTTCCACTGCCTTTCAGCTTTTCAGTGTTTCTGAAATGTCTAATGCTACAGGCAAAACACTCTGATTAGGACATGGGCTTTCCTTTTAACAGCTGCCGCTGAGAAGTATCATGTGTTGGAAGATGGAAAGTCGGCAGATTGTCTACCCTGCCCAGTTGTGTCAAGCATTTAAAAAAAATAAAAACCATGATAAGAAACAGGAGGCAGTTCTTGCTGTCAAATGCTGCTCTGAGGAGGAGAGTATGGGAGGGATTTTTCATAAAGCAAACCTCTACAATGCAAGCAATCCTTTAAAAAAAAATCAGCCCATTAAAACCAAGTGTGATAAGTTAGACGGTCTGAAACACTTGCAGTGATTAACGGAGCTTTGGTTTTGTGGCAATGAGACAAATGCACATGTGTGTCTGAGACGGGAGAAGAAGATGAAAAGAAATTCGTTTCCATAATGTGTCTGAAAGTGGCTCGGCCAAATTGTTGTGTGTCTATCCATAACAAATTCTCCCCCCTCTCAAAGACAGGGGCAAAATCTGGTCCAAGGTGTCTCTGAAGCCATACCATTTCCATTCTGTGAGTCAAAAAGAAGCTACTCTGCCCACCTACCAGCACAGTTTGCCACTTTAAAAACCACAGGTGATTTGCATATCTGCTGCTCCCATTTTCATCCTAAAAGCCGGGCCAGACGACTGCTATTACTCTGAAAGTCAGTGTGTTGTTATGATGCACAGTGCACCACAGGAGAGTGTTTTCAGCTTTGTCTACTTATACAGAAACTCGTGTATTTGTAACCAGACTGGGCAAATCTGGTAGTGTAAGCTGCTGGTTGCCCATAAAGAACAGCTGAAAGGAGGCAGTGTGCTTTTACATCTCTTTCTTCTTTGTTCTGAAGGGGCATCTCCTTCCATGTGCAAGCTGGCAGCAATAGAAGTGACCTACAGTGACAGAGCAAGGGAAAAGTCTGCATCAGACTATGAACTGCTTTCATTTTTTTGTGAATTGTGACTGAAACCTTCTGTGAGGCTAATGGCACACCGTGCTGTAGTCTCCATTTTGGATCAAAACATCCCTCTTGGGCTGGAGACTGGGTACTTAGGTGAGAGACCATCAAGGTTCATCAATTATGAAAAGATTCAGTCTTGTAACCAAGGGTTTGCTGCCAGTGGCAAAGGGGTTCATTTTGAACAGACGCCCTGCAGCAAACCAGTTTGAACAGACGCCCTGCAGCAAACCAGTTTAGGTAGAAGGTGCTGGAATTCTCTGAGCCTTAGCACCTGACTATAGGAGATGCTTAATTTAAGGAGGGAGGCATCACACATAAGCAAGAGTTGCTGGAAAGCATGAAGGCAAATGAGACTCTGCGCCAGCTAAATACGATATCCAGAACGAGGGAGAAATCAGACTGAGAAGACTGCAGGTCTATTAGTTTTCTGGGGTTTTTTTTTTTTCCTAGATCTGAACTTACCCTTGTTTCTTGGGTCTGGGACAGACATTGTATAAACCGGTGTGACCCAAATCAGTGAAGTCTGAGGCTACATTCAACCAGGTTTATCACAAACTGGTTTCAGCCATTTTCAAACTGGTTTATATGCACTGAACATCTGTTCTGTTACAGGTTTCTGATCACTTAAACAGGTTTATGTGTTAAGTCTGCCCCTAGCCCTGAAAGGTAGTGTATAAGGTTAAAAATGCCTTTACTAAGTACTTGCTTCTTCGTACATTGTAAATGAAATACCCTGTACACTGTACATAACTAGAAAAGCTAAGCCACGACAGCCATTCGAGCTACGGGCTGCATGTGCCTGTACTGATGCCATGGGAGGGCTGTAGCCCTAACTCTCAAGCCTAGGCAGCCAGCCTGCAGGATCCCCTGGCCCAGAAAAGGTGTCAGCTACAGGTTCTGCACCTGGGAGAGTACTTGAGAGACCCACAGCTAGGAACAGTGACCAGTAATATCCACACCTAGATAACAAAAAGCATATGGCATTCAGCTCGTGGATGCACTCATAATGGGCTGTTTGCCTAAGGGGGACCAGGTGAGGTTGCAAGCTTTCTGCCATTCTTTGCAAGCTTTTTGCCAGAGAATGGGAGCTCTAGTTCCCTTAGAGCCAAGCCTTGCTCTGATCCTCTGAAAGCAAGCATTTCCCACGGGCTAGCCCACACATCACACTTCCAGCAAGTGCCACCCACGTCTTGGCAAAGGTAAAATTGCAGCTGCTTTCTTCTGCTACCACTCTTCCCTTGGGTGATGTTTTGCTATCAGGGGCTGCTGCACAGAGCTGAATGTTCACACAGCCCTTTGTGCTCACAAATATTATTGCATCTCTTTACCTCCAGCTCAAAATAAGGAGCACCACAGAAATGCAATTATAAAATTGGGACAGCCACATGGTTGACCCAGGTGAGACATTTTTCAAGAGCAGGAGACATTGTCCATCCTCACAATCTCAGAGATCTGCAGATTTTACTACATAGCTGCTGTTAAGGCTAATTTATATCTTACCCATTTGAGAAACTTAATTACCCTGAGCCTCAGTGTCCCCAAAATGTAAAAGTGGGGAGGGGTCTGCAATTTTGGACTAACACATGGTGAGGCTTAAAGCAACTGCTGCCACTCAGAAAGTGCCTTAAGAGATTTGTCAAGTGTCACAATGCGTATGTCTACACGTTCATTAATGGGCCGTACTTACTCCGCATTAAGTTTAATACATGGTTAACCAAGTACTAAATCAATGAGCAGTTACTGGTGATACTGCACTGTAGCACTGGTACACAGGTTTTTACAGATGCTAACTGCACAGGAGCCTAATACTACCGTGCAGTAGCATATTAGCACAGGTTTTGCCCGGCACACTACTGTGCAGCATTATTAGGTTACTGCGCAGTTAGTATCTCATGTAGATGCACCCAGTGACTCAATGGCAGAGCCAGGAATGAAATCCAGGAGTCCTGAAACTGTGTTCCCTGCTTTAACCATTGGAGCAAAATATACATTTGCTAATCAAGTCGATTATAGAGTTTAAGGTCACATCCCTTAAATGCCCTGGGAAGAAATGAGAGATTAATTAAGTCTGTCATAATGTGTATGTTCAGAAGATGGAAAAAGTGTAGGCTGCAGTCTGCTAGTGCTGGAGCCATATGAAAAGGTTTTACTGCCTGCTGGAGAGAAGTGGGGATATTTTTCTAACAGCGAAAGGAAGGTGTGCCTGATATAAAGCCAACAAAAGATATGATAAAAATGCATTGCTGGGGGAAAAGGAGCACTTGCAGAGAATGGCTTTCAATTATGAGTGCTGGTTTGTTCACGGGGGTGGGGAGACATTTAAGCCTAAACTGTTTTGAAGGCGTGCGGTGATTACGAGATCAGTGCCCTCCGTGAAAATGTTCATATCCCTGCATGGAAGAAAGTGAGATAAGTTCAAACAGACGTTAAATAATGAAAGCTGCTGTATATGCCTGCTAATGGCTGACAGGGCTTTCTTGCACCTGCTTTTACTGATGGGTCTTCTCTTTTAACTTAGGTTCACAAAATGGGAAATGTTAATCATGTATATAGCTTGGGCATTCTGACTGCGCTGGAACACAAACTCCTCTCCCATTAGCGGGAGTTAGAAGCTATGCCTTATCTTTCTGGCAGGAAGTTTCCATAGATTCATAGTAGGGTGGATTGGTTGGGGCCGGAAGGAAAGATTTAGGCTTCTATTCTTAGCAAAACTGGTTGAAATCTTAATTGTGGAGAAGTTGCCTGGCACTGCGAGTGTTTTCCGACTCGCTTGAAACCATTTCCGAGCCCTGACAATACATTCGTTATTTCCAGGTAGGTGAGACATCGTTTCTATGAATAAAATTGCAGCCCAAGGGTTGCTCTTGAACTTTCAGCTCTGATTATGCTCATTATTATTTATCTGTGCTATGTGATGTGTCACCTGTGTCAGTTGATATTGCTTTTCTTTCCTGACTGGAGAAGTATAACAAAGGTGGCCTGCTCTTCTAAGGTCAAGGGGCCTGGGGCCAGCTAGCCCTGTTCAGAGACAAAGCACCTATAAGAGTTCATGTTAGGATACGGTACAGGGCATTATGACCCCAGCTGGGAAAGGAGTCACTGGAAAGAGCTTGGGTGAAGGGTTGGTTGTAGAAAGCAGGAGAGTCCCTACACCAGGGACAAAGGCAAGTCCAGGAATGTGACCTTGGTCCTCGCCTGGGTCTTGTCTTCAGTATCTAAGTATGGGCCCATACAACCAGCTCTGTCAAGAGGATAAGATGGTTTTCATAAGATTTTATGAGATTTTTTTTTCTCTGAGTAATAAACAGTATCTTTAAAGAAGTATCCAGACTTTTGGCAAGCTCTTAGGCCTATCTCAGTGACAGAGACAGGCCAGCATCTCATAATGTTAATACTAAAAAGTGCTCACAAGGATTGCATCCTTGATGTGGTGGAGAGGCTTGTGTACCTTGGCAGTGATGCTGTCTGGAGTTTTCTACTCTTGCTAGGGTCACTCATTGTGGCAAGCTTGAGAGCAAGGTTTCCAGACTAACAGCAGTCCAAAAATTAAAATAAATATAGATGAAGTAGGCAGATGAAGAAAGAATACTTCAGAATGGTAGGTTTTCTGTGTCATTGGATGAAGGTTTCCTTCCCACAAAATATTGTGTTGTTTAAAAGAAGATATGCACCGGCATCTTATGCACAAGGACATTCCTTCAATATGCAGTGATGGATGAGTGGTGACAGGGGCAGGGACAGGTGCCAGTGACTTCTGGAAGCCCGTCATGGACCTACATGGAAGTGATGATTGTGTGATGATCATTGCGTGCTTGGAACTGAGGCAGGTATGCAATTCAGCAGTTGCAATCATGACTAAGGAAGCCTATTTAGGATCTACTCTGCTCGCCCCACATAGGGAGGGGTCTAGAAAAGGTGCCCTAAATATCGTCTGTCTCATTTCACTTGACGGGAAAACTGTGTCCAATGGGATCACTCTATCTGTAGTCCAAATCAAGCAATGAAATTTGTAACCGGGCATGTCTGCACCCTAACAACCCTAACATTAACCAGCTGAAGTGAAGGACAAAACTGATGGCCAGAGAACTTACACAACACTAATATTGCTGCACTTGGTGAGATCCGACATGCAGGAGAAGGGCAACTCCTGCAGCATGGGGGTGGCTACACCTTTTTTGGAAAGAAAAAAGCTGGAAAAGACATGCACATCTACCATGCTGGTTTTGCCATCCAACATTGTTATTCAGATGCTGGGATGCCTAGCTGGCATCGATGAGCATCTCATGATGCCTCATCTTCTACTGAGCAACAGTCACCAGTGTGTACACCCTGATGGTTGATGCAAATTCTGAAACATAAGAAGAATTAAATTCTAAACTTGACCAAGTCTCCATCTATCCCCAAAGAATATAAGATAATTCTTCCTGGTGATTTCTATGCTAGAGGGGGAAGGGACTCAACACAATGGAAAGGAGCGCTTGGAAAGGAAGGGGTGGGGAAAGTCCATTCAGGAAGAATTCAGCTCCTGAACAAGTGTTAAGAACATGATCTCATCATAAACTCATTATCCTATTAAAACAAGAAATGAAAGACAGTATGGCTGCACCCCCACTCAAAACACTGGCACCTGATTGACTACATCATAGTGTGTGCCTGAGATCATTGCACTGCCCATCTGCACCAGAGCTATGACCAGTGCAAATGATGGATGGATCATTATTTGATAGGTTCCATAATGGCCATTCCTATTGCCCCAAAAGACATAATAAAAAAGAAAGCAAGGAAGAGGTTTAAAATCAAGGGCCTGAAAGACACCACTAAAAACAATCATCTCTAAAAGGGCCTCATTGAGAAACTTTCCAACCTCCTTAACGATCCTGACAGCATTAATCTCTGGGCGACCTTCGAGAAAAGCATCCATGAGGCATGCAAGGAATCTCTAGGCTTCTCCACAAAGAAACATCAGGACTGTTTTGATGAGTATGATAGGGAAACTCAAGCTCTCACTGACAGAAAAAGGAGAGCCTTCCAAGCTTGGCAGAATGACATCAGCTCCAAACAGAAGCAAGATTTATATTGCCGTGCTAAAGCTGAGACCCAAAGGAAAATTCAAGAGTGAAAGAACAAGTGGTGGGAGGACAAAACGAAAGAGATTCAAAAGTTTTTCAGCAGCCACAACGTATGTACTTTCTTCAACACAACCAAAGCTGTCTATAGGCCAAACATACAAGAAGCCATCCATTTGGGGTCCAAGGGTGGAACAACACTTTTTAAAGACAGCTCTGCTATCAATATACAGTGGAAGAAGCACTTTCAAGAGCTTCTGAGCCAAGACTCTAATACCAAAGGCAATACCACTGAAACCACATCACAACCCCCCCCATTAAGGACAACCTTGCAGATCCACCAACTCTTCAAGCAGCCCTGAAAACTGTTAAGCAGATGAAAAATCAAAGCTTGTGGTCCTGGTGAAACACCGGCTGAAATTTAGAAGCAAACTGGGAAAAGGCTCACTTATTAACTATATGTCATTTTTATGAAAAGCTGGAAACATAAACAGATTCCCAGTGACCTGAAAGATGCCAGAATCATTACCATATTCAAGGAAGGACTTAGATTGCACTACAGCCATTATTATACTATTGCCCTCGTGTCCATGGCTGGGAACATCACCACCAGTGTCCTCCTCAACAGACTCACTTTCCTGACTGAGTAGATTTTACACAAGTCCCAGTGTGGTTCCAGACCACTCAGAGGTACAATAGATATGAGCTTTATTGCTAGACAGCTGCAAAAGAAGTGCCACAAGCAACACCAAGATTTTTATGTGGCCTTCACTTGACCTGACTCAGGCCTTTTATTTCAATCAACAAAGAGGCCCTATGGAAGATTATGATGAGATTAGGATACCTGCCAAAATTTATTAACGTTATCAAACTTCCTGACAATATGACAGCAATTTGCCTAAGCAATAGCTTGGAAATGGACTCCTTCATTGTTAGAACTGGAGTCAAACAAGGATGTGTGATTGCACCAACACTCTTTTTCTTGTACACCGCAGATTTTCCATATGTCCTTGCTGACAGACTTCCATCTGGAGTCAGCATCCAGTATCATATGGGTGGAAATCTCTTTAACCAGTTATGTTCGAAATCCAAGATAACCAATGCCTCCATTACTGATCTTCAGTACCCCGATAACTGTGTGCCCAATCAATGAAAGAGGTCCAGGTCATTCTTGTTCGCTTCAGTGAAGTGTAAGAAATGCTTGGTCTCTCTGTCAACCTCACGAAAACCAAAACAATCAGCTACTCCTTCACATAGTACAATTTGAGGGTAATTTTTAGAGTATGTTGAGCATTTCCCCTACCTGGTTAACCACCTTTCTCAAAAAGTAAACGAGGATAACAATATTTGACATGAGATAGAATCTGCCAGCGCTGCCTTTGGCTGTCTCCAGAAATGTGTCTTCAGTGACCATGACATCAGGTCCCAAACCACACTTTTCATCTACAAAGCTGTTGTTATTCCTACCCTGTTGTATGCATGTGAAACTTGGATGCATATTGCAAACACCTGAAAGCTTTGGAACCTGACCGGCAGTGATGTCTTCAGAAAATCCTCCCCATCAACTGGAAAAAGCCAAACGTCAGCATTCTTACTCAAGTAAATACCATCAAACTTGAAGCCATATTAACACTGCACCACCTCTGCTAGATAGGACATGTTATAAGGATGCCTGACAATTGGGTCCCAAAACAGGTCCCATACTTCCAACTCACCAATGGTCACTGTGCTACAGGTGGGCAAAAGAAGAGAGTCAAGAACACCTTGAAGGCCAGTCTAAAGAAATACAATATTAACATCAATGCCTTGGTGACTCGGGCATTGAATCAGTCCTCATAGCACTGTGATGTATAACAAGGCATTGATCACTTTATGCAAACTCACCTCATTATGAAGGTGGATAGATGAGAGAAACAAAGGGAAAGAGCTGTGACCTGGCATCACCAGGATCTACTCCTTCCTTCTGGAACTGTTTGCCACCTCTATAATTGAATGTGCATCTCAAATTGGCCGCCTCGGTCATCTACAGGCTCACTAATGACTTCCTTATTTACTGGAAAACTGTCATCCTCATATCAAGGGACTGCTGTGACGACAACTAAGAAGTGATGCTTTCAGTAGTTGGAGACATTCTCGCAAACAAGCCAGCTGGCACTCACCTGAATACAGAATAGACTGACCTCAGGGACCATGGCGGGGCAAATTCACTATTTTTATTCACAGAGCGTTCCCAGATACTAACCTCCAGCTCTGCAGTTCACGCTGGGCACTTAACAAGTCCTGTCACCTCAGTCTCCCAAGCTGTAAAATAGGGATGGAAACACCTGCCTCCCTCACAGGGGAGTTGTGAAAATTAGTCCATGAATATCTGAAAAGAAATGAGATGTCAAAGAAACGATTACTTCTCTTCCATTAACGTCATGGGTTTGACCTACCAAATGTCAGCTCCCACCAGTCATCTCCTTGCAACGGAAAGAGAGAGGCAGAGAAGCAGACAAGTGTTGAAACAGGGAGAGCCAATAGACTTCTATTAATTTACAGGTTGAAATGCATCCAGTGAAGCTTGGTGCTTTCTCATCTGGAACAGCAATGCCAGCTTCCCTGGAAAAATACATTCATGGAGAAATTCTGCCTGCCTTCTGCGGGGATGTCCTGGCCTGCCAACTGAGTTCCACCAAATAAAACTTAAATTCGCATTACAATGCAATGCCCTCTTGGCAGAAGAGGTAGAAAATGAAAGTTGTGTAAGGAAATAAAAGGCTGTAAATCCTTGTCCACTAGGAGTTTCCCCATTGACTTCAGTGGGGCCAGGAATTGACCCAAAGCTACTTAAAACAATTTGTTTCCTAAGCAGCACAGCAGACCTAATAGAGGAGCATTATGAAAATGCAAGCCCCCTTCCTGTAGTTTATTTTCCCATTACCTAGAGTGCCCATAAGCCTATTACTTTAATTTTAATAAGATTTCATTGAGCTCAGTATAAATACCTTCTATCCATCATCATATTAAAAGAAAGAGAAACAATAACAGCTTAATTATCTCTTATGCAGAAACTAATTATAGCTATCTGAATTCATAATCAATATTTTAAAGCTGTTCTATTTTGGAGAACAGTTTGTCAATATTTTATATGGTTAATAATTCATGGTTTTATTATATAATCAAGCAGGAACCTAATTCACAACTGTCTTTGGCAAAGAAGGAAAGTGAGAGAAAAGTGAAGTAGACAAGCATAGGCAATCAAAATGTATAATGGGCATAAAAGTGGCAGTCATCATCTCTCTCATGCACGCACGCGTACGCGCACACACATACTACCCCATTGACTTTTCAAAGTAAGGTCCCTAGAAAGTGGATTTATATTCATGAGGCAGAACAGCCTGCAACTAAAAGTTGGGTAATATTTTCTATATTTTGATTTTTTTTCAATCATTTTAAATCAAAACTTCCCATATTAATAAAAATCAGGAGAGCTGGTTAATTTTTTTTTCATATTTAACATGCTGATAAAGACATGTTGGAATTTAAAATTTCAACAGCCACATCATCAAAAGGTCATCAATTTAGATTTTCAAACACCAACCAAAATGGGGACATTTGTTTTTCAAGAACATGTTCCCAATTTTCCATGTGCTCTAATGGCAATTCAAATTAATATCTGTACTGTGAAGGGAAGAAAAGGACATTGAGTTGATTGGCATGTAAAGACTGTATGTAAAATGCTGGATATGTTGATGTTAATTGGAGAATTCCCATGTCCCAGGGTCAGGATGTCACTCTGCAGAGTCAACTATAAGCACCAAGGCTATACATTTACACTGAAGAAAGCTGTACCTAAAAGAATGCTGCAATACACAAAATAGCTTTGTGTGCAGAGCAAATTACCCTGGGCAGAAAAAGGGAAAATCATTTAAAACAAGCAATATTGTAAAGGGATTTAGCAAATACTTGGAAGCAAAATGTATCATAGGACAAAACTGCTGATTCAGAGACGCTAAGTATGATTTCAGCCTCCTTCTAAACTGACGGCAACCATGATATTTTGCATAACCATAGACTTTCAGTTGAGGATCTCAAAGTGTTTATAATTATCCTTCACAGTACCTTTTTGATGTGACTGTGCTTGTTCTTTAATTTGTAAACTGAGATGAAGATAGGTTCATTTGACAGCCGTTGAGTGGGGATGTCTTCCATGAATGAGCAAAGCATGAGAAGGCGCGTACCCCATGCAGCGTATTCCCAAAGCAAGGCATGAGAATATGAATACATAAGGGTTTCTCACCCAACTCCCCAACTGAAGCAGTGAGGCTCCATACTTACTAACGGAGACGGCACGCAGTACGCATAATAGTATAGATATATATCTATAGAGATATAATCTTAAAACCCCACTCTTTCCTTACCTCCTATATTGTAATCCTATTTACCTTCTATATTGTATTATTATTGACAATCATAGTATAGTAGGAACTAGAGGCAGAACTTTATTCTGCTGAGCTGTAGAACTAGGCAGTAAAAGTCGCTCCCTCCCCAAAGGACATATAGTCTAAATAAGCAAGATGAACCAAGAGGAGGAGAAAGCAAATATTATTGTCACCATTTTGCAAGAGGAAAAGGCACAGGAAGAATATTTGCCTTGCTCCCGTTTACATAGGAAGTCTGTGATACAGCAACTCTGCTCCTGACTGCCGCTCTACTGTCTTAAACTGACAGTAAAGAAAGGTGGTTTTGTGCTTGTTTTAGTTCAGAGTGCAGGATGCTAGAGATCTGGTATTGTACTGCATTTAATGCAAATGGTGTATGGGTAAGATGCAGCCCTGTACAAAGTGCTTCTCACAGCATGCTTGTCACTCCTGGATCATGCTCCTCTTTTTTGTACCATTACCAAATTTATACAAGCATGTTCAAAAATAGGTGCATGATAGTGAAAGTCTGCTGAGCGAGTACATGGACTTTGTGCTAAATGAGTTATTTCTTTGCTGCTATTATCTCTAAATCATCATAGATTATTCACACTAAATGCTTTTAGATCAGAAGTGGCTGAGATCATTTTTCAGTTCATCATCTCATTACCCATAACAAGAAGATACTTCTAAATATGAATACTCTTCCAAAAGATCTGTCATGAATAATCCCGCAGACGCTTATTAACCCATATCTTGCCACATGAAGGGGATTTAGAGAAATGAGAAGTCCTCGTCTCTAAAAAAAATACCTTGAAAAATTCAGCAGCTTTGCAGGGAATATTATACCCTTGTGGCAGTGCAAACCACCTTCAGTGCTGCACTTCGGTCCCTAAAAACATCCTCTTCGTTTCCACCTCTGTAGCTGCATTTCTGCAGTACATAAATGCTATTGCTGAGCCCTGCCTCCTGACCGGAATGTGATAAAGCCTTTAAAAACCCCATTTAGTTATTTTTGGTTGGTCCTGTTTATTCTGTTCTTAAGTTTCCATTTCATCAAGCCCAAGTTTTACAGTTTCTCCAGCCAATGATTTCTGCTTACATGTTCCACGTACCGCTCTTTGTACTGTCACTGACTGATTGCCTCTTCATACGGTTGGGACTATTTGATTTACTTTATTGGCCTGCACATTTCTAGGGCTCTCTTTAACATATAGTTTCCTGGGGAATGTAAACCTTAACATTCCACCTCTCTTGAAATAACACCAAGTTCTTGTAAAACGTGCTTTCCCATTTGGCAAGGAATTTTATGATACCAAGTCCAAGAGCTAATCTCATCCTGAAGAATATTTATCTTCTTGCTGGGCTTGGTTTCACTCCATTTCTAGGGTCTGGTTAAGGAGAGAATTGGGAAACAAGACTCATGTTAGGTTGCCGGCTCTGCTATGGAGGCGCTGTGTACACTGGCAAGTCGCTTCGCACCATGCTCTGCTAGTGGAGTCCGCAACGACCATTCCCTTTCTCACTGAGTCATCCAACTGATATCAGTGGAATAAGGTTGTCAGTATAAATAGGGTTGGCAAAATCTGCCCCTAAAACTTGGGCCTAAGTTCCCGGGATTTCCCGTATGGTAAATTTACTATCTCTGGTAACAGGCCTATCAAGCACATTGCATTGCTCCAGGCAAGCTGGCTCTTGAACTTGAAACAGGGAACTCATGGCCACAGGCACAATCCGATTAGCTTTGGAGCAGTCTAACTGACATCATCACCCAGCAGACTTACTTAGCTCATCCCTAAGCTGTGGCAGCTATACTGTGTCTGGTTTAGGAAACACTGTCCGAAGTCGCACAGCATTGCTCGAAGGTGCCACTGTCTAGGTTAGGTTGTAGGGGTATAGGTTGTAGCTGTTGCTGGTCTAAGGACGTAGGCCAGGGTTGGGCAAAATTCAGGCCGTGAGCCGGATGCAGCCTGCTGGACCATTCAATCCGGCCTGCGGGGCCCCTAAAAAAATTAGAAAATTAATATTTATCTCCCCCCGGCTGCCGGTCATGCAGCCTTTGATGAGTTGCCAAAATTCAGTAAGCAGCCCTCCGCCCAAAATAACTGCCTGCCCCTGCCATAGGCAGACAAGGTTCTTTGGATAAATCCAATATCTTTTATTAGACCAACTGAAATAGTTGGAAAAATTCTGTCTGAGCTAGAAAGTTCATCGCAGAGACATAGCCTGAATCAGTAAACCGTGGATATTGTTTTAAAGCATCGTTGCTATCATGCAAAAATATTGCCTGTGGTAGTTCTCCACGAGATTGAACATGCGTTCCAGTGGGATGCCTGGATGGTCTTTTTCCTCTCACATTAGTAAACATAAATTAGTTTCCAACGATAGATAGCATCACTCGTCCCACAGCTGATTCAACAAGAACACCTCCTCCTCTAGGGGTCTGCTTGCTCCGCAGGTGAATTCAGAGAACTTGAATCCTTGGGTGGCACAAATGAAATGACTCCCCTGAAGTCAAAGGTTTGCTATTGTACCATTTCCTAGATGGTTTCAGAGAAAGCTCAGACAATATATGCAGTGTCTGCTCTGTTTCCTCTTCTCTTTTCTTCCTTTCAGAACGCGGCACTTTAGAACTGTCAGTCATGTTTGTTGTGAAACACAAAGCACTTTAAATATTACCATGCTACAGTTTACCCGAGTTCAGCACAGAAAGCAATATATTCATATGAAAACATATTTATGTGGATTGAATGCAGTTTGCTTTTTCCTTCTATAGCTATGGAAGAGGCAATCACAATTGTGTCTTATGCTCTAGGAGCCTTGCAAATCTTTGGGGCACATTTTAGATGCTTTGCAAACCAGAAAGAAAAAGGACTGTCTCCAATGTTGGGGTCTCTTAGCTGGAGAAGTGTCTATAGCACTGGCCTCGTGGCTGGAGAAGTGTTTACAGCAGGTCAGCAATGGTTCTCAACCTTTTCAGGCTGAAGGCACTCCTCATTCAACTCAGGCATCCCACCATACCCTGGGTGGCACCCTATTTCAAAAAATTTATTTCATAGACATTAGGGCTGGAAGAGACTTCGGAAGATCATCGAGTCCAGCCTCCTGACCCTGGGGCAGGAAGTCAGCTGGAGTCATAGGATCCCAGCAAGATAAGCATCCAAATTTCTCTTGAAGGCATTCAAAGTAGGTGCTTGAACCACGTCTGATCACAGGCTATTCCAGACCTTGGGGGCTTGGACAGTAAAGAAGTTCTTCTTTACGTCCACCCTGAAATGGTCTTGAAGGGGTTTATAACCATTTGATCTTGTCATCCTTTGATGAACACCGCTTATAAACTTATTTATTATAGTGCTTACCTCCTTACAGAAGAGCCAGGCAGCGGAGATGTAGGAACAAGGCAGCGCCTGCACTTATCTGCTTATCTCCTCCCACTTCATGGCACCCTTCAAGGAGTCTCGCAGCTCCCCATGGGCACCCTGGCATTGCGGTTGAGAAACACTGGTCTACGGTATCAGTATTTGATAGTGTATTTTAGTGTGGCTGCATTCTCTCATTCTCAGTAAAGGGTCACATGTAAAACGGTTCAAATTAAGCTGCTCTGACTTTAAAAGCCAGGGTTTACCCGAGAGGTTGCTCTTTGAGCAGATCAACATGGGCCAAGTTGATTGTTCCATACACGGACTTCCTCCATGAATGAACAGATGACAAACAATATTTTGGTTACCCTTAGTTTTATTGAATCTTAGAAAGGCAGAAAGCTCCAGTGTTAAACCTGAGTCTATTCAGATGCATAGTTGTTGCCTGTTCTGTTTGGCTCTACTAATTCTCACAGAACATGCCACAGACACAATACTTTTAAGCAGAAGTTTGAAATCACCTGAGGATACCGTGCTTTTGGTCAACCCACTCGTCTTTTTAGGACCATTAAAGACTGACTCCTTTTTCCTTTCAGGGCACGAATTACCTGGGCACAACTATAGTTTTGAAGCAGACGCTCCTACAGATGTGAGATCCATATGGATCCCCTACATAGTAATAGCCAAGTTCTGCCATTTGGATGTCTTTGCATAGACTTACGCAGGTTTCAGATTAGACTATCAATGTGTTTTTTTTCACGTCAGGGAAAAAAACCCACATCACACTTACAGGCTCGGCAGTGCTACACTCACTAGCACCAGGGCCGAAAGAGATCATAATTGACCACAAGATGAATATGAGCCACCAATGCGATACCGCAGCTGGCAAAGCAAACAAAACTCTGGCTTGCATCTACCGATGTCATCCTCCTGCTGTGCTCGGCCTTGGTGAGGCCACAGCTGGAGTATTGCATCCAATTCTGGGCTCCACAATTCAGGAAGCTTGAAAGAGTTCAGAGGAGAGCCACGCGCATGATCAGAGGACAAGAAGACAGGCCTTATGAAGAGAGGCTAAGAGCCATGGGACACTTCAGCCAGGAGAAGTACACTCAGGGGGGACCTGGTGGCAGCCTATAAGTACATCAGGGGGTGTGCATCAGGATCTGGGGGAAGGCATGTTCACCAGGGCATCCCAAGGGATGACAAGGTCCAATGGTCACAAACTCCTGCAAGACCATTTCAGGCTGGACATAAGGAAAAACTTCTTTGCTCTCCGAGCCCCCAAGACCTGGAATAGGCTGCCTTCAGAGGTGGTGCAAGCACCTACTCTGGACTCCTAAGAAACATTTGGATGCTTATCTTGCTGGGTTCTTTTGGATACAGCTGACCTCCTGCCCTTTGGGCAATGATCTTACAAGGTCCCTTCCGGCTCTAATGTCTATGAAATCTATGAATTATCCCACTCAGTAAAAATATTTCAATGAGTCAGGCTTATTATATAAACCAACTGGATCCTGCATTTTTCCTTTTATATAGAATACATCTCACTGAATAGTGAGATGCCATTTATTATTTCATCAAATTTTACAGACATATAATAGATGACAGATGTAAGAGAAAACACAAATCACTGGGTGGTGCCAACTAGAATATAGTCCTGTCATGTCCTATCAAAGAATTCTTTCAGACTATTTAGTCTTGATTCTTTTTGTCTTCCAACCCACATTAGGGCACCTTCAAAACGTAAAATAAATAAAATAATTAACTACCTTACGTTGCATTTAAGAGACGCTACCATTTGGCTTTCACTGCACCATGAAGCATTATGCAAATAAAGCAAATTAAAGACTAAAAAAATAATCACCCAACAATCTGCTTTTTAAAAGAAAGAAATTTAATAACTTCAGAAAGCTGCCATCCTGGCAGGCTTGTCTAATGATCATTATCCAATAATTTAACATAAAACGTTCCAGGAAAGATGTCTTCATCATAAAGAATATTTCAAATTGATTTTCCCATTTTTATTAAGATTCCATAAAAGAAAGGCAAAGATTGCTTTGCAGTGTAGGTATGCTCCCAACATGTGTTGCCAAAGTCTATAATTGTCACTCTTCCAGTGGGAATAGCAGTTTTAGAAATGTTTATATATTATCAAAATTAGGTTTCAAAATGAGCTACGGTATCTATAAAAAAGGGGATAATATTATTTCACAGAAACTAATTGGAAACTTGTTTTTGACTAAAGTAGTTATTATTTCCATTATGGTGAGCTGGAAGTAGATGAAATTCACCTTTATCTTTCCCAGCCTGGTGTCTTACATTATTTATTCAAACTGAAATTAAAACCTGACAGAATCCCAGTGAGGCATTTCATACCAGTTAAAGATTATTCTTCTGGAAAAGAACTTTTGTTAAAAAATTTCATTATGTTGTTACAAGTGTATTTATTATAAAAATGTAATACATAAATCAAAACTATCTGCTCTTTTTCTATATATTTTCTCCAAGAATGGTCTAAGATTTTATTTCTGCCAGAAAAAAAAAAAGTTTATAGGAAGTCAGCTAAAATAACCACATGCCTCAAAATCAAGTAGGATGAAGTGCTGTAACTCAAGCAATACTCCCATCATTTCCAGTGAGAATGAAACCCTTGGTCTCGTCCATGTAAATTAGCGTAGTGGAAGATTTGAATGTTAAATTGCAGTTTTTCCACAATGGGAGCCATTTGCTTCCTGGGCAAAAGAAAGCTCTCTCTCTCTCTCTCTCTGTCTCTCAGCCTGTGGGCTACCTGAGATACACCCATATGAGATGGAGACTTGCAAAACCCAGCTGTCTCCTGCCACTTGCCCCCATTCCTATGCCAACCTGCAGATTATGAAACTTCAGTAATCCCCTGTAGAAGGAGCTTTTCACAGCAACTTAACTTCAATCCAGTGGTGAATCTGCTAGTTACTCTAGAGCTGAACAACATGAAGGGAAGCCCTTTATTCCCAAATTAGGACAAAGGGAGGTTACTTTGTCAGATGGGGCCCTGGAATAAAGACTGAACACGCCTGTCTCTTCTCAAGAGATCAAAAGTTTAACTAGTATTCAGATCGGGTGATGGAAATGCAAAAACATCCTCATGCCTGGGAGGATGGGTGCAGGCTCGGCTCCAGGATCGCTAAACATTTTTAGGTGTTCAGTTCCCCCAACAACTCAGGTTGATTATGTCCCAACGACCCTAACCCATTATTCCCCAACCTCCCCAAGTTTAAAACCCTGGATAGACAGTCATTTATTATATGCATTTATCTAAACTTGGACTGGATATATTCAAATGTCTTTGTTTCACCAAAACTTTTGGAACTCAACTGAACCAATTCTCTCGTGGACACTGGATTTATGTTCCTGTGAAAACTATGCTTCCTTATCTCCTTCCTTCACCAGGATGAAATGTTAATACTGCTACTTTGTTTTGTTTCCCTTAATTATGGTTTTCATTGACAAAGCTACTCCGTGTTTCACAATCTAAGAAACCTAACACTAATACACTTCTTAAAGCTATATATAATACATTTGGTTACATGAGTAATTCCTACTAACATGTATAAGCATGATATAGCATGTTTGAATTATCTCATTTAAGGCCTTGTTCTCTATTTAATCTGATCTGATTCAACTGGACACTTAAGCTAGGTACAGACATTCAAAAAGCTTGAGGTGGAATCGACCTAGGTTATGCGATTTTCTGTAAGTGGTGTAGTTTAGATCGATCGCAAACAGAATATAGCTTAGCACAGAGTTTCTATTATTTAATTCTGTGTTTGCAGCAACAATGTACAGTTCAGACCTTGATATAGTGGAGGATGTATACAAGAGGGAGTTGCTTATGCCAAGGTCCTTAATGTGTTCCTTATGCATTACAGGCTTGTCTTTCCCCATAGCTATATAGATACTTCTTCAGTTCTGCCACTGTGAGCCAGTAATACCAGTTAAAATCTCGATGATCTCCAGGAAGACAGTGGAGATAAACACTGATGTACGTGACAGCCACATTGATCTGTGTGCATATAGCACTAGGGACTATAGTTGTTTCCTACCAAATGGATATGCAGTTACTACAGTGCAGTCAGTTAAGATTTCTTGTGTGCACAGCACTGTTCCTAGTTTGTCAAACCCACATGATGCATTAGGAAAATGTTTAGCTGAAAGCAGTAATGTTCCCTCAAGATCATATATAGGTGAAGCTATGAAGCCCAGTACATACTGTCAGGAATAATCCTCCCACACCTCTAGGTGCTTCTCAACTTCACTACCCCAGGTTGAACCCAGCTCTGATTGCCAGCCCGCATCAAAATCTCTTCCTTTCTGGGGCATCTTGGTGTGATCGAGAGCAGAATCTGTCCCCAGGATTTGTGATGATCTTTTGTTTTGCCTTGATGTTGTTAAGGACCAAGTTTTCTGAACTGCAAGGCTAAGATCCTGGCCCTACTACAACAGAGTTTTCCAACTGACTTCCATAGAGCTAGGATGTCACTTCAGGACTGGAACCGTCCATGAAACGCACTGGCAGCTGAGTTGTCGGGCCGCAGAAGCTATGACCAGACATCACATTTGTCCTGAAAGAAGCCATTTTATCCTGGGACACAGTACACTCATTCAGACATCCACATCCACTGACCTGGGTCAAACCCTAAAAAAAGTTCACAGGATAAGAAGTGCTAAGAGTTTGTCCCAAGACGTCACAAAGTCAGTCTGAATGATTCCCCCAGGATTGCAGCTTTGAATCAGTGACAGAAAAACGGCAGTGTATTCAGCTACACACTGAACCCTGGTCAAAGAATCTACGTATGCGCATGTCAATCCCGGGACATCTTTGTTCTAAGACAAACATGGGTACAACTTGTCCCAGGACAAATGCAACCTCTGCTTCTAGCCAAAATCTACTTGTGTGCCTCTGCAAAACTCCCCGGCCTAATCCTCAACTCAGTTCTTCCCATTTCACTTGAGAGAGTTACTCCTGATTTATTCCAGTGTAGGCAAAAGAAGAATCAGGCCTAGTGGACACAAGAAATGAGGTAGAAAAGTGATAGCTGCCAAAACAAAAAGGTACGAGTAAGCCAGAGAACAGCCAGCCTAAGCAGCGTTTCCCCCATCGGGGTTTCTAAACAAACTAAAACAGGCAGAAAATGCAGGAATTAGCTGATGAGTATTAGAATTAGCAGTGCTGCTGGAGTCTACCAAGTAGATGAAGGGAACTAGGATTTTTCACGGTGGGGTAGTTTCTTCTGGTTTCCTGGCTTCTTCAGCTTTCGCTGTGCTACATCCTCCCTGCACCATGACCTTCCTAGGGGTGCACTGTGCTTCGTGGGGAGAGAACCCTGACGTCTGCTGCCTACTTCACCCTCCGGTACCGGTACAGGTTTGAATAGGAGGGAACTGTGAGGGCTTGTGAGCTTTCATATTTAGTGGAGAAAAACTGCACTGGATTTGGCAAATCAGTGGTTGGTTGCAATAAAAGCCATGCTGCACTTGCATGTTTCGTATTAAGAATTTGAAGCAGTCCAGTTCTCTTGCTTGGTCACAAGTAACCTTTGGGCCCACAGACCTTTGGACCATGGCCACTAAAACTCAAGGTAAGTCAGCCAACTTTATATGGCTATGATTACATGGGCAAGAATCAATTACACATGACAGCAGCAGGGTGAAAAATTGTTTCCTGCTCCAGTAGCTAACGGATATTAAAAGGGATTGGTTTGTGGATCAGAATAAGATCCCCTTGCTATCTCAGGAGTTGGCTAGTTTTCACATTTAGGAGCATTTCTGCATAAATGTAAAAAGAAAATTACAGGGGAAGGAGGTGGTTAATGGTGTCTCCCTGTAAATCTCAATGCACAAAAGTTAATTGTAGCTTGGCAGTCTGAGATAAACAAATTAGTAGTGTTTAATTCTGCTAATCCCCAATTTAAGTTGCAGGGCACTGAATACAAATGTAATCACCTCACAAAGGGCCAAATCTTGTCTCTGTTGAAGTCAGTGGGAGCTTTGCCATTGACTTCAGGGGGACAAGGAGTGGGTCTAAGTTGCGAGGGAGGTCGCTGGTTTGGAGAGGTGGAGAACCACTCCTCCAGAATGCTGGCCAAAACTTCCATGGGGAAGTTGCCCCCCACCTTTCACTCGGTGCCATGCTGCACTCTGTGCTTCTGGACACGCATCCATCCTGCAAGAGCGGTTGTTCTGCGATATTCCCATTCTCACTCTGCTGCGTATCCAAGTAAACAAAGCCAAAAGGAATATCCTGGAAAACACGAGACAGAAACAGTCCCGTCCTGACCCTGGAGCAGTATCTTTTCTCACATGCTGTCTTTCTTCTGCCTTCCCTCATTCCCACCCTTTTGCCATGCTGGTTGTCACCACACGTGCTACATGTTAATTTAGGAGAAGATGTAAGGTTACCAGTGAGATCACGCTAGGAAACAAAGAAACTTGCCCCAAGTGGAAGATGACCCTGCCCTGGTGAAATCTGTCACTGACTTCAGCGGGAGCAGGATCAAAGCACAGGACAGAGGCCTGACTTGCTTCTATCTCTGTCCTGGGCTTGCCAGGTTAACTTGAGCAAGGGACTTGCCTTCTCTATGCTTCAATTTCCTTCTCTGTGATATGTGGATAAAGTTGTTCATCCACCTTCATAAAGTTTTTTTGTTAGCCATAAATGTAAAGTGGCTGGTAAAAATTAGTTGTAGTCTGAATCAGGTGATCTGATTTAACCCCTTAACCCTTAAGTGACAATATCCCTGTGCCAGGTATCTGGCCTAAGAGAGATAGATATAACTATTACTGGGTGTGTCTACACAATGTTACTGTGCATTTAATTTAGTACTTGTATAATGAAGTTATAAATAAATGCGCAGTAACTGAAATTACTGCTCAGTAGTGCTGGGGAAAGCCTTTTTAGTGACACTAGTGCTCAGTAGCCTAATACTGCACAGTACAGTATTATCACTGTTTGTGCTGTGACACACTACTGCACAGTATTATTAGGCTACTGCGCAGTTAGCGTCTTGTATATACACACCCACTGACTCATTATCCAGTACCTAATAAATATTAGACTCAGGCATACACAGCATACTAGATGAATAATATTATTTCTGGCCCAGATAGAAGCAGAAAATCCCTGAAATCTTAGAAGAAAATCAACTCAGGCTTTCCTCATCTCTGCAAATTTGGATATGAACAGTCACATTTATCTGAACCAAACCAAACCTTTTGAGTTCAGCCATCACTGACATTTTGACACTGGTTCAGCAATTTCGTAGGTGAGAAAAGTGCCCAGAGCATTTGCAAAACCTGTATTTGTATTTTCAAATACCTTTTCCCCTCCAATGGTAATTATTCAGAATGTAATAAAGCTGCTGTTCTAATTAAATAGATTAATTTACATCTCATGGCATGAGAGGATGTGAATACAAACCTGGATTTATCTCTCTGGATTGGTTCCCTCAGTCATTGCTCATGACTCTCTGACTGCAGCATTTTCTCCTTGGACCGCCAAAAATGTGGAAGGAGAGAGGCTCTGAGATTCCAAATGAAATAATTTTAATGTCACAAGAAATGTCATTAAAGCTACTGCATTCTTTTAATAAGCTTCTTCTTGGGAGGCTGGGTTTTCAGCCTTCTTGCAGCAGCGTTCCATAGGATAACTACAGTTAAGCTTTGTGCCAGTATCTCCATTACAAAATCTGTTTCTCAGGGGTTTATAATTATAACATGCCCATAAAAATTTACTCTAGACTGAAATTGAGTACACAGTTCCTCAGCCTAGGAGGAAATATTGCTTGCTGAGCTTGGTTTAAATCAATTTTAAGTTTCAAGAATCCAAAAATAATAAGGTCTGTGGTTTTTATATGTGTTTTCCGTGGCACTGTAACTCAAAAAAAAATCACTTGGTACAATAAAATGTCATGTTTGTTTATAAAGCAGAAAAAGGAAAAAAAAACTAAGATGCTAATGTTTTAAGTGGCTACTGGATAATCTAAAATATTTTAAGGAAATTATTTTAATTAAGGAGCTGCAGGAAAATTTCTAATGAATGGACCTGTTGTATATAGGTATCTTAATATGAACAGTGTATGGCTAGCAAACTTTTAAGTCTGGAAAATCACTCAAAGGATCTAAAGAAATAGAAGGATAGATGATGTGGCCTACATAAAACTTGTTTAATTTTAGCTCTTTGCATGGGGGGAGATAAAAACGGTGAGTGGTTGAATGCATTGTTGCTTTACTGTCATCGATTCAATGATGTAATCCCAAGATAACTATTCAGATAAACTTTGTGATATCCTGAGAGAACCTGTTAGTACTCCCTTAACCTTTTTTTTATTTATCCTGGGAAAATGGGCATGAATGTCTCAACAACTGCACTTTGTCCTGGGATGAAGTGGCTTATTCTGGGGCAAATGCAACGTCTATTTGTAGCCTAATGTAAACAATGGGCGCGTCTACACAAGATGCGTTAATGCGCATTAGTCTAATTTAATGTGCATTATGGGCCGGCTTCTACACGTGCACGCCTTTAATGCACATTAAAAGTGGAGAAATTAGGCAAATGCAGGTATCAAATTTAGGTGTGATTAGTTAAAGCACACTAACGCATATGTAGACCAAGCTACTAGGGGCACATGGTAGGGCTTCAGAGACTTGGCACTAAATTTAGTGCCAAGTCCCTGCACATCTAGACACCTGCCAAAAATCACTTAATATGCACTAGCTTAAGCCACATAAAATTTAGTTGTACTTAAATGCCCGTGTAGATGTGCCCCGTGACATGAAGATCCTGTGGCTTTCATCAGGTTTCAGTAGTGGAAGGAGAATGAAATATGCCCGTGTGTGTATTTTGAAAACATCAATAATTGAACTCCAAACTACTAAAAACTCCAATTAATGCTGATAGAACAGAACGTTTTATAATATTTAGCCTTTGGGTTTTAATTTATATCAGTAAGGATAATATATTACTGCTACACTGCAGTGTGAATGACACAAGCAAAGTCCAGCAAAAAGACAAGAGGCAAAATGGGAAAATAAATTGTGTAAATCTTAATGCAATATTTTTAATTTTATTTTGAATTTAAATCAAGTCAGTTTAATCCAATTAAGCATTATTCATTCTGCCTTTGTCAGCTCTTCCCTATTAGACAAAATGTTCTACTTTTCAATATTCTACTTTTGTCTCAGGTTGACAGAGTCATTTTTCATATGGCAAAGGGGGATTTAGGAGCTGATACTCCCCATTATAAAAAGAACAACTAAAATCATGCTCCAAAAAAAAATTAGTCATTTTCTTTTGTGCTGTTAATCATAAGAGATTATGATGCATTTCCCATGTAGTTCAGAAAGTTTTTTCGTATTTTAAATTATGCCAGAATCACAGGAAACTGGCACTATTTCTCACCTTTGGAAATCGCACTTGTAACTATGATTCTTATAACTCTGCCTTTCCCAAGAGTCTGGTACATAACCCATTAAAGCTGACGGGAGTTTTTACATTGACTCCACCAGCCTTTGGAACAGGCCAGCTGTTTGCAGCTTGTTCTTTGCCAGCTTGAGTTGATTAATAACTGCAGCTATGGAGTCTCTGAGTTGCCAAAAAAAAGTTTCTATTTCATCCTTACACTTTATGTGCGGCAAGGCTTTTATGAAACCACTTACCACCCTGGTATCAGGTGTCCTCATCAAGGAAATTATCAGGTCAACCCTTTTGGAAATTCCTAACTTTGATTTAGTTTGCGTTCATGTATTGTGTTGAATAGACTAGACTTCTGCGATGAGTCTGCACAATAAATTTGCTGTGCTACAAACCAGCATTCTTAAATATGAAAAAAGCAGCTTGCTTTCTACACTGGAAGCAATGTCGCTCCAACCATGCAACACCAGGACAGGCTAGTTGGTATGGGGCAACCTGATAGGTATTATTACACCCTTCTGCTAATTAGCCAACCTGACGTGCCGGTGACATGGCTATACTGTTTTCATACAGCAAGCAGCCAGCCTGGAGCCGTGCAGTATGCTTGACGAGGCAGTAAAGGACTGACAACTAATCTGAATCTTATCCTCTATATATTCTGTTCTTCTCGTATTCTTGTGCCATATCAATGGCCATGGTTTTCTTCGAGTCTTACAGAAGTGCATTAGTGATAGGCTAAACAGACATATCACAAAGCCTATTCCTATTTCCTGGAGTTAAATTATATCCTACTTTTGTAATTATTTTTATGGCATAATTAATTTTATGTCTATATGGTACATTTATTACTTTATTTTGAATCACTGCATGCAATGCATGGCATAAACTCATTCCTGAATTCATAATGTTTTTGTTATTTCCACTAGCTAATGGATCAGGAGTCTTAGTTTCAGTAACTGATAAAAAAATAAACTCATCAAGGAAATCATTGTAAGTGTATTTTACCGTTTTTTACACTTTGAACTTTAGTATTACCAATTCAAGCCCCATATATAAAGAAAACATATGCAGCAAAGGTGTGGGCATAAGGGAAAACATGCACATGTTCCAGCCAAGGCAGAAACCCATATTTATTCTTGAATCTGAAAGAACCTCAGCACGTGAGTAATTTTTATAATACAGCATGGGAGTATTACTGCTGTGTGGAGAGCATCGACTCTAATGAGCAGCATACAATACCAAGGCTTAGTCATACAAAGGGCTTCTAGGGTGGTGAATGATTACACTGATAAGCTCCGTGGTGCTGTATATTGATTTGTTTGTTGCCCAGGAGTTTAAAAAATATAGTTGCTATGGTAGTCATGAGGATCATAGAGGAGATGCTGCCTGTTGTACAGATGTTTCAATAACAAGAGCGTAGACACTTTCCCGATGTTGTGTTCAGATTTCGTGCTAGACATATTGCTCATATTTACAATTCAGTACCATCAGGGTTACAACAAGAAAGGTGCACCTACATTCATGTGTGTTTCTGGAGAGCCTCGCATCCAGCAGGTGTGATGTGAGTCAATCGATCCCTCTAACTGCAGCTAAAATAGTCATTGAAACAAAAAGAATCATCTCTCCTTATGCCAGTGGTGCTCAACCTTTTTTTGGACTTGAGGCAACCTTCACTGGACTCAAGACACCCTTCACTGGACTTAAGGCAATCCTCCATAACTTCCCTGAGTTGAGTGGCACCCAATTTCAAAACCTATTTTATATGTTACAGTGCTTACCTCCTTACACGGGTGCTGGGCAGTAGGGGTGGGGAATTCTCCGTCCAGGCAGGGACAAGCTTATTTAGTTTATCTGTTTGCCTTCTCACACATCTGGCAACATCCCAGGGTGCCCCAGAATCCTAATTGAAAATCACTGCCTTATACCAAAGCTAAATTTGACCCTTTATCTACCAATTGGCAAACTCTGGTTATAAAGAACAGGAAGTTATCATAGAATCATAGGGCTGGAAGGGACCCCAAAGGATCATCGGGTCCCGCCCCCTGCATGAGCAGGAAAGACTTGGGTCAGACAACCCCAGCCAGGTTACTGTCCAGTCTTCTCTTGAAGACCTCTAGACAAGACTTAAAATCACTTAAAATATCAGTTTTAAGGCAGCAAAAAGAAAATCATTCTCCTTGGTCTGGAGCAGTATGTCATTATAACTATTGAATTTCAAATTTGGATTCAAACCAACTGTTGGAGGCCTAAATTTATGGTGACCTTCACTATCAGGGAAAAAACCCCCAGGAACCAACCTCAGTCTTTCAGGGCTAAAGAAAAAGAACACTGTTTTTATCCCATAGTTGGGTGGCATGACACAGCGGGAGCATCTACACAAGATGCTAACTTCCTAAAAAGACTAAGCAGCAGCAAGCCAGGCAAAAATCGTGCTAATATGCTACTGTGCAGTAGCACTGAGCTACTGCGAAGTAAGCATCACTAAAAACCCATGCACTAGTGTTCCTGCACAGTAGTGCAAGTTACAGCGCATTGGTTATCCAAGTACTAAACTTGATGTGCAATAACTACAGCACATTAATGAACGTGTAGACATGCCCAGTATGATTTATAACGAAGTAACCCTAGCTGGTGGCTATTTACCTCTCCTCCTGTCATCCACCCTGTTCTCTCCAAATGGTGCAGAAAACAGAGTCTATTTGCCTACACAGCTGAAAAATCCAGCTCTTCCTTCATAACAGGAAAATCCAGCTCTTCCTTCGTAATCCTTCATCATCATTGCTGTGTCCCCATCTCAGTCTAGTTGTCAGCATAAAACAGAAGTGGAGAGGTGCCAAGATGAAGTCATGCAGTTTCCCATCTGCTTCAATGCTTTCTAAAAGATTACTCTATTCTGCAGGTATCAATGACAAAAGAACGCAAAAGAAATAGGAAAAGGTGCAAGAAACTCCTCTTTCATGAGGTCAACCAGACAAGCAATCACCCCAAACTGAAGAAGGGCTTCAACCACCGCTACTTCTCCTGAGTGCCAGTTTGGGACATCTGAGCCAAACCCTTTGTACATCCTTGGGCATATTTCTCCATTGCTTTCATCCCTTTTTTTCTTATTGGATCTTTTTAGCTGGCATTGCAAGAGGTCACTTTATCAATTTCTGTAGTGGAAGTTTGTGAAACAGGAACTTTTCCTTTCCCTTTCTTATGTTGTTTGCTGATGAAAAACTATCTTGGGCCCGAAAAGTTCAGCTGTCCTCTGTTATGTTCGATAAGGGCATTTGATTTAGGGGGAGTTTATTGGAACTAAACTTTTTGATTTTGTCCAGCAGCAATTGGGACTGAACATTCAACATCAGCCTCACTCACTCCAAGACTACAGTGAAAAAAAATAAAGTTGAAAATGATTGATTGGTCCCTGGGAAGACAGACAGAGAAGGTTATGTAGGTTAATACTCTGATATGTGTGAAATTTGTTATTTGGGCTTGTTAACATTCATGTATTGCTTATTAGTGGCTATGAAAAAGATAGGGCTTCACATCCAGATGCCTTCATTTTTAAATCTGTAGGCTGCTAATCAGCACCAGGGCCAAAATGTTTCAGTTTTTCATTAGGCACTGAAATCTAGCCTGAAGTCAATGGAAATTGTTGGGTAGCTACTCAATACCTTTCCAAAGCAAACTACGCATTTAACTGCTCTTTTATAGATTTTATACTCTTACTGTCAAATCGGTAGGGCTACAGTTAAGCCTTTTACTCCATATATAGGTATCTAAATAAACAGGCTTATTTTTTTCCAAGGACAATGAGCACTTATTGCTGTGACTTGTAGCAACTCTGTATTTGAAAGTTAGGTGACTTGGGTGTCTAAGTATGAATTTAAATGCCTAACTTCACATGTGCAAGTTGTGGTCCATCTGTTCCATTTACAGGTTTGAATTAGGCATTTTCCTCTTCAGACAAATCAGGCTTTTTTTGGACCTACATTTTAAATGGAGCTGAGTTTTCATTAATATATTCATCTGAAAGAGACTGTTGCAGTGGGTTTGTATTTGTCACATCACCTCAATTTTTCTAATGAGATGTTAATGAGAGGTCAATTACTTATGCAAATAAGGGAAACAGTCATTGAGGAGCTGCTGTATTAAGAAGTAAAGTATGCAACTGCCTAATGTTCTGATATAAATCATTTCAGTTTCAATGAAAGTTTTACCTCTCTTTCTTCTTAGTTTATTTCCTACTGTTTAAAACGGCTTAGAAATGATTTTGAAAGCACATGACAATGGATGACCCCGACTACATATTACATTATGTTTACTAATAATTAAAATAGGATACCTTACTCTCCTTTCCTGTCAGTAAAAGTTTGTTCATGTAGCAGTATCCCCCCGTGATAGCCATAGCAAGTCAGGAACACAGGATTTGCCATATTGGATCAAAGCAGTGATCTGTCATCTAAGTCAGTATCCTGCCTCTGGCAGTCGTTGTTATTTGATCCTTCAGCGGAAAATTTAGAAACCCATAATGCACCTGGAAGTGCTCTGAATTGGTGGAGGGGAAAAGTTTTTTTTTTCCCCTGACTCTCAACTAAATCTGCTTTTCCATAAGCTTAAATTGAAGATAATCAGTAGCACAAAATTGGTCACGAAAAAAAATTCTTCTGCAGCATTTCACTCCTATGACCTCCAGTATTAGTGAATCCCACAGTAACCAGCATAGGAAAAGACCTCCAGGAACTTATGACAGATGATAAGTTTGAATTTTAATGCTGCTATTTTCTTGATAAAACAGTGGTTTCATAATGGTAATGTATTCTGTGCACTTACAGAGCATGCTTCACCCAAAGATTTTAAAACAGTGTGTTTAGATGGATGTCTCAGTTCACATAATGGAACTGAGACAAAGTGAGTTTAAGGGAATAATAAAAAATGGCATTGCAAATCCGTGGCAGAGTTAGAGTCTGGAGTCTAAAATGCATTTGTATTCACTAATTTACTATTGTACAGCGATTCTTTTCTGCCTTTGAAAATTGTGATTTCAGTGCTGTAAGTAATTATTTCAGTCCAGAAGTAACATAGTGGTGAACAACACCCAAGGCCTCCCTTGCTCAAACCATTAGATTGTCTCTCCCTCATAAGCATTGTAACTCCTATGCAGAATATGCCCAGTTACAAGCTGTAGCTAGACAGTGTTGCTGCCAATTCTTTACAAACATATTCCAAACTAGTATTTTGCCATTTTGAATCCTAGGCATTTACAGCATTTCTGCCTGTGGAACGGTGGTATAAATCAGGTGCAGAGGAAAATACATTGTGCAAAGACCTGGAACCAAAAAAGCTAGCCATATGGAGAAAACGCGTAGCAGGTGGTGAGAACAAAAAATGCTTGCGTCACATGGACATGGTTTTCATCGCACCAAAATAATGAACTTTTTTGATAGCTTGCTTTAGAAGAAGGTACAGTCTAAGAGACACCAGACGCCCTCACCAGTAGGTGAATTCAGTGGAATAGGGAGGTGTTCAGAAATTCCCAGAAGCAAGCAACTTGTCTTTTTAATGCAAAGACATTTTTGTCCGTATGATGCAGTCGATCTCTCTGTCTGAATGCTACTGACCATTATGCAGCCCAGGGGAAATCTTTTCATCTCTTGTTTGCTTCGTCCTCCCCATGTAAAATGAAATACTTGCCTACTGTTCTCAACTGTGAAATTTGGGGCTGAAACTTTCTGCCTAGTGTAACGTTAAAGTGATTAAAGTACTAACTTTGGACTCAGCTGAACAGGGACATGTACCAAACTCAGGTTGCTCAGTTATTTCACATCTGGGACATAGTGGAGTGTCTCCGTTCGGCATATGTTTGACATACTCTTACGCTCACTTCTCTGCTTTGTCACCAACCAGACAAGGCGTTTTAACAAGTCTTCCTGCTTCCATTGCCCATCTGTCAAGCGTGGATTAAAAGTGCTTCCCTGATCCAGTGAGCGATTAAACACATGAAAGATGGTGAGGTGCTCAGACACTATGAAGTAGCAACTGTACACAAGTATTATGTAACAATGAGGCCGATGGTGAAATATAGTAGTGAATTTGAACCTGGTGTACCTCCCATTTGTGCCACAACCTCCACGTTGTTTTGGGGCTGTTTTTTGATGAAAGGCTGAGAACACGGAGCGAGTAAAAGCTCCTTTTACTTCTTAAACATTCTCAGCTGGTTTGCCATATCAAAAAGCTGTCTCTTTAAACAAATCACATTGTTAAAAATACCATGTTATAATTCAGCAACTAACTCAAAAAATGACAATTTAATCAATCAGAACCAACCCTGTTGGAAAAAAAAAAGAGAGAAAAAACAGTCTTTCATATAATGTGAGTGGCTGAACTATAAAAAGGTTCAATCACATTGGAACAAGCCTGCAGCATCAATGTTTATTAAAGTCAAGGGAGCTATTTATTGACCTGGGAAATTGCAAACTATCACCATTACTGCCGGATTTCTTTTTTATAGTTAAAACTGGATTGTAATACTTCCCTTTTCTCTTTTAATTGTCATTATGGCAAATCCAAAAAGTTAGGGCCCTCTAGATGATTTTAAGGCACGCAAAGAGATGCATATTTTGCAAAGGGCTCTTTGGCCACTCTCTCTGCTCTGACTCCTCCTGTTAGGAAATAGTCAATCCATTGCAACATGGGACCAAGTGTCCATGTTTATCCACATGCCAAGTGAATAAAAGGCCTTTAGAGCACCGAGACTATTGAAAGAGATGGAAATTGAGAAGCTACTATTCTGAGGCTACTACTATCTAAAGGAATTACTGTATTTGTTACTCATAAATAGCCATCCTACCATCTGGGCTGCCAGACACATTTAGGAGAAGCTATCATTTCCCAGACAGAGAACAGACATGTCCTCAGATAAACACATCTCTTTGGCATTTTGTGACACTTTGCCTCATTTGGTGCCAAAGTACGTTCTACGTCCAGGATTTTTCAAAACTTATCTTACGGGGCAGGGTTACACGAGACCATCAAGAATGAAACTCCGGTTCAACACGAACACTTGAGAATATGCAATTGCACTTAGGAGTCTGTGGCCTCATAAATGTATGAACCTAACTCCTACATGGGACTTAAAACCTCATCTTTGTGCCCGATTCCCAAATTCCCACTAACACTCATGGGATACACAAAGGAAAGGACTGGGGTTTATGAGGCTCAGAAGTACCTGGGCTCAGCAAACACCAGGGCTTGAAGTGGGCACTTCCAAAACTCAGAAATGATTCTGGAGTCTGAGCTCACAAGGTAAGCTTTCAAACTGAGAGCTGCAATCTACTGCAGATTAGGTACACAGCAGAATGCGTAGCAAACAGGGACTAGTAGCTTACTCATTTATGCATCTAGTGTAACAACTCCCCGGCCAACTAGGTTCTTCTTAGTTGTCACGAAGCTGTATACGTTAGTCACTCAGAACTTCATGGCAGTAGCAGAGAGAAAAGCTAAATCCTTCTGTCTCAAAAGTTCAGGCCTCTACCACTCACACGACAGCAGAATTTCACTTTTCTGTTTTTTACATGTTGGATGCGTTTAAGCAGCTTCAGCTGCATGTAGTGGAGGACAGCCGTATGCAACACATGGTTCTTGGGACATTATCCTTTAAGGTTTGCCTAAACCTCTGTTTCATTTCCTTCTTCTAAGGCACATGCATTCTATCCTTGTAAAATATACTCGAAAAGTTTTGCACAAATTCATGACTCTGCTGTCTTAAAGGTTTTAATTTTACCGGGACAAAAAAGCAGCTGAAAATAACCTAAGACTTAAAAAAGGCACTCCAGAATTCAAAGGTATTTTGAAGGGAACCCCGGTCAACTCACTGGTCAGTATTCTGCTTGATATCCATATATTGCACTCGAATCGCAATAATTTTGGAAATATAAATGCATGCTTGATATGTGAAGGAATACTATTACCAAGTAGGTAACCTCTGCATTATCTCAAATTGGACCCAGCTGAGCACAGAAACAATTCATTAGGATCATTTAAGACCTAATAGTTTTCCTGTTGTTTAAAGGGAGGTTACCTTTTAAATAATGTTAATTACAAGTTTGATTTGACATTCACAGTCCTGGGAGAACCCTCCACTGCCTAAGAAGAGAAGTGTTTTATCTGTTTACTATCCAATCTTTCATTACTTGGATTTCCCCTCCCTTGTTTGCTTCAGTGAGCTATTCTCATTTGGAAAAAATAAATGCATTTGTAGCTTGAAAGCAGAGTTGCAATTCAACTGCTCAGCACATTTGAAATGCAGGTTATACACATCCAGCTCTACTGTGGTTCATCACTGTGGTTGCTATTGTTTTTTCATTTGTGACTGCTTTTCTCCGTTGCCTAGGAAAAAGTCCCTGGGTATTGGATAATTATTTTCCTCCTCCTTTTTCACTGTGAAGACCCCTTTTACACTTCCTTGACCCTTCCTTCCTACACAGTAGATTTTGTGCACTCCAGTCCTGGCCAAAACTCAAACCTTTGTGCACACTCCTCAGGTCTCCCATCCCAGGCACTTTGCAAATCTTACGTGGCTACACTTTTTCTCCTGAGAGACCTCTTGTGCCCCACGTCCTTACTGTTTTGAACAAAGCAAATGCATTCTTTTTTTTCCCCTTTTTGTACTTACTACAACAGTAAGCATCAAGATGCTGAGTATGTGTTGAACACCACTGTGCTTGCTTATGTAGAGGTCAGGTAAAAATTCTGTTCCAGGATTTGTTTTGCAGGCTACCGCTTCTCAAGGGCTCAGCCTGGTGGCCTAAGGGAGTACTGCCAGGCTTCATTAAAAAATTATGAATCAGGCCCAATAAAACATGAGAAAACAAAAGATCACTTCTTTTTTTTTTTAAATAATCAATATGGAATTCTTTGATTTTTATTTTCAGACCCTTTCAGTCACACAGATCATGATGCTTTTTTGAATCACCAATACGGAACGTATCTATTTTTATTTTCAGAACACGTGACGTGCGATTTGAGGCTTTTCTCTGTACACTTAAGCATTAGAAACATATTTTATAAAATCGAAGTGGAGACCTGCATTTGCTCTCTGCTTCCCTTCTGCATTTGCTCTCCCTTCTGCTGGGAGGCAACAACCAAACTTCCCAGGTGTAACTGAATTAACGGCAAATTCGTGAAAATCAGCCACACGAGGACGGGTAAAACTACTTTGGCACTGAAAAGGGAGCGAGGCGGCTCCTTGCTAGCATGACCTTTCACACCCACAGCCACAAATGCAGGGGGGGTCTTTTTTGCACTTGCTCCAGCTGGCATCTGTGCCCACCCGGCCCCCATCTCCACCACAGTGCCTGACCCAGCTGCAGCCAGAAGCTGACCGGGGTCCCAACAGTGCAGAGACTAGGGCGGGGGGGCAACTCCCCCAAACGCAAGTCTCCAAGCCCCCCCAGCAAACTCCTCCCTGGCCTCGGCATCACCGGGACAGCTTAAAAATCATGACCCGGAGATGAGGAATAAGAAGTGTTGTGAGAGGCAGGTCTAGTCCTGGGGCTCCTGCTTCCACAGCTAAAGGTGCTTGCCCTGCCTGCCACCCCAGCCCCTCCGAGGGTCGCCGGCGGCCCCGAGACCCTTCCCTGCCACGAGTCACGGCGTGGAGACCCCCACTACAAATCACAACTCTACCCCCCCACCATGGTAGACCTGCCCTATAAATCATAGCCCTGAGGCCCCTGTCACTCATAATCCTGAGACCCTCACTATAAAAATCATAGCTCTGAGGCGCCCCGCCCCCCTAACTCGCGACCCTGCCCCGCGGCCTAACCGGCCCAGCA
>NW_017728915.1:34075994-34092279 GCF_001723895.1 Crocodylus porosus | reverse complement strand
GGCGGCCATGGCGGGCGAGGGGAAACCGCGGCTGTCCAAGAACCTGCTGCGCATGAAGGTGGGCCACGATGGCGGGGGCGGAGGGGCTGGGTTGTGAATGACACAATGTCCACGACATGGAGTGGAAGGACCTCCCCTCCCCTCTTCCAACATGGGGTGAAAAATCCTCCCCGCCCCACATCCCGGGACCCGGCGGGGGCGAGAGGCCCTGCCACGTGCTGTGCGGGCCCCGCGCTGATGGCGGCACAAGGGGGAGACCGGGGCCCTCCAGCCCGAGCCCCTCCCCAAAAGACTTTGGAAATACCTGAATCTGCAGGATGTCTGCCGGCCGGCTGGCTGCGTAGGGGTCTGGACCGCCTTGTGGATTCGGCTTGGAGAAATGTCTTTTAAAAGCAACAACAAAATTAGCACAGTCCTCTTAAGGGGTGCAATAAAAGCACTTTTGGTTGCAGGCCCAGAGAGGCTGGCTGGGGGCCGGACGCAGCACCCCTGGCTCCCCAGCGGGACATGGGGCGGGCGTCCAGGGGACGCTAGGCAGGTTTTACTCCCGGTGCGGGTGGACTTGGCATCAGACTCGCTCGGAGCTGGATGTCAGCCTCTTGCGGCTTCCCCCGGCCTGCGAATCCACTGGGAAGCAAGCGGATCCAAGTGCAGGTTCAGGACTGAAGATCAGTAACATCGTTTTGACCAATTAGCCTGTTTCTTCTTTATTTCTGTTCATGTCGCACAGACTGGATGAGTTCGGGGATGGAGCACGTGCGGTTCAGCGGCCAAACCCTGCCCTGGAAACCTGGCAACGTAGCCGAACCGCACGTGCTCCAGACCTTACCCCTGGAAATGCCACTGGCCTCGTCCTTGCTGAGAGCGACACTGAATTTTAGCGTCAGCAGTTGACGCGTTTCCCCCACGCCACTTGAGATAAACAGAGCCTCATTTTTATTTTTCTTGACGTTACCGTTTCCTCTGATGTGGAGTCCTCACCTGGCCGCGCGACCGAGATGGTATCTGTTTCCATTCAGGTCACTTCTAATTATACTGGATTTGTTTTTAAAGTGACTTTTTAAGGCAAAGATAGCGGCAGGTCATTTTGCCTTTACTTGCCCTCACTCGGGCGTCCAGCGCTCTTCAGTATTTTAATGCTACTTCTCTAGAAACATATTGAACTGTAAACTATAATAAAACAGCTAGTAATGGCCTTAGGGGAGTTGGCTAAAGACCCACTGGTCTGTCCCGGTAACGACTCGAGCAATGACGTAGAGGGTCGGCTACACGGTAGCACTAGGGCTGCCGAAGTGAGCGACTATAATAACCCCAATGAAACAGCAGCTCTAACGGCGTCGACTCGCTAGTGCCACGTTATCTGCATTTGTTGCTCCATAGCTGCCTCCTTATGTTCCCGGGGGAAGCCTTGAGGTTTTGTAAACTGTAGGCGCCTGCTGTTTTGGTCCAGGAACATGCTTCAAATCATCTTCGTGATCTCAGCAAATCTCACGCTAAGCAAAGTAAGGTTTCTTTCCTGAAGCACATTTGAAAATTTGTTTTTCCCCCAGGAGGTTTCTGTGCATTGAGAGCTCTGCTGGCCTCTCTGTAATGAACAGAAATATTTAGACTTCTTTATTTCACTACATTTTGAACTTAAGATAGTCTGTTACGTGCCTTATTTGGAGCAAATCTTTTTAGCTTGAAGTGTATCCTAGCTCTGCATTATCCCTGCTTTCGTTATTTCTCTGCCTGTTTTTAGTTTGATTGCTTGTGGAATATCCTACAGTGGATACATCTTGGGGGTTTTTTTGTTTTTTTTTACCACTTTCCCCAATTCCTAAAACGTATAGCACAAAAGAGATGTTATTAAAATACTGACCTAGCTAGTGCCCTTGGAATTGAGACTCCAACGTCAAGTCCAAAGTGAAATTAGTCTCAGCTCAGTGGCTAATGGACTCTGGTTCACATCTTGTAATACAACTCATAATTCTGTAGAGCACATACTGGCATGATTGATGATCTCTTTATTTCTGGAGAACAACATAGTAGTTGAATTGCCATAAATTTTTTAAAAATATAAATATTCATTAAATATTTATGACCATATAGCAGGGCCTTCATGGCTTGTTTGCTTCATTTCAGTTGTGCCATTTGCACTTGCTCGTTCGCGTGCTCCGTGTCTCAGCACTGTATTTGGGTTCATATTCTTCTTTTCAGGGTGGCGAGATGAATTTTGCAGTCTCCATTCGATCATCTGTCAGAGCAAGCCAACCCCTTTTGGCAGGCCTACCTCTCCCATCCCCTTCCCCTGCCCAATCTGCTGCTCTGCTTCCTACTGCCAGCCCTGTGCTCCTCCCTGCCTGATCAGCTTCTCTACTTCCTAGTCCTCTCTGCCTGCTTTGCTGCTTTGCTTACTGCTTTTTGCCCCATCTGCTCCTGTTCCTCGCCAGTCTGCAATGTGCCACACACCCAAGCCACAGGTTGACTACCCCTAGTCCATGTGGAGTGAACTCTGCTCTGCTAAGAAAGCAAACTGTTTTCTATAACTTAACAGATCCCTGAAGACCACGAGCACTCTGTCTTCCTTAAAAGATGAATACCAAGAAGAAACTTGAAAGGGCTTTTCAGTCAAATACAGAGTTATGCCATGCAAAAAGTTGCACTGTCCATGTGAAAGGTTAATGTTTTTGAACAGTAATAGGCACCTGCTAGGAACACTATGTAGCAACAGTAATGTTATAATTGGGGCATTTCAGTAATAAACAGGAAGTGCAGAGTGGCCCCTGTGGCCATATCTGTTGGCCAAGTCCAGCTAAGAAAAGATCAGAGGCATATTCTGCTTATTCCTGCCTGGAAGAATTTGTGCTGTGGAGGAGTTCTTAGTGCTGGATCTATTTGCTGCCTGTAAAATGTAGATTTTTCCCCAACTGCTTCAGACCTGGCAAAGTTTTTGACAGCTCTTCCCCGTGAAGGCAGCTTCAGATGGTCTCAGGACTTTCACTAAAATGGTACTTGAGAACAGTACCCTGCAAAGTCTGAGTAGCAGCAACTAGAAATGAAACAGATGTGTGGCTTAACAGAATGCAGGCTGCCCAAAAAGGTGTTTACCGACATTTCCATTAATCCTAATAGCAGCTTATTTAGCAGATTCTGATAAGGTAGTTTCCAGTCTTATACTTAAGTGAGCAGGCACAGGGAGCTGGCAGGTTGATGGGTAGAAGTCCTTAGGGATTTTGGACTCTGTGGTTCACTTGCCACTTGATGTTTGAATCTCTGCCCCAGGTCTTATTACTTGAAAAAATTGACCCAAACAAACAGTTAGTATGGTTTAAATGCTCTGCAGAGCTTACTGTCAGTATTTTTATTATTTGAAATGTAAATGGCTAGATATTTTTATCCAAAATATCCCCAATGTAATTTTTTTAGGAACATTATCTTAAAAATGTAATATAAAATGCTCATTAATTGCATGCTTATAATAAAATTTCTCCCATTTGAGACTTCTGACTGGCTAACCAATTTCCTTAAGCAACATGGTTTTTCCACATGATAGACTCCCTCATTTTCCTCAACTCAAGAAATACAGATACTGTCATTTTAATTGGAAGGCTCTGACACAGCCTGAATTAATTCAGAAAACAAAACTTCATTTTTTTTTTAAATTTAAAAAAGTAATGCAAATAGGTGTAAATACCAGTTTACACCTATTTGGAAATGGAAAATTAGACACACGCTTCTTGAACATTTTTTTTTCTATAAGCTGACTCAACCCAGGATTTGTGCGAAGCTGGACATGCAGTGACACTCTCAGGCTGAATAGCTTTGTGTGCTAGAAACACCACCGTGTATCACAGGAGATTGTGTGGATGTTCCAGATATCATCCTGCCACCCTGCTCTGTTCTGCCAATTTGGCATCTGCTCGGATGGAGTTAAGCTGCACCCACAGCCCATGTCAGATAAATGCAGGAAGCGTGTGCATAAGGGTTTGTCTGAACACAAAAACTGTGTGCCACCTGAATTGTGCCAGTACAGTTAACTGGTTCAACTCCTTTCCCCATCTACTTCCATTTGGATTGCAGTTGTACTGCTATAAATATGCTTGTACTATACTAGGAGGAGGTCTAAGCATGGGTAAAAAAAAAAAAAAATCACACCCTTAGCAGACAGTTACACGACAGCTGCCATGCCATTGCTACTCTTCCCCGGTTTGTGGCACGGTATTTTAAGTGCTCATCTCAAAATGTGTCCCATTTTGTTTGTGAAGAAAGCGAACGTTTTCTTTTTCTCTGCTATTTCTCCGCTTTTCATCAGTAACATAGTTAAGGAGTTTGGTGTAAACCGGTGGTGATCAATAGACACGTAGTTCACACTCCAGAGAGATGGAGAGGGTGGTTCACACATTGCAGAGCTGTTGTTTTGGTCTCTTAGCCAACTTGTCAGACATCACTGCACTGCTTCCTCTGTTCACATGTTTAAGGCTTTTGCAGCCTGAAGGGGTTGAGAGTCACTATTTTTAAAATGAGATCTGAGGCTCTGTCTACAGTATGGAGGTTTGCCCGCAGGATTTCAAAAGCCCCGTGGTAGCAGAACCTGCCATCCTGCCCTTGGAGTTATTCCAGCTGCTGAGCAGAGTACGACTTCTGCTGGCAACCAGCTGAAGGCGTGGAGGAACATTCCTGCGCCTCCAGCAGCTTACCATAGTCTAGGGGTTGCCAACTTTTTTGGGTAGAGTGCCAAAAACACCAGCGACTTCAGCTTGTAAGATGTTGGTGTGCCGGGGCAGAAGGGAGGGGAGCCACAAGGGGCCTGATCCTTGTTGTGGCAGTGCAGCCTCGGCCCCTTCCTTATCGTCCACCCTGATGCACGTATGCACCCGTCTCACAGGGCTCCGCAGACCTTGGTGCAGCTGGTTGCAGATTCCTGGCTGCACGCCAGAGCTGGCCCATGCTCCAGATCAGCCCCTGCCACGGAGCCCAGGCACAGCAGAGAGGCTGCAAATGGTCTTCAGATCCCCAGCCTGCCTCGTTGCTGGCAACGGGTGCATGCGTGCCTCAGGGCAGACAGCTGGGAAGGAACTGGGGCTGCACTGCCACAACAAGAATTGGGCCCCTTATCTGTCCCAAGACACGTGCCAAGCAAAATGTCTTTGCGTGCCACACACTGGCACATGTGCCAGGAGGTTGCTCACACCTGCCCTAGTCCATTCAGCAGCCGGTGGCTTCACAGCATGCATTGGTGACGTAGCTGGATGGCCAGAAGTACATGGACATGCAGGTGAACTGCTTGCAGCGGTCAAAAACTTCTGCTGAGTGTAGCCGTAGCATGAGGCTCTGGAGAGCAAAGGGCGGCTCACAGGCAAGCACTGAGAAACGCTGCCAGTCTTGCATGACCCAGAACCTTAGCCTCCCCAGGTGTGGAAGTTAAGCCACCTTGGCATTTGGCAGGAAAAGAGTTGCAACACTTTCCCCATCTTTTGTCAAACCCTTACCATTAGCAAAGTCCTGGAACGGCAAGGCAGCAACACGGTCAGTTCAACAAAATGATCTCGTGTTCGAGTGCCTTTCTCCTTTATATCTAAAAGGTCATTCAACTGGAAAGTGAGCGGAGAATTGTGTAGAACAGCAACAACTCGTGTCTTCATATTGACTGTTGCCTTCGCTTTGGGTGGAAGTCTGGAGAATAATCAAAAGAAAGAAAAAAAGCTTTTTTAATCAAATACCAAATATTGCCTAAAAATAATGTTGCTGCCACGCAACCTGTTCAGTGTTTGAAATTTACATATTGGGTAAACACATTCTGTGTGCAGAAAAAGCTTTAGATCCATGTTTCTTTCTTTCAGTTCATGCAAAGAGGGTTGGATTCAGAAACTAAAAAGCAGCTTGAAGAGGAGGAGAAGAAGATAATTAGTGAGGAACACTGGTACCTGGATCTACCTGAACTCAAGGAAAAGGAGTGAGTTTGTTATTTCTTTGTGTTACTAATCTGGCCATTCTGGGGAAGTGGAAAGTACTACACATTAATCCTTTTTTGTATTAGAAATGCCACAAGAATAATAGGGATTTTTAGTCACCAATAAAACCTGGTAGGTCTGTCATATTTACTGCAGCCTTTTATTGTAAGGAACATTCGAAGTTGCCTTGCCCAGAGTTTGACCTACCTCCCTTTGTATTTTCATCAGTCTTGTGGTCTTCTGGTATCTGTGCTGTTCTCATTAAGCAGCAAAAATTCATTGTTTCTTCCCTTGTTTAACAAGAAGAAACAGCAATTTAGGCCCAGCTTTGCAGTCACGTCCACATGGGAGAACTCTGGCTCGTGCTGATTTCATGTGAGCTTTGTACGGGCACGGGGATATGTCTCTGCACTTCCTGTTGCAGAATTGAGGATCCTCATGGGCTCCGCCAGAATAAGGAAAACCTTTTGAGGCAAGGGAATAAGCTTCATTCTTGCCTTCCAAAGAGAAGCAACAAGCAGTCGGAGCACTATTTTAAACACATCTTGACTTCCTTTTTTAAAGGACAAAAAAATCTTAACAAAAGGCAGTGTTTTCTTAACATCTGAAGTCCAAAGAATTAATTGCACAGGAATAAGGTCACTTAGATTTAGCATTCTGTGCATGTGTGTGGCAGGGCAAATAGTTCAAGGTAGTACATTGATCTAACCCATGCGTGTGCTAATTCCTTCTGGCAGGTTTCTTTTTGTTTATTTATTAAAAAGGGAAAAGGAAAAACATCTTTTTAAGTTGAAGACAGAACCATATTGTTTTGTTCTTTTTCAGCCTTTACCAAGGTCAGGCCTATACTCGAAACCTTTGCCAGTGTAAAAATGTCAACAACAGCAAAACCACTCCCGTAGGCAACATCTGAAAGTTTGGCTGGTACAGTAACGTTGCCCATGGGTGTGATTTCTTTCACAAAATTTTTCTGCTCGCGGCAGTCCTGGTGCAGATGAAATTCTGTTGGCAGAAGAGTGCTTTTGCTGGAGTTGCTGCTTTTACTTGTGAAACTGGTCTAAGCTGGGCTGGCCAAAGCTCTCGTCGCCATTCTGACCTACATTTGCACTGGATGCTTTGGCAGTATGGGTGTCAGAAGACCTTTTATAAACTAGGTCTGTCCTCTGACACTTAAAGACTCTCTTGGTTTTTGTCTTTTCTTGCTTTTGGGTGTTGTGACCATGTTAAGATACTGCTCAAACAACTGCTTGGTTTTGGGTTACATACAGGAGTTTTATAATAGAAGAAAGAAGCTTTATGCCATGTGAAGACCTACTGTATGGCAGAATGTCCTTTAAAGGGTTCAATCCAGAAATTGAGGTACTATCAAATATTCTTTTTTTCCTATTAATTTTTGTAAGAAAATCCCTAAATTGAGTTAAGCTTCAGTCTCTGATTCGGATTCTTACACTCCTTGAAGCAAGGAGGAGTTGACAGAAGATGACTTCAGTGAAAGTTGTTTGAGCTTACTTTTACCCCATACTCTGAGGTATGCACTGCCTAAATTTGACTAACCTTTTTGCTTCCAATTAGTGTCCCACTAATGAGGTTAAACATGGTAGCTTCCTTCCCCCATCTGCATTCCCAGCGAAGTCTGCTGACCCTGCATCTAGGTGCTTTATTCCTTTGCTTCATTTGCTGACCCGCTGTTCCTTTGCACCCATTGATCATTTTTAACTTTTAGAAGTCGAGCTCTTAGCTCACGAATTTTGGAATAAATTTTGTCGTGCAAAACACAAAATCAGATTGAAGAATACTAGCAAACTTTTTCACATTTGATGCCAAAAACCTAGCAGGCTTGGCGGGGGGCAGTGTTTGCTTTCATTAGGTGATCCAGATTTTGGGTCCTAGGTGGATATTCAAGAGGCCTTTTGTCAAAAGACCTGCTGACTTGCTGTGTAACCTGGATCAGGTCACGTTAACTCAGTGTCTGATTTATCCACATGTGAAATGGTGTTAGCAATGTTTTCTTTCTATATTTTTTTCCTATTCTGTGAATGAAAAGTGCCATTTTCATTGGAGTTGGAATTTGTTGGATCTGTTCATTCAGTTGCTGCCTTTTGCATCCAGGCAACTGCTTTGAATTTTGACCAAGTCAGGAGGGATTGAAAGCTGGCCTACTGGAAATAAGTTGGTCTCTTCCCAGTCCCTGGCTGACTTATCTTATTTCACACATCAATATCCATTGGCACCAGTGTTGATTATTTCAGTGGAATGAGTTAGGCAGCTGAATTGCCTTTCTCTGCTAGAGATGGCTCCAAATTAGAGTTGAGATACAGGCAGGCAGGTTCCTATGGAGGTGTTCGCACTTTGTCCCGTGACACAGCAGTACCCTTCACAAGGTTTTAAGTGTATTTCAACCTGAAAAGATTGAGATTTGAGCAAAGTTTTTTGGAAGTCAGGTGTAAATTCTGAAAATATCTCGCGCTCAGCTCCTTGTATTCACACGCCAGTAACTCCCTGACTCCTGCTTGTTTTCCTTCCCCTCAAAGGACAGGGGCTTTGTTTTCCATATGTTACTTGCCAAGCAACTGCCTGAACTCATTACTGTAACTCTCTTCCAGTATTTTTTTAGTCATCGTGTTTGCTGCTTAACTTAGGGTACAACCCTACAATCTTTCAGCCCCGTTGACTGGAGGCTATTTGTGCAAGTAATGTACTTGAAGTATTATGCTCCTTCTGGGCAGAGATATCTTTATTTTCTGGTCAGTGTCATGTATCTCTTGGTATGTTAAAATCATTACCATTGATTTGAATCAAGCAGCTAAAAATGACTGTGAAAGGATGACTTAAGGTGACTTTGTATCTGATATGATTGAGTGGGAAATTATGATTACAGTCTTGCCATGCCTTGGCATCCTGCCAGTTGTATTTTTTTTTATTGTCAAGCCTTGCAAACAAGATTTTTCCTTTGTCAGATGAACATCTTCAAGTGCCTTCATTCCCAAATTTGCTCTCATTTTTAAGATAGGGGAATTAGATACCCTAGACAAGGGTTATCAAACTCATCTGGCCCACAGGCTGAAGAAGGTGAGGCTGGGCTGGTTCAGACCCACCAGCCCACCCTAAACTCTACTTGTGCATGTACGGCCAGTCCAAGACCCACAGGCAGCACTGCAGACTGGATGCTAAGGTCCCACAGACCAGATTTGGCCCTCTCTTTGACACCTCTACCCTAGATGATGATACCTGTCAACTGGAAAAAAAAACCCATCTAAATGACTTTTTTAAGGAGTTACCTGCTGTTTCTTTAATACAGGCACAGGCTGTAGCGCTTTGCCATTTAAGTAGCTTCAGCTGTTAGGAGCAGTTATAAATCCCAATCACAGATGGGAGGAGCTCAATCAAGGCCAAAATCAGAAGCAGGTAATATTATATTGGAATAATTGAAACTGGAGGAAATGATATCAGAAAGGATATTATTTCCAGTTTTGTCTTGCTTGGTCTTGACTGCTTTACCAGTCCTTGCTGAGATTTAGGGGACAGGAGCTGCTTCCCTGAGTGAGCTGGCCAAAAATGGTCTGCGTGGATGGGGGTAGTTGCAAGGCTCAGGCCAGGTACATCTGACCACCCCCCCAGTAGAGATGGAAGGAAAGCAACCATTCACACTTGCACTTGCTGGTTTCTTGGAATGACAGCACTATGTGTTACCTTTTATTCAAGGTTTCTGGTCATCCACCTTTTAGTACTAAGTGATTGCTGCAAACAGGGAAAAGCAGGAGCAAAATCTCAGGGAGAAAGAGTGCTTGACTCTGCATTTTAAAATTAGTTTCTCTTATGAGTAAACATCTGTGTAGTTTACATTCTGCAAAAGAGTTAAATACAAAACTGATTTCGTATTTCATTTTCAGAAGTTAATGATCCAAATGAACTCTAGGTACAAAAAAGAAGAAATTGAAGCAGATGACAAAATGGAGGCTGATGTATCAGATGAAGAAATGGCCAGAAGGTAAGTTATGTTTTATGACATAGTTAAAATTACCAAGCAAAAAGATGTGTGACTGTGTGTTTACAAGAGTGTTTATAATAAAGAGCAAACTTATGTATTGTGCAAAATTCTCGTTCCCCATAAGAAATTTGAAGATGTGTTCACTGAAATCTCCTTCACCTCATTACTTTCTTGAGAAATAATCTGCAGCTATTTTCTACCTCCTGCTATCCTAGTATACTTGATACTGACTCTTTCAGTACTGTCACTGCATGATAGAAAGCAAAATTGGTCCATTAAAATTCTGCCAATATCTCTTTGCCTGTAGTAGCTATTTCATAGATTGGTATTCCTCCTAGGAATCTATAGCTTATTGTGCATGAGTTTGTGTAGATTTTTATGAAGAAAAGTAATTAAATTTTATTTTTAATATCTTTACAGATATGAATCTTTAGTAGGAACAATAGGGAAGAAGTTCTTGAAGAAAAGAGACCGCCATGAATTACAGGACAAGGATGAAGATGAGAATAGTAATTTGAAACCTAGCAATGTTAAGAAAATGTTCTTAAAACCTCAGGATTAATGTGAAACTGTACTACTGGAGCGAATAGAAATGTTATTTACCGAGTTCAGTAACATGGACTGGGGTTGCTTGTTTTCTGCTATGTAACATAAAATAATATATATTTGAAATTTCTGCTGTCCACATGACACATCTTTTCAAAGTGGATGCATACACAATGGATGTCGTACATCCTTTTCTGTTCTGAGCATATTTTATTGAGTACGGGGCTGTGAGCCTCACAGCTCTTTAATGTTATGCCTAAGTATAGAATGGCTGTCACATGTAGTTAGGAGTAACAGCGTTTTGATCATAACTGAAAGCCAGTATTTGAGCTGAAGATGAGCTATGGCCAATTTTATAAAGCAATCTAGCTTTCATTGCTTTTTTTATTGTATAAAATGAAATCCCTTTACACTTTTAAAATTGAAAACATAACAAACTTACATTTCTTCAACAGTTCTAAAAATAGGGAGTAGAAGGAGCACAGATTAAATCCATTTAATTGAATTTTTTTATAAAGTATTTTAAAAAGTACTTTTTTGTAGCAGAAGCATTTTTCCCCTAGAAGAAGCTAGATGTTTATATTGGGTGACATTTTCAGTTTGACAAAATTACATAGATCATGATTTTTAACCTCCTTCCTGCAAAAAGTTAGTCAATCTTGTTTGTTTGCTTTTTTTTCCTGTTCTGGGGAAAAAAATGTGATTTTTTTTTTTTGTAAACATCTAAGGTCTGTGACCATGGCATAATGACTGCTTCAGGAACTATGTCTTAAAATCAAATAAAAAGTTCTGGTTTAATTGCTGTGGTTTAGATAATATACAACAAATTGTGCAACTTAATGTAGTGTGATGCGTCATACTTTATTCGACAGTTTAGCTGTAATGCCTAGCTTAGATGCTCCAAACTTACAATAGTCTTCAAATGTCTTTGCTACAGCACTTTCTAAATAGGAATTTCAAGTATTTTGCAATAGAAACAATACAGACCTTTGGTTACTCAGTGCTCTGGGCTAGAGCTGAAATTACAATAGGATTCTATATCCTACCCTTCTGCAGTAAATATGCTTTGAATATTATTTTCCTTCCTTAGCTAGGTGGCCAAGTTGCTGAGAAGGGAGGCATTTGGAGGTTTGCAAGAGTCATTCTATCACAGGGCCTAAGAGGCTTTTTTTGGAACCAGCTCAGCGAAGCAAGATACAAAACTCAATTATATAAAGTAAGAGGCTGTGCGTCTACAGTAGTTTGCAAGTATGATGTATGGGCTACAATCCATATATCAAAAGCACCTAATTAGATATTCAAGATGGATCGCACATGGGAAGAGAAATACATTTTAACCTAGTGAGGGAGCTTAATAAAGATAGAAAGTATATGATTCATGATCTGAGAGAGGTTTTCAGAGCTAATTAAATGCTACTGGTTCAATTACTTAAAACTTGGCCATATATTATCACCAGTTGAGCAAAAGTTAATGATCGCAAGGCATTTTTCTTCCCATGGAAAATGTGACCTAGGTAAGAAATGATCTATTGTTGGTCATCATAAGAAAAACTCAGGATATATCCCATTATTCTTTCTTGCATGTCATTAGGAAAATTATTCTTCTTTATGTGAATTCATTCTTTTTACTAGAGGCAGCATTTATGAATAACTATTGGATATTTTGGGGAAACCATATTCTAGCAAAATACAAGTGACCACTAGATGGCACTTGAATTTCACTTGACTTCAGGACTTTTGAACTGATGACATTTTATAGCTGTCAGATGAAGGGGTCTTTTGTTTAAATTATTATAGGAATTATTTGAGGCGCCTACTAATAATATAAAAAGTCTTAACCCTTCGCTGAGAGATTTTTCCTATATGAAGGCTGTATGAAACACAAACGCTTTGCTTTGCTTTGCTTTCAGAGTTCCCCAAAATGGAATGATGTCATTTGATTAAAGGGAGGTTAAAAAAACCCCACAGAATCACACAGAAATCTCTATGACCTGGGGTTTGCTCTGCAAAGTATGTGTGTGTTTGTACCTATGTACGTAAGTGCACAGATATAGAAAGCTGTGGGTAGAGCAACCTAAGTTTCAGCAGCTTCATACAAAGCTCACATTCTGTCACTGCAGGGTAAGAGAAAACATAAGTAACCCCAGCACAACCCTCATCAATTATATAGATCTTTTAAGAAAGATTATATTTATGGTAGCAGTCTTTTAAGATAGATTATATAGATCCTTTAGAAGATGGCTAGAAGTTTGAAAGAGCTCTTGCTTTTAGTTAGATGATCTAGTCAAATGCAACTTTAAAAACAGCTGATAAGATGAAGCCGCCTTATTCAGCGGCAACTACAAAATACAGTCTTAAGAGCAGGGGTTGGCATCCCGCCTTCCCCTCACCATCCTACTATTCCTTCTCACCCCTTCCCCTCCTCCTATCACCACAGACTGCTGCCAAATCCTCCCCAGTATCCTGGCTTCACAGACCAGAGAATCACTCTGCAGGCTGGATATGGCCTGTGAGCCTTAGGTTGTATCCCCTTGTTAATAGTATACAGTGTATTGCAACGTAGGGCTGGTGGCCAAACCCTCAGTGACAAACTGATATTTTTAAAGGTAGTTCTGTGCTGACAGATACCACTGGGCAATGCTGAGGCTTTATAAATCCCCCCATGTGCCTATCAGCATCTTTAGGCACCAGCAGTTTTTAAAGCAGGCCTTAAGTTTTAACAGCTGAGATGCATCAGTGTTTTAACTCAGTCTTCAGTATGTGGCACGTGTGTCCTCATTGACCATTCATACCACTAAGAATGGTTCAAGTGTCATTGAGAACCTAGTTCCCTATTCCTGTGAATATTGGCATTCTGCATCTGCCTTAGTGTAAAAAGGCCGTCAGGAAATCTCAGGTAGTTAGCCATGAGCACTCTTGCTGAAAGCAGCACGTGTGGACAACGGAGAGGAACTGGTACAAGTAAGTAATCAGGAAAACTGCAAACTCGGTCAACAAGGTAGCAGCTCCTTCTGCTATTTGGTTACAAGGGTGCTGAGTAGAAGCTTTTATTTTCATCCTCAGCATGCGAGCACCAGTCCATCAACATGCCCAGTGTTGCTCAGAATGGGTCAGGAGTTCCAGCAGGTCATAATTAAATGTTACTTATCTGGACTTAACAAATATGACAGCCTACACTTTCACCTCTTTTCTACAAAAGAAAACATTTCATGGCCTTTTTATCTCTTAAGTTAGTCAGCTGATGCCTACAGGGCTTGGTTAAATGACGCTTGATTGTTGAAAGACGTGACTCTGAAATGATCTGCCCAAGATGATGATAAAACGATTGTGTTAGCTTTTGTTCTTCCCTTTTTTGAAGCCAGTTGGATGGTTTGGCCCATTTATAGCTACTAATGCTGGGAAGACATGAAAATTGCACAATTTCCCTTCTGTTGTCTCTTCTTCCTGGCTTGTTACTTTTTGGTCTGCTTAGTATTGAATATTAAACTTCACAGGGGCAGAGTCTGACTGAAGTGGGTACGCAGCCTATGTCTCGCCTCCAGTGATCCGTGAACTGATTAAACTTTGTTCTTTGTGATTTTTTTTAATTGCTTTGCTAATCTTTTTTTTTCCAATGGCATCTCAGAGTTTGAACCATGTTTCATTTGTTGTGAATAGTTGTCTCCTAAAGGGCCCTCACTAGACAACTGTTGGTAGACAGACTCCATTGAGCATTGGGTATGCGTAGGAATTGGATGTGTACAAGTCCATGGGGCTAGATGGGATGCAGCCAAGGGTGCTGAGGGAGTTGGCTGATGGGATTGTAGGCCATTGGCCATCATCTTTGAAACTCATGGCAGTCACAAAAGGTCCCAGATGATTGGAAAAGGTCAAATATAGTGCCCATATTTAAGAAAGGGAAGGAGGAAGATCCAGGGAACTACAGACCAGCCAGTCTTACCTCAGTCCCTGGAAAAATCATGGAGCAGATCCTCAAGGAATCCATTCCTAAGCACTTTGGAGAAAAAGGTGATTAGGAGTGGGCAGCATGGGTTCAAGTTATGCCTGACCAACCCGATTGCCTTCTATGGTGAGATGACTGGCTCTGGATGCGGGGAGACAGTACCTTGATTTTAGCAAGACTTTTGATGAAGTCTCCCACAACATTCTTGCAGGCAAGCTAAGGAAGTACAGGCTGAATGAATGAATTGAGATGGATAGAAAATGGACTACAGTATCAGGCTCAGAGGGTAATAATCAATGACTCGATGTCAAGTTGGCAGCCGGGATCAAGTGGAGTGTCCCAGGGGTTGGTCCGGGGGCCGGTTTTGTTCAATATCTTCACCAATAAATGGCACAGAGTGCACCTTCAGCCTTTTTGCAGCTGACACCAAGCTGGGGAGAATAATAGATAAGTTGGAGGGTAGAGCTAGGATTCAGAGTGACCTAGACACATTGGAGCATTGGGCCAAAAGAAATCTCATGAGGTTCAATAAAGACAAGTACAAAGTCCTGCACTTAGGACAGAACAATCCCATGCACTGGTGCAGGCTGGGGGTGACTAGCTAAGCAGCAGCTCTGCAGAAAAGGACCTGGGGGTACAGTGGCCAATCAGCTGAATATGAGCCAGCAGTGTGCCCTTGTTGCCAAGAAGGCTAACGGCATCCTGGGCTGCACTGGTAGGTGTGTTGCCAGCAGGTCAAGGAAAGTGATTATTCTCTCTATTCAGCACTGCTGAGGGGACTTAATAGCAGCCTTCAACTACCTAAAGGAGGATTCAAAAGGATGGAGCAGGACTGTTCTTAGTGGTGGCAGGTGACAGAACAAGGAGCAATGGGCTCAAGTTGCAGCAAGGGAAGTTTAGGTTAGATATTAGGAAGAATTTCTCACTAGGAGGGTAGTAAAACACTAGCAGGTTACCCAGGGAGGTGGTGGAAGGTCCATCCTCGGAGGTTTTCAAAACCTGACTAGACAAAGCTTTGGCTGGGATGATCTAATTAGGACCAGTCCTGCTGTGAGCAGGGTGTTGGACTAAATGTGACGTCCTGAGGTCCCTTCCAACCCTAACTTTCTATAATTCTAATTATGCAAAGCAGCTTTTGGCATTTGAGTACCCAGTTCCATGTAAATCTACTGGAATTTAATCCAGATCTCAGCCTTAAAGCAAAGCATCTTGTCTTTCTCTTGATTAAAATAATGAAGTTCATATTTCCCAATACAGTTTGGAAGCAGAGGGATGGCTTGCATTCTCATTGGTTTCAGCAACAGTCTGCAGCTAAAGCTGTTCAGAACTGTTCAACCCCATGCAGCAGATTGTCCTCAAACTTCTCAAAGCAAGTTCATTAATAATAACACTTTAGCTTGAAACTATATTTCTGAAGGAACAAGTTGAATGAACTGCCATGTACAATCCTGCCTATGAAGAGCAGGGGAGACAGGTTACTTTTTGGCCAGCCAGCCTGCCCTTTTTTTCTTTTTATTTTCCACAAGGAAGGCTTCTGAAACAGTAAGCAGCAGACATTTGGTGCCTTCTATAGTTTTTTTATTAGTCAATGCTATTCTTGATCCTTTCAGCAGCACTTGTATTCACTATTTTTGGATTTGATATTCATAGCAAAAACACTAATGTATTTACCAGCGTTGGGATATTTTGTTAGAAAAACATCTTCAGCAAGTATAAAGTGGCTTACCCCCATTTAATCTAATGGGTCGCCAGCTGGCTGGAGGGCCGCACCCAGAGGGTGGTGGTGGATGGGTCCTTCTCAACCTGGAAGGCCGTGGGCAGTGGGGTCCCGCAGGGCTCGGTCCTCGGGCCCGCACTGTTCAACATCTTCATCAG
>NW_017728915.1:34064786-34075313 GCF_001723895.1 Crocodylus porosus | reverse complement strand
CCCCAGTACTCTTTCCTGCCATGGCAGGGGGTCGGACTAGATGATCTGCTCAGGTCCCTTCCAACCCTAGAAACTATGAAACTATGACTTTGTAACATTTGTCACGGGTCAGGGGAGCAAGGGGAGATGAAATCTCATTGGGATGGTGGATATAAAAGATGGTACAGTGGGGGATAAGGTTGAGGACTGAAACGTGGACCATGTGGGCCAGGGAGAATAGATCTATAATCGAAAGCAAGAGCCAGGTGACGTGGGAACAAAACCAGAGACAACTACAGAGCCAAGCTCAGAAGCAAAGGGATGTCAAAGACTGCGTGAGATCAAAAAGAATAAGAAAATGGGAAATATCAGCAGCCACCAAAGGAAGTAGTGTTTTCTGTGGATTGAGAGAGCCTAGTTAAAAGGCAAATGGTTTTATCTGAAACTCTTAGTACAGATTTGCTAATTTGAGGAGATACCAGTCTATGATAAAAACACTGTTTGTTTAGTAAGAGGGAAACAAGGAGAGATGTTTGTGAAATCTTAATCTGAAAAATATGGATTGTGTTAATAAAACTGAATTCAGCTTTTACAAGGTGTTTTCAGTATAGCTCTATTATTATTTAACTTCAGCTGTACTTTGCAACAGTCGTGAGGTGTGCCCAAATCAGACATATCTTTTTGTTGTAATACTTAACTTGTGGTTAAAAGCAACACCCAGGGCTATGATTGGTCAAAGAAACTGCAGAACGGATTTGTCTTTTTTTTTTTTTTTTTTTAATTTGTTGCCATCACGCACTTTGCTGCTTCCTTTTTTCCAGGCAGGTCCCCCTATCTTTGTCTGTGTTTCACATACCAACAGGGGAAATGTATTTTTTTAAATCACAAAGGCTGCTTGAAGATGTTAAAAAAATCCTCTTTGAACTCCATGCACCCCCCATGCCGAACCCCGCGCATGCCCAGCAGAGGCATCGCATTAGTTGGACCTGACTTGCCCAACATCTATATAGATCAGGCGCTTTAGTGGGGCTTTTTGGCGCTTTTATCTAATAGCTGATTGACTCAGCTTTAAAGTTAAAGGGGACTCTCTTAGATTCGTGTGTTTTCTTTCAAGTACGCATCACCTTGATGACATTCCCAGTTATATTTGTTATTTAAAAAGGCAGTTTCTGGCCATGTGGTTCTTAGGCAGTCTGTGATGGACAGTGGGATAACACAGAACGAAACCACGTCTGATGCGTTGAAAAGGATAACGGTGTAGCACAGTTAAAGTGCTTTTGTGTCTAGCTTACTCTCCATGACTCTAGCTTTGCAACATACATAAAGTGCAACACCCTCGTCTACACGGGATGGCGCCAATCGAAGTCTAAATGCAGGGACAAATTGTGATGCTTGACTAGGCACCGTATTACAGTTCATCCATCATATAGCATGACAGCCATATGCATGTATTAAAATAATCAGTGTGTGCAGTTCATTGCAGGAATAACAAAGGAATTTACTTTGTAATATTTTGCTGTTTGTGGTACCTCCGGGCTGATGATGTTCAAGTGCTCCCCCATCATGAATGAATTATTCCTCCTCATATATATTGTAATTAGTCCTACTTTGTAAGTAGGGAAATGGAAGAAAGATCTTGGCACCTGTGAAAATCAGGCTATTATTTAAGTCCTACATGGGATGGCATTGCCTGCGTTTTGGCCATTGTGATTTTCCCAATGGTTAAATGTCAATAGCGTATTAGATTCAATATTTCTAACTCCCAGTTATCTGCTTAAGCTATTAAAAAATGCTGCTTCCCCTTCCCCCCCTCTACAGTCTGTCATGAGACCGCATTTCCTCCCACAGTATTTGAGCAAGTGCCTCTCTCAATTGACATGAGAAACTAAAGGGCCTGTTTTCCTTGAAGTTCTCACTTTCACCTGGCATTAATTTTCCTGCGGTTTATCTAATGCTGATTAAATAGATTATGAAAAAGGCTGTAAACATGTATCATTATAGCATTTCATCCAAAACACTAAATTTTGTATGGTCCTTTGTCATTAATTGGGACTAATTTTCTCTCCAGAGCTATGTTGAATTTATCCTCCAGCGTCTTCTCCACCTCTTCCTCTTGAAGGATGGTGAATTCCACAACATCCGTGTCCTCCTTGTAATTGTATGTTGTCTCAGTGAGCATCCATCCAATTAATGCCCGAAACCCATCTGTGGTCTGAATAGAGCAAATAGACTTCTTCGTAAACAAGGAGTCTGGGGATGTCTGAAGATACGTACATTGGAACTGGAAATCTGCCACTGTTCGTGGCTCAAGACTGAAGAAGTAAAGTTTCCTGCACTCTCTTTTTTCTAGAAGATCAGAATCAGCAAAGTGTTGATTGGGAATATATTGTTTCCTCCTTATTTTCTCATAGTACCAGATCCCATCGTTTTCTGTAAAGCGAAAGACGCCAGGAATCTGCGGCTGGTCTTTTCCAGAAATAAGTTCCATTGGCTGCCACATTTGACCAGACACGCCAAAACCTGCATCCACAATGTAGGCTTTGCCACCAATAACCACCTTTATGAGAAGATGGGTCATTCGGGTAGCGTATGTGTTTTGTTGAGGATTGTATACATACGCCCCCAAAATGGTAGTATCATACCCCAGCGTTTTCAGAACCCAGTTTAGCAGCTGATTGTTTTCCATGCACCATCCACCACGCCTCTTCATCACGATTTTGTTGTAAACTTGGTCTAACTCCAAAGTAATAGTTTCCCCACAGTGAATGCTTAGGTTTTCAAAGGGGATAGCTCGGATGTGGTGCTGGAAGACTGCAGTTAAGGTTTCCAGATCTTGTTTGTCATATGAGCCTTTGTATCCAATTCTCGAAAAATATTCCTCAACATTCATTTTTTCTGTAAAGGAAGTAACATTTTTTTTTTAATTCATGTTATATATGATGGTGTTTGTGAAGATCTTTCAATCAGTTAGAGGTAGCAGATACATGTACATACATGCACATATCCCCAGCACAACTCATTCTCGGCATACCTGACTTTCCCCATTTGTAAGCTGAGAGAAATAATAGCCCCTGTACATGTTTGTAAAACACTTTGAAACGGTTGGCTGCGAGGTACAATGTAAGTGCTGAGTTGTATCATGAAGTCAGCTAAGCATCCCAGCGGTTCAGATGATTATCATCAAATCAAGCTTCTGACCCTTTTGAGAGTTGTAGCTTTGTACAGTTTCTTATCTGAGATAATCATTGCACAAACTTAATTATGATTCTAATTAGGGGCAATATAAGCTGAAAGACAAGTGATCATGACTGCTGTCCTCAGATCCCAGTAGTATTTACTGGGAGCAGTCAAAATGCTCATAGGCAGTTCACAGGCTCGCTAACCTCGAGCTGCTTCAAAAGTGTCTAGGTCGGCCCCAGTGGATCCTGACTGGCTAAGGTCTCCTCCCCACTGACACAACACGAGCTCAGCTCATGATCAGTGCTTCTTTGTAAGAAGTTATTCAGCCTTTTTTATCACATTTCAGTGCCATTGAGAAATTATGCATAGCGATCTTCGACCCTTCTCTATGCTTCATCATACATCACATCCCCCTGTTCCAAGTTTGGCACTGTGTAAGTACCAGCATATTTCTCTGAAAGCAGGAACCTTATGTGAAATACTTTGGAGGTTAAATTTCAATCGTTTCCTACATCTTCAAATGTTTAGTTTCTAAACCATTCCTTAAGCTAGCCTGAAGTAATTTGCGTCTGTAATGAAAGTTTTGTCAGCAACAAGAGGAAGATCAGGGAAAGTGTGGGTTCCTCACTGAATGGGAGAGGCAACCTAGTGTCAGATGATGTGGAAAAGCTCCCAGACAGCTGCACCTGGCAGCACGGTATGGGGAGAGGAGGAGCAGCTAGCAGTGGCAAAAGAAGAGGTTACGAACTTTTTAGAAAAGCTGGGCTTATACAAGTCCGCAGGGCCAGACACGATGCGCTCGAGGGTGCTGAGGGAGTCGGCCAACATGATTGCAGAGCCACTGGCCATCATTGAAAACTCATGGTGATTGGGAGAGGTCACAGATGATTGGAAAAGAACAAAAGAGGCCCATCTTTAAGAAAGGGATGAAGGAGGATCCGGGGAACTACAGACTAGACGGCCTCACCTCAGTCCCTGGAAAAGTCATGGAGCAGATCCTCAAGGAATCCATTTCTAAGCACTTGGAGGAGCAGAATGTGATAAGGAACAATCAGCATGGGTTCACCAGGGGCAAGTCATGCCTGACCAACCTGATTGCTTTCTATGATGAGATGACTGGTTCAGTGGATGCAGGGAGAGGATTGGACATGATATACCTTGACTGTAGCAAGGCTTTTGATACCGTCTCCCACAGCATTCTTGCAAGCAAGCTAAGGAACTACAGGGTTGGATGAATGGACTGTAAGGCAGATAGAAAACTGCCTTGATTGTTGGGCACAAAGGTTAGTAATCAATAGCTCAATGTCTAGTTGGCAGCTGGTGTCAAGTGGAGTGTCCCAAGGGTCGGTCCTGGGGCCAGTTTTGCTCAATGCCTTTATCAGCAACCTGGAAGATGGCACACAGTGCACCCTCAGCAAGTCTGCAGATGACACCAAGTTGGAGGCAGGAGTAGTTACGCTGGAGGGTAGAGCTAGGATTCAGAGTGACCTAGACAAATTGGAAGATTGGACCAAAAGAAATCTCATGAGGTTCAATAAGGACAAATGCAAAGTCCTGCATTTAGGATGGAACAATCCCATGCATTCATAAAAGCTGGAGACCAGCTGGCTAGGCAGCAACCCAACAGAAAAGCACATAGGAGTTACAGAGGACAGTAAGCTGAATATAAGCCAACAGTGTGCCTTCGTTGTGAAGGAAGCTAGCGGCATACTGGGCTGCATTACTAGGAGCATTGCCAGCAGCTTGAGAGAAGTGATTATTCTGCTGTATTTGACACTGGTGAGGCCACATCTGGAGTCCTGTGTCCAGTTTTGGGCCCCCCACTACAGAAAGGATGTGGACAAATTGGAGAAAGTCCAGCGGAGGGCAACAAAAATGGTTAGGAGGCTGGGGGAACTGGGCTTATTTAGTCTGGAGAAGACTGAGGGGGAATTTAATAGCAGCCTTCAACTCCTTGAAGGCTGGGCCCCAAAAGGGTAATATCATACCCCAACATTTTCAATGTGTGGCCTTCAACAAACCGAATATCTGTACACCTGTACACACGATTACATTTACAAATGTCCCAATATGCATCAGACTTGGTCTAGTCTATTATTCCCCCTCCCCAAAGCCATTTTGTAATACAAAAAGCAAAGAATGTCATTTTGAAAGGTTGAATGATCTTTCCCCTCTTAGAAGGAATTCTTTTGATTATTGGCAAGTTTATTTATCTTTGCTTTCTTTATTAAGACTATATTGCAACTGCAGGATGAAAAAAAAACCTAAAAATTAATACATTTTGAAAATAAATTGGAGACTCTAGAATGCCTGACTCCCAATGAATGCATCTGGTCTGTTCAAATGCAGCTGCTAATAAAATCCAATGTCATTTTCCTACCAGTTATGCCATTTTTCAGAGATATTTAGCCCCAGCTGGCCATAATTTGTTTCCTTTTCTATAGTTTCCATACACCATATTCTAGAAAGATTTTTCAATTTGGATTGCACACACCCACATGCCTCTAACCATACACACAGATTGTGACTTCAAAAAGGAACTTACTTGTAAAACAGCCCTGGCGATGATTGTATTGGTTTTCAGCCCCTTGCAAGATTTTTTTTGGGGGTGGGGATGTTGGATTTGATCTGTTTGCTGCTGCGCTGGCAGTCGATATAGTTAAGAAGTGACATAGATTCAGGCCCTCTGCAAATGCTGTATCTTAAAATCCAGGAGGGGACAAAGTCCGTCAGAAAGGAGTGTGTGTGTTTGGTCTCCAGTGATCCATGAGTTGATTAAACTTTTTCTTTCTACTGGTTAAACCCAGATCAAATAAGTTTTGGGTTTTTTTCCCCTTAAAGGTTGTTTCAGTTTTGCCTGATTTTGTTTTTAATTCCCTTTTAGTCCTTAGCACCACAGAAATCCCCTCTTCCCATCTTGTGGAGAAATATATTTTTCAGGTATTGCAGGATAAATTTTCAAAGGGCATAATACAGAGAGCTATTCTTTAGTACTAGGCACTTCTTTTTTGAAACCTTGCAAAAGTTCCATCATGCCAGCCTAATGCGTTGCAGATACACGATGAATACCATCACAAGCACATCTTAAACATCACTGGCTATATTATAACAAAATAAGAATTGTATTTCAATACTAATACTTGGCACTTCACGTAATCAATGTAAAGATGTTGAATTGAATCTTGTTCGTTTCTTAAAGCATCGTAGGTACTCAAATACTTAGAAATTCAGGCCCTACACTTCTAAAATTGGCCTTCCAAATGTCAAGTGGTTTTGAAAATAGGACCCTGGATAAACTGCCTACAGTAAGCTGGTTTCTGAAAAGGTACTAGAACGTAGGCCATCCAAGTAGTTCTCAACATCAGCGAGGCTAGATTTGATTTAAATCAAATCGATTTAAAGCGCTGGTCAGGAAACCTCAATTTAATCACTGTTTTCTACAAAAAATGCATTCTTGCTGTTGTTTGATATCCTCTGTCCATTAAACTTCTTGCAACTGCACTTTCAGAGAGAGGTAAGGGCTTGGCTTCGTGTACACAAACTTGCAGAGAGACCAGAGGGCTGATCAGGTCTCGTCTCTCTAATCTCCATATACTGCCGTGAACGAGGATGTTAGCTCTAGAGACACAAATCCACAATCTGAGAACTGAAACTAAGCATCACAGAGATGCTTAATGGGATCTTCTAGACTGAGCACCAAGTCCCGTTGGGTAGAGTGGGGTTTTTTTCTTTACTCTTCCCTAATCTATAGAGGAGCCTCTGGGAACCCCATAAGATTGGGCCCCTAATACAGTCCATGGCCTGTTGTGACCTATTTATAACACTCTTCTAAAAAGCTTACATGAATATATGTCTCAAATAGTATATAATTAGAAGTTACAATCCCTATTCCATTATGATATCTTTGAGCTTTAACATATCTTAAATAAAAACTATATATAGGGTTGTGAGGGTTTTTTTAAAAAAATCATCTTAACAAAAAATAAAAAATATGATTAAATCAAAAAATCTGAAATAAAATCCTATTTTTGGATTTAAAAAAAAAATCATTGACTTTTATTCACCCTGACTCCAGTGAATAATTACCTACCTGATGACTTGTTGTTGAACTGTGGGTTGTTGAAGAAAAAAAACCTGCTTCATTTTTCAGTCTGATCTGTTTTATGTCACGTGAATAATCCCCACAATTACAACTGGACAACCTGGAATTTAAATTGTGTATAAACTAGAAATTGTGTACAAACTTTGTGCAAAGGGATGGCACAGTCCATCTTGTATTAGGTTTTAGTCACCCATATCATAGTAAGAAATGTCAGAAATAAAAACATAAAAGAAGAACAAAAATCAATATAGATTTAGAAATAATTTCTATAGAAGAAAAGGAAGCGAACTGATCCGATTTCAAAAGGTGAAGAAGTATGAGAAAAGATAAGACACAGATACATACAATTAATGATATAATTAAGTTTCCTAGATTTCAACCCAAAAACTCAACCTACAGTCACTTTAAAGTTATTTTAAGGCTAATATTTATGGGGCATGTTATGGTTAGATTTTAAAAGATTTATCTGGTTCAATTATATAGAATTACACCATATCAGCTAAATTAGCTGGTAAACCAGGGACGTTAACTGGTACGAGTTTCTTATCTAGTGTTATGTCACCTTTTTCCATGCACCATCCACCCTGTTTTTTCCTCACAGTTTTGTTATAGATACAGTACTGTCAAACTCAATTGTTTCCCCATGGTGCACGCTGAGGTTTTGAACAGTCAAGGTCTCCCAGTCCAGATTTTCATAGGAGCCTTTATAAGAAATTCTTGTGAACTATTCTCTGGCTTTCATCTTTCCTGTACATGGAGCAAAACAACTAAATGCAGTGGAACTGGTCTTCAGCAACTCCCTCTTTTTAAAGCACAGATAAACTGACCTGCAGCTTTACCCCTTGGCTCTGCATCTAGTGTTTGAAAGAAAACTAAGGAGACAGGTGCACACTGGAGCTATGTATCTTGATGTTTTCAAAACAGAAATAAAGCTAGGAGCAGGTACGAACTGTGCAGCACCTTTCCAGCATGCTGCTATAACTAGGTCTTTTGCTGTATATATGTATGTACGTATGTACCGCATCCAGCACAATAGAGGTTTGGTTTAAGACTGGAGTGGGTGCCAGTGCAATGTAAGTATAAATGGGGGTCAGTGTTATGAATCAGCTGAGATTCCAGGCTGAAATCTAACACGTTAGCAATTTAACCAACAATATTTGCCTATACAATACATTTTATAACTAACACTTGGATAACCTTATTATTTGGCCCAGGGAATATGAGCTTACTCATTTAAAAGACGAGCCCATCTCAGATCATCTTGTTTCTTAGACAGTATTATTTAGATCAGGACAGTTGGTTACTCCTAACCCATCAATATACTTATTTATTCACCTGTATGTGCTCAACAGTTTCCTTGAACATCTATCACATGTTCTGGGCACGTCCTGTATAAAGATATGCTGAATAGGGCTAATGCTGTTTCGATGGGATAGTGTTTCATTCTGAGTTTCATTTAGTTTTGAAAACACTGTTCCATTTCGTTTCGTCAAAACGGTTTCACGATTTTGACGCTGTTTCAGCGTTTCTCCCATAGGCTATAATGGGGAAGCACAAAACGGTGATATCCAAAACAAATAAGGTGAGATTTCTACAAAATAACTTTGTCATTTTTGGCAGACTTGGATGAAAACAGCAGGGATGGTAGTTGTTCCTGAGGCCACAAAACCTGCCAAATTTCAAGGAGATAGGTGCAAGGGTTTCTGGGAGACTGCACCTCAGGCTGCCAACAAGCAAAACTTGTGTCACATGTGCAGTTCGTAGGCTTGTCTGCGAAAAGTGGTTTGTAAATTCAAACAAACACTGAACCTCACTAACCTCATCACCAGAGGCCAACTTCCTTCAGCCCAAAACACACCAAATGGTTCCAAGCCATGATATGACAAGACATGCAAAACCTGCCAACACTATCTCCAGTGTGTTCACAATACCACCACATATCTCAGGTTTTTAAAAACCTGCTGCTTCAATGCAGGGCCCCCATTTCATCTACACACCCTAGAGTGCTCTAACAACAGCCTGAAGCTGCTCCCAAGTCTAAGTCCAGCTCCTTGAGTTCATAGTCCTGGCTCCTCCAGCTCCAGCGTGCACTCCTCTGTAGGCCTGATGAGGTTCCACATTCAAGCTGCCCTCTCTTTCCCTTACTCCAGCCCCAAGCTTCGTCTTCCTTTTTCCCATGCCCCCCAGCTCCTGGGGGTTTCTGGGAGCTGTAATCCAAATTAACAGTCAGTTCATCTCTGCAGACTGCCCCCGGTTCCTCCTGTTGCTACACACGTGACAGTCACTACAATATTGTCATGTGAGAAGCCCTAATGTGCTAGATAAGTTGTGTGTTACCAGTCCACATGCCAAAAACAAGCTGAAAAAAATGATGAGATCCCATTCAGATCTTGCTCATGTTATGTTTTGTTCCCCCAACAGCGGATTTGTTTAATTCCTCGTTCCGGTATCTTTGTAGGATCGGTTTGGTAGGCAACAAGAATCGGACAACGGTGCTGTTTGGCTGCAAATTTCCCAGGGCATAGCTCTGTTTCCCTGGAGTTAGAATGATGGGTAAGAAATGATTCTTCACTGTTAGCGTTAATGAAAGTTTGATTCCTTTGCATGCAGCTACATTATTTATCTGAGTGGCAGGTGGATTGCATATGACCACGGAACTGATTTTCATACACTATTTTTGGACGCGAACTACTTAGTTTAATTCTCAAGCACTTTTTCTTACAAAAAGCACAAATATGGTCCTTCTACTTGGAAAAAAAAATGTTTGCTGCTTTGCAATGTGTTTCACTGCGTCAGCCCTATTTGCTTTTTTGATTTTAATTTCCCTTATATGAAGATGAAAGGAGGTACAAAATGGAAAGCAATGGAATATTGCTGACCCAAAGCAAGCTAATCAGCGGCGTAAGCTAATTTCCATACAGAACAAATTGTGTCGAACAGATTAATTTAAAAGTAATACATCTGAGTACTCACCTGCAAACCGGCAAGCATCAGACTTTCTGTTCTGGCTCATTCCAAAAGTCTCTGAAAATGCTTGCACTGTACCCTCCTAGTCTTAAAGATCCATTTGCATTATGTGGCAACACCAGAAATGCTTCACTTTCTGTTGGATCCAGCTTGGGAAACAGGTTAATGTCATCTTACCCACCTTGGGAGGAAAAACCTGCAGCACCCTTATAGGCTCGGCAGTGCTACGTTAGCACTACAGAAGAAAAAGACTTGGGGGTCATCATTGACCACAAGATGAACATGAGCCTGCAATGCGA
>NW_017728915.1:34042245-34064336 GCF_001723895.1 Crocodylus porosus | reverse complement strand
GGTCCCTTCCAGCCCTAATGTCTATGAAATCTATGAAATCTATGAAATCTTGGATATGGTGTATTGCTATGAACTTATTGTATTGAGGTGAGATTTAGAGATTCAGTCAGGAGCACGTCTGTGCTACGAGCTGTTCAAAAGCAGACCGAGGAGATGATCCCTGTCCCAAAGCATTTACGATGTAGGTACGTTTAAATGCTCGCCTTTACAGCTATTTCTAAGGGCTGCGCCCTTTAGCAGTTGAAAGGGGTGGTGCCGTATATGTACCACTGGAGAAAAATTTTCAACTCTCCAAAGTACCCACAACCCTGCCTTAAAGGGACAAGAGTGCAGGTTGGTCTCTGTGGGCGGCTCAGTCCTCAACCCCTATGCTCAGCCTGCCCAACAAGGATGCCAGCTTGGATGATGGAGTTTCTGCCACTTGGAGCCAGAGCGAAAACTAAGTTGAGCATCTCTGATCTGCTGAGAGGTGGCTGTAGCTTTTGAATTAAGAGCACAGTGATGGTGAGTTCTTGTTTTCCAGTGCCAAACCCCTGCAGTGCACAGACCAAGACATCCGAAGGTGTTTAGGTGTCTAACTTCGGTTGACTTAACAATCGGACCCTTTGCTTGTAGCCATGGGTTGTTCTGGGCTCTGATATATTGGAGCTGTGCCTTTAAGGAGCTGACAGCTACATTAATATTAACACAAAAAAAAAAAATCAGGTTTTGAAAATGGGAAAGGAAAGGTTTGCCTGGCAACAGCGGCTGACGCAGCTAGCCCCATGATAGAATCCACTTCTCTATAAACATGGAGCAATTCATCAGGGGTGGCAAGCTCTGCAACCACAGATAGGGAATCACTCAGCGGTATGGCATGCAAGAGGCCACGGTGAGTGACAGACACGGTATGAAAGCTTATGGTGCTCTTAATCAGTTAGTCTCCAAAGTGTCCCCCTATCCTGCCTATACCCGGAGTGGTCTCCAGCCCCTGCACCTGAAGTTTGTAGTGCCAGGAAGGTGCATCCAAGAAGCATGGAGCAGAGAGACTGCCTTGAAAAGGAGACTCCCAGAAACAAGGGTGCAGGAGAGGTGGGGGTGGGAAGAAAGGCAGGAGGAAGGAAGACTTGAAGAGGTATAAAGTCCCTCTGTGGGAGCTAAGCTGGACAGTCGCTGTCTGAAGGCCACGGATAAGCCGGGAGATGGGGTGGACCAAAAGGCTGGGCCTTGGAGTCCAAGGAGCCAAGGAGTCTCCCACGGTAGAAGCTATGCCTGGGCTGGCTTCCAGGAGCCCTCCAAGGCTGGGGGTCCCAAGCAAGGGCTCCTTTGGGGAATCTCTGACAGCAGGGAATAGCACATCCTCCTGCTAAGGCCCGGAGAAGAAGAAAACCCCACTTTTTTAGCTGCTCTTCTGACATTCAGGACATCCAAGTTCTGATCCCTGCCCAGCGACAGACCCACCCCGTGTGATTTTCGGTGTAGAATCTAGGCACGTGGACAAGACGTATTTAGGTGCCTAATGCTTGTGAAATCAATGGGAGTGAGCACATAGAGGCCTTTTGAACCTCCAGTTTAAGTTCTCTCTATTTCAGTGCTCCATCTGAGCACTGAAGCTCGGGGTAGCAGCACTTCTGAGAGACGTTATACAGTTAAATGCATGCAAAGATTGCTTAGATATTACAGTAATGAGGGTCTCAGGTAGATTCGTATTTGATTCCCTCAATATTATGTGTAAGTGGATACACACACACACACGCACACACACACACACGCACGTGGCTAGCTGGACCCTGAGACCATTCCTTGTGAACTACTGACTTGAGAGCTGTTGGTCTGGTCCTACCCCAATCTCTTCTGTAATTCAGATATCTTCTCTATCTGCCTTTTTCTTTCTCGTTTCATTTCCTCTCATGCTAACGGAAGAGGCGGGGGAGGCATGAGCTCTTTCAAGAATTGCACAGAGTCAAGCTCCCTCAATCTCTACATTTGGCAGCAGATGGTGTGATGGGGAAGTTATTCTATCTCTATGAAACATCTCTCCTTTTGGTTTGTTTAACCACATTTAATGGTGTTTAGTCCAGTTTTTGTGACCGCGCTGTATTTTACTGGTGTCTTTCAAGTGTCACTATGAATTGTAACAAGGATGAAAAATACCTGGCCGATGAGCGAGTCAGTTTCCCTTTACGGCAACATTATAGTCTCCTGCTAAATGCCCTGTCTGATCGTAAATTGCTACTATGCTTGAATGCAGTACAATGGCTTAATTACACAAGCTAGACTGTTACGTGTCTTGTCACCTAAAATAAAACTCTGCAGTTGATCTAGAAAAACAAAAGAACATAAGTAACATCTTGTGATCCTTACCCAACGGGGAGTAACACCCTTGTCTTACATATCAAATATTTCCATGAGAAAGATCTTGCAGAGCAGTGGCCTATGGTACTAACCAGTACGTAACAGGCATTTATTTAAATCTGGGTATATCGCGCAACAAAGTGGACCAGCCAGGTATTTTATTTACAAGACAAATATGCATAGAATATTTGTGGGCAATTAAATAATGATGGCAAGAAAATTCTTCAGGAATATGAAAAAAATTAAAAATTCACTCATTCATTTAAAATGATCCTGTACACCAGATTTTCTTTTTACACAGTGCCAGTGTTTAAAGGGTTTGGGCTTCAAAGATTCAAAGCCAGAGAGAGGTATTAGAGGTATTACTAATCTGGAGCAGGATCAAATTAGTCTACAGGAGAAATTAGATAATATTGTGCATCCAAACAATAGGAATAGTATAATATTCAGTCATACAAAGTGAAAAGTTCTATCATTACTGTAACAGGGATGTAGGTTGTAGCCGTGTTGGTCTAAGGACATCATTGCTATAAAACTCTTGTTGTAGGATGGGGGCTTATAGAGTCAAGGCACCAGGCAAAGCGAGGGACCGAGGTGTGGTAGATGAACCTAGGCTTTTTGATAAGACTTTGAAAAAAAAGTGAGTGCAATTCTAAGGTGTATTAGGTAGGGTGTTCTTAGTAAAGACAGGGACGTACTACTCCCACCGTCAGGGCATTAGCAAAACCCCACTTACAATACTATGTGCAGTTCTTGTTATAAGGTAGGGGGCAAGTGCCAGAGAGTCTTACCTAGTAGTTCTCTACTTTGGTAGACTCAAAACACCCTTTGGAAAATGCCAGCTCTTGGCTTTCACTCACTTATTGACTAAAGAAAAATAATACAACAATTCCTCTGTTTCAAAGAGCTCAGAAAGACCACAGCAGGGCAGAAAGTTTTTGACTCTATGGATTCCCATTTCAAATCCTTGGGTTTTATTCTGTGAACCATGTGCAGGTATTTGTAGTGCTGGAGTGATGTTGTAGCCAAAATAATCTAGGAATTAAGCAAGAGGCTAGGATTTGGGGGAGGGGTTGATATCTTTTATTGAACCCAGTGCATAGTTGGGATAGACTTAGGCAAGCTTTCAGAGGTCTACCCCACCCATGCAGTGGGTTCAATAAAAGAGCTCACCCCCCCCCACACACAATCCCTGCCTCTCATGTAGATGTTTGCATACCTAACAGTACAGACATTGCACTTTGCCCTTAAAAGGATCTTGTGGCACCCCGTTGGAGAATTGCTGGTCTTACCTGACAATTAGCAGGCTGTGGGATCACAAAGACTCTGTTTGCTGCTCACTATTCTTGCATCTCTCTAAATCTGCACCCCATCCTATTTACATTACTGCCTGTCAGGTGCCTGGCCTGTGAGTCCTGCTCATGCAATCCAGACCAGTCGCCAGATTTGGAGTCAGAAGAGAGATTTGTTGTAGTCCAATGACATGCAGAGCATGAGTAATATAACGAGGAAATGGAGGTCTATGAGCGCTGTTGCAAAAATATACGAGCCATACCTCTGGATGCAAAGATTTCCTCAGAGGTCCCCCTTCGTGGCTACATCCTCAAAAGCCCAGAGGTTGTGTGAGGAGCCAGAAGCAGAATAGAAACTTCCCTCGCCAATTCAAGTTGTGGTAACCATGGCCATCTCATAGCTGCATGTCATCAGCATGAAAATACTTCCAACAGTGTGTCCCAAGTGGGGTGTTTTGTGTACTTATCCTTATGCATGTGCAAAACAGGACAGACTGTTGCAACCTAATCTCAGAATGCCCTTGGTTCTCCAGCTATTATATTTAAACAGAAATGTACCACTCCTTTAGGCCGTATGTACGTTATGCCCCAGTGAGGAGAAGCAATCTATTACTGGCAGAGAACTGGAAGAAAGGGTTTGTATCTGGAGTAAGAGGAAGAGAAGAGAGGGGAGGGGAGTACAGGTCTGCAAATCACAGATTTGCCATATGCTTCGGGGGACCATATTAATTTGAAGGAAATCTGGGAGAGGGTCTGTCCATCCCATCCCGTCCCCCCCACCTCTGACCCTGGCTCCCAGGAGCCCTGATGCTGGGGCAGGGCAGGGTGGGATAGTGCAGAGTCCCACATCCAGGCTCCATCCCCTCCATGCAGAGGCTGGGAGTGGCCCCCCCTGGGCTCTACCAGCCCTCACCACCACACAGCGCCTCCTCCCCGCCACCAGCAGCTCCCCAGGGCCACCACGTGCAGCCCAGGCCTCAGCAGTGGCTGCAGAAGCAGAGTGCAAGGCTGCCAGCAATGGGCAGCCATCCTGGCTTGCCCCACGCAGGTGCCCAAGCCCCAGGCCCCTCCGACAGCCCACCCTGCTCCATCCGACATGGGACTTTTGCTTCAATTCTAGCCAACTGGGCAGGACAGCCTATGAAATCAGGGACTGTCCCGGCCAGACTGGGAAATATGGTCACCCTACATATGCTACATGCTACCCTCTACAATATGCAAGGTAAAAAGCAGCAGACCAGGTGTTCTTTTTCCCAATTCATTGAATGCTAAGAGAGATTCGATTTGATATTCCAGCACAGGATTATATTCTGGTCAAGACTCTAAAACATAGACGACCTGCCTCCTGCATTCACTGGTTGAAGTTTCTTATCGAGAGTTATATTGAATTTAACTTTTAGTGTCTTCTCTATCTCTTCATCGGGAAGAATTGTGGTTTCTACCAGGTCCATGTTCTGCTTGAAATTGAATTTTATCTCGGTGTATTTCCACCCAATTAATGCCCGGATCCCGTCAGTGGTCTGGAGGGTGCAGATGGACTTTGTTACAAAAACAGAATTGGGAGACGTCTGGAGATACGCACATTGAGCCCTGAAATCTTCTATTTCTCGTGGTTCAAGGGTAAAAGCATAAATCTTCCTACAGTCACTTGCTTGCAGAGGGTCAGGCTTAGCGTCACTGTGGTTGGGAATGTATACCTTCCTTTTGCTCTTCTCCAGATACCAGGTCCCCTTTTCTTCCAGGAATCGAAAGATGCCAGGAGTTTGGGGCTGGTCTTTCCCAGAAATCAGCTCCATGGGCTCCCACATTTGATAGACTGTGCCAAAGCCTGCATCCACAATATAGGATTTCCCATCCTGGACCACATTGAGAAGAAGATGATTATTTTCATCAGCATATGCATTATTTTCTGGGCTGAACACTTTTGCTCCTAAAAGAGTGAGATTATAGCCCAGTGTTTTCAAAGCCCAGGATAACAGCTGGTTATTTTCTAGGCACCAGCCACCACGTTTCCTCCTCACTATTTTGTCGTAAACTTGTTCCAACTCCAGCTCAATGGTGTCCCCGCAGTGGATGCTGAGGTTTTCAAAGGGCACAGCCCGGATCTGGTGCTGGAGGATTGCAGTTAACATCTCCAAGTCCAGGTTTTCACTGGGGCCTTTGTAAGAAATTCTGGTGAAATAGTCCTGGATGTTCATGGTACCTGCAAAAGGACTAGAAAAGAACTGATTATGTTGAGGGTGGTTGTCACCACGTTTGTTGTACCAGGGCTCCTTTCCTGACTACCTGTTCAAAACAAGGCTGCTCCTTGCAAAGCCAAGACCAAAGAATAGCTTGGTAAGTATAAGTCTTAGAAATGGATGAATCCATTAATATATTTTCCCACTGCACAAACATTATTTTCAAACATTTGTTTTACAGTGGTGTCCTGGGTTCCCAGCTGTTCTGGGGGCTTTGTGCATACATGTAACACAGATGTCCTTCTCAAAAGGGCTTACAACCTATATAGAAAAAAATCCAGGAGTGGAGCAGAATTATTCCCATTTTACAAGTGAGCTGAGGCTCGAAAAAGTTACCTTAGGGTCAAGCTGGAGTGGGCAGTGGCAGACCTGAGCTCCAAAGAGTTTGAATCAATTAACTCGGAGCATAAGATTCAAAATGATTGTTATAGTGCAGATTATTGATCCCACAGGCAGTGTAGACAATCTGAACTTAAAATTCTCCCTATATGTCCAGTAAACGTGTAGTTATAAAATACTGCTGATAAATACTAGAAGCAGAATAGAGGCATCACCACCTCAATTTTCATTTATGTTTAAATGTTACTTCCCCTTGCGAATAAGCATTCAAACCAGACACGATTATGATACCAATGTCCAGCAAAATGGGAGATGCCTCTCCCATCTTCTGAGAGAAAGGGAGGGAAAGAAGGAAAATGCAAAGCAAGAGCAACAAAAAGTATACAATTCCCGCAACTAAGAAACAAGCGGTCGGTATCAGAAAGCGGTTCCACTCGAAACGCACGGAAAAGGGAGCTGTCACGTTCGGTGTTGCCAACTGCCCACGTACTGATCTTCGCTGTGTGGTACCGGAGCAGTGAGTGATTGGGTTTTCAAATTTCTTCTGCGGGATTGAAGACTTGATTGCTTTCTAAAAGAGCTGGGTTTTCCAGGGCACAGCCTGCTGCCAGCCCCGGAGGGCTTTAACAACATGGGGATGCATTGTCTAAGTTGTCAGCCTACTTTCACCTCCCTTCGTTTCCCTTTTGGTCGAAGCAGAAAAAAAAAATTCCTGCTAAGGAAAATACAGCAGCGTTGCCGCTTTTGCTTCAAAGTTATGGGAACAATGATGACTTTGTTGTATACAAGCAGAGAAAATTTAGTGCTTGCAACAATTGAATCCAAGCATAGCACCTCTTTTTCCTAATCTCTCTGTCATTGGTGAGCATTTCCCCAGCACCCTTCACTGCGGCATCTGAACAGAGTCAGACGGTGTTCAGAGTTAAGCTGATGAGTGAAAAGAAAAGGCAGCTCATGGCTGGAGAAAAAAGCATTGCTGGATGTGACTGAACTTTCACTTTGAGCTCCCACGTAACGTAGCCATTTCCTGCATGTGCATTTATGCAGCAGATTTGAGTCACTGGTTAAGAGCCGAGCAGTCACAAAGACCTGAGGCTTAAAAAGCACCTTACCTGTCAAATATGTTCAAACACAGGTGTATCAATTTTCACTCTCCTGCTTTTTTGGGACGAAACCACCTGGCTTGGGTTTTGGTCCTTGGTATAACAGAGCGAGGGGAGAGACGGTCGAACTCTGCTTCCCTTCAGAGACGCTTCATGCTGTGTCACGTCACAGATCGGCAAAAGCCCAGGGAGGGCGGAGTTCAGTTATAGCAAGTTAGCAAAGCTCAGCTGCACTAATTTGACAAGGGCACAAACGTCATCGTTGTCAGGACACAAGCTGCCTTTATTTTTTCAGTGCTCGATCCCTTCTGGCTAGCTGTGTGGGCAAGTTCTCTTTGCTTGTATATTTGACTATAATTCAAACCCCTCCAAAAACACGATTTCATCCTAGATGCCCAACAAGTGCTGCTAAAGGCAGAAATCGCAAGAAAAACCGATCTGGGAAAATTTGCAAGTTTTTTTTCGGATCAAAAAAATGCCGAGTCCAGCATGGCTGACGGCAAAGCTGTAAAGGACCAAGCTGGTGTTCGGAAATATTCAATAATAACGACGTGCAATTTTCCCTTCCACCTCATATGGGTCATCCTGCTCTGCATCGCTGTTAATTCCCTCACAAGTGTCCAATATTTCTAAGGGCTTGTACATTCATTTTCTGTCCTCGGTGATGTCTCAGCCACCTCCTATTTTAGGACCATCAGCAACATTCACAAAAATGGCGATTGTTTGATCTAATGAGCAGAGATAATAAAGGAGTTTGGGTGCAGAAGGGGACCCCACAAACCTCACCTGATCTCACAATTGATTCTTTCTCCTTTCCATCAGTCACTAGTGTATCAGCCCAGGGGACTGTGCTCATGCTCAAGCCGGGGTATCATCAAGGGGATGGAGTATCCTGGCATACCTGAAAGTCTTCCGGGTCGCTTCAGCTTGGAAGTAGACCATATTATCATTATCTTGAATCCAACACATGCATTTCATGCATTTCACTGCAACACACGGACACATTTCACTGTGTTACGGTTAGAGCCTTCTGTTCTTGCCAGGTCACATCCCAGGGCTGAAGTGGAGAGGAGGCCAACAACCCAGCAAGCAGCCAGGAGTGAATTAAGTGCACCCCTTTGGGGAGCTTCGGAAAGTCAGAGGTTGCTGGTCCTGGCTAGAGCCAGACTTATTGGATTTTTTGAAAGAATCAAGTCCCTCACGTATCTCACGTAGCTTTTAACCGCCTCCACAGTGTAGAGATGTCCATTGTAGACAGGTTCATCCAGTTGAGGGCTGTTCTTTCTTTTAGGAAAGACCTCTACTTTCCCCCCACATATTTCCCCTTTCTATCCCTACTCCTTCTCCAAACCTTGTCCAGGTAACACCAATGTCAGTGGGAGTCCTTCCATGGATTCAAAGGGGGTTGTTTCAGAGCTTTAAAGAACCTGCCTTCCCTTCCAGTGCAAGGGGAAGAGCTGGATGCTTCTCACACCAACAACTTCTCTTTGGTTGCTTGTCTTTAGAAGCAGCACAAGGTGCTGGCTTCAAGGTCTGAGCCCGCTGGCTTTGCAGGGTCCGCAGCCCTGATGCTCACGTCATTAAAGAATGGGTTCAGGGGATGCACGTTGACCCCTCACCAGAGCTGCAGCATTGCAAACCCAGGGGTGGTGGTGCTGCTCTCTGATCTCATTGTGTTGGGCCGTCCTTCTGCTCAGTGTGGGCGTCCTTCCAGGAGGGACTGGCCTATGCATAATGGTTAATGAGCCTGCTACAGAGCTGGCAAACAGGGATGGGTGTTTTATCTCCAGCAGGTCACCACAGACTTCCAGAACTACAAGACCCAGTTTTTAACCCTGTTCTGACAACTCACACAGGAGCAGGCATACACTGGGGAAGTCTGAATCGCCAGCTGGAAGTCGAGACCGTGCCATTTGGTCGGTGACAACGGTTGGTTTCAATCATGCATTTGTGCAAGGCACAAGATTTCGATTGCCAAAGAGATTGTTTGGGGTGGGGCAGGGACGTGGGACTGAATTTTTGGCTGTCCCCACAATGCAACACTGGAATTGGAACGGGGATATTTGGAATTAAACCTGTTTGGGCATTCAAACAGCATTGCAGGTCTTAGTGCTGTTTATACCCCTGGGAGAGCATCAGGTTACAGCAAGCTTCCCTTTCTGAACAATGCTTCTCCTGTGTCTTAATCTGGTTTGGTGTACCAGGTGAAACAGGAAGAAGAAAGGCATGGAAGCAGCAGTATGACCCTATAAGACAAATATCCAGGTGGCCAAACTCAGAGCTGAAGACTGCACAGCGAAGAAATGGAATAATTTATTTTCTATGTCTAGACTTCTGGTGTTACACCTGATTTTGGTTTGGTGGCGGGTTGGTGGTACATTAGCCTTTATGCTCAGCTTCCTGATTCATTCAGATGCAAGCAGCATTTCTTACGTATGCACAGGATTTCTCTGAAGTAATTGCCTTCTTTTGCATTGGGAGTTAATCAGTGGGTTAACACTGCCTAATCGCAATTATGCTTTTGCATTTTTTGCATTCTCCGCCATTTGCAAACCTATTTTGAATGAATTACAGGGTTAGTCAGATTATTATATCCACATCCGGTTCATTTTGTTTTTCGTTTTTTCCCTTCTCTTCGTCAGACTCTGGGTGCTGCGGTTTAAAGTTCTCTCCTCCAGCATGCGAGTTCTTCCACCCCTCCTATTTCCTGTGAAATGTTAACGACCGCTAGATCCCACCATCATTTTATCCGGGGTTCAGCCATACGAAGCAATGAAATTTGCTTACGCTCAGGGTCTTTTAAAAACACATTATTAGTGGTCATAAATAACGTTCAGGTGCACGAATATAAAACTTGACAAAATAAGAAACTCAGCCTCCTGGCTTTACTTGAGTCATCATCAGCGTTATTTTTTAGCCCGAGGCGATGTACATCGTGCAAAACCTCAGAGCCCTGTGCAGTGGTTCGCAGGTGGAAGCGTTCGTACCGTGGCACCCTGGTTGAGAATCGCTGCTATGGATGCTCAGGTTTTGTGAGCACTTACGACGCCTGTAAAAGCCAGACTTGTCTCCTGTCTCTCCAAGCTAAATTCTTCCTCATCGCCCTCATTATCTTGTTTCTAAATTGCTGCCATTCTCCCCTCCTCCGTGTTTCTCACACGACAGCCCGCAGTCCATGACATGCCCGACCCAGAACTGCTAAGATCCTTTTCCTCACCCAGGCGGTTCTGCTCACCCAAAGCCCTAAAAAAATAGGGAGCTTGCTGTGAACTCCTGGTAGGGAATGCCACCTTTGAACCGCCACGTGGCGCGAAGGGGATTCTCCGCCAGCACCCGGTGGTGACCAAGAGGGACAGACAGAAGCAGGGCAAATTCCAGTTATGCCAAAGTCCTGGGTGTTTTAGTGATGACAGATGCAGGCCTCCTGTAGCAGGGGTATTGCTGGGGTCCTGTCTGCAGCTGATTTCTGTCCTAAGACTGGGGGGTCACAACAGCAGAAGTAAGCTAAGTGTGTTCAGAAGCTGGGAGGAATCGGCAAGCGGAGCAGCAGTGGTGCTGAGCTGGCCCTGAAGCGGTGGCTTGAGCGGAGGAGCAGCCCTGGGATGGCAGGCAGCCTGCCTGCAGCAGCTGGGCTGAAGTTGCAGAAGATCAACCCTGATGAGGGGCTCCAGTGAGGGCCAAGAGATTGACCCGCACGAAACGTGCGCTCCTCCAACCCTGGACAATGAAGTGGGAGCGGCAGGGGCAGGTGGGGAGCGCTGAGAGCCACAGCTGGGAGAGGAGGGCTCAGGACTATTGCCAAGATCCCGGGGGAGGTGGAAGTCTCCTGTAATGTTGCTGCTTTCGTTAGCTTGGCTTTCCCTATTTTATCAACCCCCTTACCTCTCTCCCCAGAAAAGCTCTCCTTGTTTCAGTCCCTTGGATTCATGCCTTGCCAATGAGGGAATATCACTCATCATGAGCACTCAGACCAGATCGTTTTGTTTTCCAGGGCTCAACCCAGCATCCTTTAAGGGCCAGATTGTCTTTACGTTCCCCACAGCATCTGGAAACAGGAGGTGAATACTTGCATGAACACCCCCTGAAAGTCAAGTTGTGAGCATTGCCTTCAGCCACATAGGTGCTGCTGGGCATAGGTACGTTTGCAAGGTGCCTGAACTCTTATGCTTTCTATTCATTGGCCTCTCTAAAGACGTACATGCATCATTTGTAATTTTGGCTGCACACAACATCTGGATCTATATTTCTAGCACCTGTCACACAGCAGTGTTGTTCTCGTGGTGCCAGACCTGATGGGATTCTCTCATTCCTTCCTCTCCTGGCCTAGGGGATTATTCAAGGAAATGATTATGTTGGGTCTTTCTTTGGCTTCCTCCTAGTTGGGCTGCAACACCAGATCCCTGTTCTAGTGACTCCTTTCCAATGGCCTCATATATGCCTACCCACAAAGGCCAGGACAGCCCATATGCTCATCAGGAGACCTGTCCTGCCTCCCCTTGTGTTTTAAAGGCTGTGTTTGGTCAGGTCAGCTTCCTGCAAGCAAACTTGCTGGAAGTTGGGTGAATCCCCAGCTGCAGCCGTGATTCATCACACTCACCACCGACAACTTCTACAGATCAGTCCCGAACAAATGTGGTGTGGGCAGATTGACTAAGGGGCTGGTAGCACCATTCATCATGCACGAAAGGAAAAAGGACTTGCCCATCCTTAGATTATTGCTGACTCTTCATGCACAGTGCTCTCTGATTTCACTTATGTGGGTTTTAGAGGTCATAACAAGAAAGGGGGTCTCTCTGTCTGGCTCCACGTTGACCACAGTGATGGATTACCTACCGTCAGTGCAGGTTGGTTTAGAAAAGTTCACAATTTCAGACTTTTCAGGAGCTCTTCTATGTTTTCCCTTGTTATAAAAGTTTGGTATCCCAGCAGGGCAAACAGCACGGCTATTGTGGATGGTATCCTCTCAAGCTGGGAGACCCTGCATGCTCTTTCTAGCTGTGGGCAATGTAGCTTTTCACTGGACTTTTGGTACGCAGCAAAGACCTGTCACTGTCTGACAGTGCACTATGTATTTGAGAGACGGGTGGTCAGATGGTGGGCTCTTAGTAGGCAACTTAAGGCAGGAGATGAATACCTAAGTTTATATTATAACTGCATGCTATGTTCTGCAAAAGATCTATGTGAACAAGAGAGAGCAACTCCCCAAGGGTAGGGAGGCAGAGGTAGAGAGATTTGCAGGATGTGAGCAGCCCGTGAGATGCTAGCTCCCAATGACAACCATCAGGAGCACATGGTCCAGGAGACCTTAAGGAAAGATCATAAAGGTTTCTATGTAGAGCTTGTGGGTTCTTGCCCGAAGGGCTTTGTGTGTTTGAAGACAATGTAGCTATCAACTGCTTGGAAATCTCTGTGTGATGGATCTGCAGGGTTTGCTGTGCCCACTTCAGCTGCTCTCCTGAATCTTAAGTCTTGCACTTTTTCATTGCTTACCCCATAGTAGACACAAGCTGGCTCTCTGGCCATTTTAGTCATGTGCTGCTTATGGTTTCTGGGATCTTGTGGATTTGAGCCCTTTGGTTTAAACCCAGGCAATACAGGCTAAGACTGGCTCCTGGGCTATATGTGAGACAGACAAAGTCCCTTGCCTATAAATGTAGGCAAGACAGAGGGAAATGAAACTTCATTCTGAGCAAAATCAAAGAGTCTCTATTTGTCTGTCCACCGCCTGTTCTGTTTTCACACTAGAAGTGGGTAAATATGAGCTTCCCAAACATCCTGAAGTGGGCAAACAAAGGTGACGGTAGGTTGAAAAGTCTTAGTTTAACATAAAAGGATTTAGCATTAAAATCCTGAGCAAGGGCTTACAGCTGCAGGGAGTAGACACTTCTCTCCAGGGTCAGCCGAGAGCATTCAGCTGTACTGCTACAGCACAAGCCCAGCACATGATTTAGGAGGCTTGGGAAGTGGGATTTGCACCGCAAGCTGTTCTGTGTCTGATAAGAAGTAGCAGTGCCCGAGGGCCTTGAATTTGAAACAGGTTGGGGAACCGATTGTGCTTTGGTGCACTCTCGCAGATCCTGCCAGCTTCAGGATCAGATCAAATCCCTTTCCTGCCAACTCCCTTGTGACAGAGATACCCTCCTTTCTCCTTGTCCTGCTTTAGAAACTCTCTTCACTCTTAAGCAACCCTTCCGCACATCACGAATGCATCTACGTGCTCCAGGAACATCTGCTGCTCTGTTCTTTTCCCTCCGTACCCTCAAGGTCACCAGATGTTTTGTGGTGGTGAACACCAGTGTCCTCAAGTGTCTGGGACCTGCAGATTGCAATGTCCACAGCCCTCACATCAGCGATAGCTCTAGATCTGGTTCCTGAGCCTGTTACTAAGGATGGGGGTCCTACAACTTCACTTCATCGCACTGGAGAATAAGCTCTGTGACTTCAGAAGAGGTCTTGTGGCATAACAAGCAAGCATGGCAAAACATTAACTGGGGACACCGTAGATGAAATTCCAACATATTGATTCCTGGAGTGTCCAAGCCCAAAAAGGAAGAGCCTGACCACATGGCAGAGCTTATGAACAGGGAGGTATCCAGGTTAAAGCTGTATTGGTCTAGAGGAAAAGGCAATCAGGACTCGTAGCAGAGATGATATCTTTTATTAGACCAACAAGATTTTTGCAACTAAAGACATTTTTTGCAAAAATCATGTTGGGCTAATAAAAGGTATCATCTCTAGTCTGAGTCCTGATTGCCTTTTGAACAGGGAGGGAACATTTGTTCTCTGTCAGGCCAAGAGTAGAAGACAACCTACCGGTAAATAAAATGCAAAGGACTGTGGGACATCAATTAGCAACCACCAAAATCCTTTGCACCAGAGACATGCACACAAACATCATTGTGCTGAAGTTAGTCATTGTGAGTGGGGGAAAAAAATTGTCCTGGACAATGGGGCAATGAGTTATCCGTGACACAAGGCATGGGTGCAGCTGTCTTTGTGGCAGCAAAATTTGTTTATGGGTGAAGCATTTGTTGGTACAAGCCTTGACAGATCAACTCGCCTTCTGTTCTGGAAACAAAGTTGAAACACAGGTATCATCCAGGCACCACCAAGGTCAACTTTCTTGATGCAATCTTGCAAAGTGCCCCCAAACCTGCCCTCAAGGGGCTACTTGTCAAGATAAGAGTCGTGCATCCCTATAAGCCATTCAGTCCTTGAGCCCTGTGCTCACGTTACCCAACAACGTCGTGGTTTGACCAGCTGGGTTGGGGACAAGCCTGTGCTAACTGGCTCTGGATTGAAAGCTCCCTCCTGATTCCCCAAAGTCTCTCATCCGCTCACCACACCAGCAACGTCTGAACTAAGAGCTCAGTTCTTATTTTCCGAGGCCAAATTCCTGGGCTCGGCTTTCTAAAGGAGTGGAGGTATCCAGCTCCGCACCTGTTGACATCAAAGTCTGGGGCCTGACTAGTCATCAGTGGGGATTCTGTACCCAGCTCTCGCTGAAGTTAGAGGATCTCAAAGTTACAGCTCTGATTTAGGATTCTGCCTGCTGAGGGCACGTTAAGCAAAAAGCAGGCAACAGGCTGCAGTGAGCGTGACAGATGGAGCAAGGAGCTCCTTGAGATAGGACCGCTGTCAGGCACTTTTGGGTGGTTCCCTGCGCCTGTGTTTGGGAATGTGACCAAAGGCGCCAGTGGTTCTGCACAAGTAATCCCGCTCCTATTGCCCTGCCTGCAGTCACTATGGAACCACCCATGCCTTTCATAGTTTCATAGCTGTTAGGGGCTGGAAGGGACCTTACAGATCGCCGGGTCCAGCCCCCTACACTTGGGCAGGAAAGACCGCCCGACGACCCCAGCAAGATGGGTGTCAAGATGCTTTTTGAAGATCGCCAGGGTAGATGACTGTATCACCTTTGTGGGGAGCCTTTGAGCGCTGGGGACTTTGGTCTTTCTCCACCTTAATGTCCCAGCTGTAAATTAGGAGTAGCAGCACTTCCCTTCCCACAGGGATGTTGTAAGGATTGAGATAAATCTGTATCTACTGGAGGAACTGTTTGCGGTCCCTTGACTAATTCCCTTAGAATATTATGTGTAATGGGGCATTGTTAATTGGACTTTGGGACAAACCTATTGGAACAGCTAAGCTCTTGGTCCGGTCATAGGAGAGGGAACATTATTCTGCCGAGAGGCAATATTTCACATTTGTTTCTTTAACCACATTAAAATGATGACAGCTTGATATGCCAGTTGTGTCTTTTAAATGACACCACAAACTGTAGTAATACGGCATAATACCTATTCGCTACGGGATTCATATACCCTTAAAGGAAGGAGTCTCTGATAAAGGTCCCAGGTGAAAGAAAGCTGATATTCTGGTCGATTTTAGTGCAAAGATTTAGCTGGACGTTCTTTTTTAAATTGATTAAAAACAACGATTCTACTCCCTGGATTTTCACTTGTAACATCTCCGAACGGCGGATCAATTAAAACAGCAAACATTGGTGCTCCTTATACAGGAAAGTAACTCCATTGACTTACGTATTGACAGTTCACAAGTGAGGTTTTGCAAGACAGTGACCCCAATTTAAAAGCAATATATACAATGGCTGTTGATTCAGATGAAATGTGCCCACCACAACAACAATGGAGCAGCAATCGTATTTTAAAAGTCAGGTAATCCTAAAATATTTCTCACCAAACAAACAATTTTGAAAAATATATTGACTAATGAAAATTAATCGTCATGAGTCTTTTAACTGGGGAAAATCTGAGTTAATTCTATCAGTGAAAATGTTTTTAAAAATCAGGCTTAATTTATATTTTTTTATAAATGCTGTCATTTCCATCAAAATTGGTCCCACAGGTGTCCCTACATGCTCAGGCCATGAAGAGCCTTGGAGGCTGTGTCAAGACTCAGTAGCAGGTCAATAAACGTCCCATTAGCTGTCTCCTTTTCAGACTGCAAACGTGGCAGTAAATTAATGTTTTAGTTTGGCCGTGAGCTGGGTCTAAATCCCTGATGCGCAATGTGTTGACGCAGAGCCACAGGTGGGAACCAGCAGATTTAAGAAACACTGTGCCCTATCATTCAAGCGTAGCGGGGGCTTGCATGGTCTTTCTGCATTGATATTCCTTGGGCAGTTGTATGGAAGGAGAAGCAGAGAATAGGCAAAGACTTGCCTTCATTTCCCAGTGCAACAGCCAGTGCAGCCGAGCTTGGCCCAAGTAGGAAGCAAATTGTAACTGGTATACACACCTGGGGCAAAGGAAGAAGCAGGGAAGGAAGTGGAGCTGTGAGAATCAACATTTCTTTTTCCTACAGTGGCATGACTATGTGCCATCCTTCTCATTACCCACGATGAAAAGTGATAACATAGGCCTTAGGTGATTTGAAATCAACTGGATGCTGAGAGATATTCTTTCCGATGTTACCCCGTAGGATTAGAGTCTGGCCAAGTGGTGAAATACAGATGACTTGCCTCTATTCACTGGTTGAAGTTTCTTACCTAGGGTAATATTGAATTTGTCTTTCAGTGTCTTCTCCACCTCTTCATCGGGAAGAATTGTGGCTTCTATGAGATCCATGTTGTCCCTGTAATTGTATTTTATCTCAGTATATCTCCACCCAATTAAGGTCCGCATCCCGCTGGTGGTCTGGAGGCTGCAGATGGACTTTCGTACCAACACAAAATCTGGAGATGTCTGGCCATCCACATTCAAGGCCCTGAAATCTTCTATCTCTCGTGGCTCAAGGGTAAAGATGTAAACCTTACTGTAGTGATTTGTTTGCAGCAGATGAACCTTCGAGTGGCCAGGGCTGGGAAAGTATGCCTGCCTTTTTCTCTTCTCCAGGTGCCAGGTCCCCTTCTCTTCCAGAAAGCGAAAGGTGCCAGGAGTCTGAGGCTGATCTTTCCCAGAAATCAGCTCCATGGGCTCCCACATTTGATAGACCACCCCAAACCCGCCATCCGTAATGTAGGATTTGTCAGCAAGGGCCACTTTTAACAGAAGGTAATTCAGATGATCAGCATATGCCTTGTCGTCTGGGTCGTACACTTTTCCTCCCAGAAGAGTGACATTAAATCCCAGTGTTGTCAGAGCCCAGAACAACAGCTGGTTACTTTCCAAGCACCAGCCACCACGATTCCTCCTCACTATTTTGTTATACACTGCTTCTAACTCCAGCGCAATGGTTTCCCCGCAGTGGATGCTGAGGTTCTCAAAGGGCACAGCCCGGATGTGGTGCTGGAAGATTGCAGTTAAAGTCTCCAAGTCCAGGTTTTCACTGGGGCCTTTGTAAGAAATTCTGGTGAAATATTCCTGGATGTTCGTGGTGCCTGCAAAAAAAGCTGGAAAAGAAATGGTTATGTTCTAAGTGCATGTCACCCCAGTCGTTGTGTTACGGTTCCTTTGCTCACTACCTAATTCAACTGGCAAGTGCCTTATAAAATCAAGCCCTGTGAACTGCCTGAATAGCTTAGCACAGCCTACCATATTGAGAATAAATCTTAAAAATGAATTAATCCAAATGTATATTCTCCAGCTGCGTCAGTGTTAGTTTGGTGCTGCTGCTGTCGTTCTACAGTCCGGTTTGGAGGTCCCTGCTGTGCCGAGTACTTCATGCATACATTTAATACAGACTTCCTGCTCAGAAGGACTTACAATCTCAATAGGAGAGAGCAAAATAGGAATAAGATCATTCTCGTGTTACAAGTGATAGGAGCTGTGGCTCCAAGAGACTAGGAAACAGTAGGTGTCATGAACTAGAAGCAGATTAGCACTCAGTGCTACCAGCTGAGAGCTCCCTGGGATTTTTCTCTCTTGTGTCTCCATTCCTCTCTCTTTGGTGGAAGTGGTTGGAGTGGGGTCTTTTTCCAGCCATCTTCATCATCCAGGTTGATTTCCCAGCTGTAGACCATGTCCACAGCAGACATTCATAGCAGAACACGAGGTTGAGCTGGGAGGCTCAGATGCACTAACTCTTCCTATTCCCCACTTCAGAGGAAGCCAGCAGATCCTGTCCCTCAAAATCAATCTATGAGAAGAAGGCTGATTTACAAGCTCAGCTAGGAGAGCATGACTATCTCCATCTGCCCTGCTGCTCCTAAAAGATGTAGGAACTCTAGCCCCTGGAAACCCAGTCCACCCAGAGCTAAGGAAAACTCCCAACATCATCACCCAGACTGCAAGAATCACAAAAAAGACAAGGACCTCCAGCTTCCCACTGCAGAAAGGATAAAAAATGAGCAAGCCACTTGTAGCTGAAGATCCATTCAAGGGGAGCAAGCTAGCTGACTAGCCCAACATCCATCTGGGTAGAGAGCTTTAGCAAGAGGCAACTGCTTAAAATTACAGTATTTGTTGAGTAACACCATAAGGAAGCCAGTGGCTAGTGGGAATGAACCAAGTGGCTTGTAGTGAGTTTGAGAAGTATACGCACTTGGATATTTTCATGTAAGGTCTAAAGAGTTTGACTCACTAAATATCAGCCAATACAGAGTGCACTGTCACTATTGACCCAGCAGGACTCTCAGGGATCTGAACTTAACATTCCCCCGAAATGCCCAGGTAAGAAGTGGATATGGTATGAAACTCTGTTAATAAATTTAGAAATAGAATAGAAGTTTCTCCTCCTTGATTTTCCTGTTGCTCTAAAACTGACATCAAATCAGGTAGATGTATTCAAAAGGGAAGGAAATGCCCAGAATGTAAGCCGAGAGTAACAAATGTATAAAATTCCCTAATAAATTCCCTAATAAAAGATATCACCTCCGCCAAGAGTTCCAATTGCTTTTGCCTGTAGACCAACATGGCTACAACCTGTATCCCTGAAACATGGAAGATATAAAAAGTAGCCACTTTGATCTGAAAACTTCATAATTTTACAAGAAGGAAGCAAAATTCAACACCTTGAAATCTGGAAAACTGACACCCCTGCTCCAGCCTTCAGTCTCAAGCCAAATTTGTATGCTCATAGAGCAGCCTCAGCACAAGAGAAATTCTTTGCCCAAGAGAGCTTTCCATCACCCATCCTCCTGTGAAGTATGAAACATCATAATAAGAAAGAAGCATCATTCAATGCCCTGCTTACCATCAGACAGCTGCGAGGTCAATAGGCTGCTCCAACCTTTCTCTGCCCCTTGCATAAAATGAACTTTTCCAACCAGGAGATCTTACACTACCTTTCCGGTTGCCTGAAAAATAGGAATTTTCATTTCCACCTGGGAGACAATTTACAATCTTTGTAAAGATGCCCAAGGAAAGGCTTATGTGCCCAAAAGCTTGCAAATAAATAACATTTTTTTTGCAACAATTGAGTTGGTCTAATAAAAGATATCACCTCTACCAAGAATTCTGATTGCTAAAATCCCTGAAGTCACTCATTATGTAGTGAGGATCAGAAAATGCCTGTATTGCTTGTGGCTTCAGTAAAGGAGCTATATTTTATGATCAGGAAAAGTAAAGGAGACTGATAGAAGGGTCTCCAGCTGTGTTGTCTGGAGTCTTTGCTCCTAGCCAATTCCCCAAAGCCAGTTTTCTTCAGCCAACAGGGTTACAATTATAAAAGACGCTGAAAGGGTCAATATACTTACAGGATCTGCTCAGAACCTATGAAAAAATGAATTGTAAGTACCTCAGGGTTGCAAAACTCACTCATATAAATATTTGCTATCCGGTACTGGGGTGTGACAAGACCTGTGCCCAGAGGCACTGTAGCACCCTCCAGCAGATGCATGACTCCTGCCTCCTCCAGTCCCTTGGGGTACCCTTCCCCACTGCTCGCCTGCCATACGTTGATGTTGTAAAAGGAAAAAGGTTGGGAGGTTACCCCAAAGGAGTCCAGTCTACTCTTTATATTTATTTAGTGAATGCAAATCCACAAATCTGTGAAGCCAAGCAATAGCCAGTCCACTACCAAGCCATTTTGGCCCAATCTGTTGTGGCCCTTCTGGCCCTATGGGCTTCTTAGAGCACCAGGCGCCTTAAAGGCTGCATGTGTCGCTTCTGCCCACCCTTACAGCCATGCCCATGCCTTGCGATGTTATCAGTTATCAGTTCAGTGGGATGATTAATCCCAAAGCAATGTTTGCCCCCTCTGCCTGAAAATCTTTGTGGCTCCTAGCTTTGGCCCCTTTTCTCTAGCTGGGCACCCTAGCCCAAGGTCCACTGTCCTGGACCCCAGCTTCTGGGCCCTAGCCCTGGTTTCCGACTTTCTGAGGCCCCATCTCCAACTCTCACCCTTCTTGGGCCCCTGTATCCTGCTCTCACCTCTCTTGGGCTCCGGCCCTGGCCTCCTCAGCCTCCAGCTGCCTGTACCTTGCTTCTCCTGGTCCAGGCTTTTGTTCATCTTGGCTTCCACCTGCCTGTCTTGGGCCCAGCCCCTGGCAAGGATCAAAACCTCCCATGCCCCTTGTTCTTCTCTTCACCCCTCTTAGCCACATCTGGCCTGCCAGTTTAAACTAGAACATAAAGGCAGGCTATCGCTTTAAAACCTCCCCACTCTGGGTAAACAAACAAGAAAAAAAGGCAAGTTATGGCTTGATGAAAACTTCCCCCGCTCTGCATAAATAACCATTAAAGCAAGCCACATCCCTGAGGCTCTCATGGCTTTGCTTTCAGAGTGCTTTGGTGCCTGCAAGGGGTTCTCATGCAGCCACTCTCTCTGGCGACCTCAATTCCCTGGAAAATGATCCCCCTCACTCCCCTTTCTGCTCCAAGGCATTTGGCTTATCTATCTACCCCAGGATGCTGCCCTATCTGAGTCAGGTGACTTACTAGCCCATACAGATGTTCACCTTTAGGTCTAACGAGCAGCGTGGTCTTCCCCATTGCAGCATGCAGCCCCTGTCTCAGCGGCCGACCTGCTTGCACAGCCTACTATGTTTGCCCCCCTTTCAGCAACAGGAGCCTCTGTTACATTGAGCACTGACAGGTCAAGTTCTCAAATTATCTCCTGCAAGCTTGTGGACTAGCTGCCTTATGTTCTTACTTCTCTTTTATACTGACTTGCCTGAACTTCCCCTTTCAACTCTCATGCAACGCAGTCAATTGCTGCAAGGTTTGTTCACACCATATATTTGGCTCCCTGTTGATGAACTGCTCAGCCACAAAGACTCCAGGTTTTAAGTGTTTTACCTGTAAAAGAAATTAGGCTGCAGGTGTATCCATTTTCACTCTTCTTTTTGGAGGGTAAACAAGTTGGCTCAGTTGCAGAGGCAACCAGTTCTGCTTCTCTTCAGGGACACACCATCTTTTGTCACATCTCACAAATCAGTAACAAACTTTAAAATCCGGGTGGGGGTGGAGATTACATGTAGGATTACCTTGCACAAAGAGAGGAGCTGGGTCTCAGGTTTCAGATGATAAAGTTTGCTTCTTCCTCGTAAAATTGTGGAGATTTCATTTTAAAAAATCGGCTAGAATTCAATATTGTCCACATGTTAGGTATCCAAGTTGCAGCCATGTCGGTCTAGAGTCAAAAGCAGGGGCAGGCAATTATTTTGGGCGGAGGGCCACTTACTGAGTTTTGGCAAGCCATCGAGGGCCACATGACAGGCAGCCCAGGGCAGATGAATATTAATTTTCTAATTTCTTTAGGGGCCCCGAAGGCTAGATAGAATGGCTTGGTGGGCCACATCTGGCCCGCGGGCTGCATTTTGCCCACCCCTTTTCCCTTCAAAAGGAATCAGAACTCAAGGTAATCATTGACTCCAAGATGAACATGGGCCGGCAGTGTGGGGAGGCAGTTAGGAAGGCCAACCGCACCTTGTCATGCAT
>NW_017728915.1:34011911-34041825 GCF_001723895.1 Crocodylus porosus | reverse complement strand
CAGTATTCTTTCCTGCCATGGCAGGGGGTCGGACTAGATGATCTGCTCAGGTCCCTTCCAACCCTACAAACTATGAAACTATGAAACCATCACAGAGCCCAGAGACAGCTCACCACTTAACAAATTACTGCCCAGAAGAGCATCCCATCCTTTTTCTCTTCTGTGAAATATCAAACATCATAACCAGAAGGAAATATGACCACATCCTGCTTTCCACCAAACAACTTCAAGGTAAACCAACTATTCTAACTTTTCTCTGAGCCTAACCTGTATAAAATGAACTGTGCCAAACAGGAGATTTTACCATGCCTTCAACTCTCCTATAAAATATGAACTTTCATTTCTACCTGGGAGAATTTTTCCAATCTTTTCTCCTATGCCTCAAGAAAGGTGCTTGTGCTCAAAAGCTTGCAATTAAACCCTTTTTTTTTGCAAAAATCTAGTTGGTCCAATAAAAAGATATCACCTCTATCATGAGTCCTGATTCCTTTTGCCTCTAGACCAATGCAGCTACAACCTGGATACCTGTCACATACCTCATGGCCTTTAACTGCCTCGACAGTGTAGAGATGTCCATTCTAGATCAGTTCATCTGTGGGACTGGCTGGAATGAGCATCCAGTTGAGGGCTGTTCTTCATTTTAGGAAAGACCTCTACGTTCCCCCCACATATTTCCCCTTTTTATCCCTACTCCTTCTCCAAAACTTGTACAGGCAACACTGGGAGTTGGGAGGCAACACTGGGATATCAGCAGGGGTCCTTCCAAGGCAACGTTGGGATATCAATGGGAGTCCTTCACAGGCATCACTGGGATATCAATTGGAGTCCTTCTCAGGCAATAATGGGATATCAGTGGGAATCCTTCCATGGATTTCAAGAGGTTTTCAGGGCCTGAAAGAACCTGCATTCCCTTCCAATGCAAGAAAAAGAGCTAGATGCTTCTCTCACCAACAACTTGTCTTTGGTTGGCTGTGTTTAGGTGCTGGCTCCAAGGTCTGAGCTCACTCAGTGTCCCCATTCCTATTGATCAAGTCACTAAGAAATGGCTTCAAGTGCTATATTTTGCCTCCTCTACTATGATATTTACACCACAGACCCAGCACTGGTGATGCTGCAACCTGTTCTTACTAAGTTGGTCACTCCCCGCTCCCCTCAGAGCGGTCTTCTTTCCCTTTCTCATGGCAATTGGCCTAAATATGGTATCTAATGAGTAGGGATCCTGGTTTTCCCTGATAAAAAAAATCACAAATTTTCTGATAAAAAATGGCAAATTCTCTGATAAAAACCCAAAAATCCTTGATTAAAATTAAAGGCCCCTCACACACCCCTGACACAAACACAGACACACACATACATACACATACACACACACACCAGCAGGTAAGTGTATGTAGGGGAAGAGATTGGGTAGGTGGAAGGGCAAGGAAGGGAAGGGAAGGGGCTGGGCAGATCCATAACAAGAATGGGGGCGGGGGGGAAGTGTCTCTGTGCCCAGTCCCAAGAGCAGGGCTGGGTGGAGGCAGTGGTGCACATGTGGCTCTGTGGGCAAGCATTCTCCATGCTGGGGAAAGCCCCTCCTGGAGTGCCTGCCCACCCAGCGGTACATGAAACTCAAGCGGCATTTTGGGCCCTGAGCAGGCTCCACGCCTTCATGTGCAGCTTCCCTGAAGAGCTGATACTGCACCACCAGTGGGCACTCCATGTCTTCCCCTAACACCTCACCATTCCCTCAGTTCCCAGCAAGCTTCCCACAGCCAGCTTCCCCCCCAGCCCTGCCCCTCAACCACCCAGCCCCACTTAACTTACAGGCTTCAGGAAGGAAAGTGAGCCTGAGCCCAGCCTTGGGTGAGTGAGAGCCTCAGGCCCTGCCCTTCCCCTCTCCCTCCCCCTCCAGGCAGGGCTGGGGGTTTTGCAATCAGCTCTTGCAGGCTGGAGCTCTGCTGCCTGCACAGCTCCTTACAAAACCAGGAAATCCACAGGTTTCTCTGCAAAAAGGTCAACTCCCTGCTAATGAACCTGCTTCAGAGCTGGCAAATAGGTGTGAAACTTGAGTAGGAAAGGCACATCCCTTCAGATCTACAGACTCTGGCATTTGTGGAATACCTGAATCTGATTGCCAGAGGGGTTGGTTTGGGGTGGGTGAGGGATGTGAGGCGGGATTTGCGGCAGTTCTGTGAGGGGCACTGAAATTAAGCATTCTGCGGAGTTCGACCTGCATCATATGTGTTAAACAAGGTGTTATTTCCAAAGAATAAGCAAGGCTTCCTCTTTCACCAGTGCTTCCTCTGCATTTTATAATCCAGTTTTATGTACCAGGTGAGATACAAGGGGGAATATACGAAGATAGCAGTAAGAGCCTATAGGAGAAAGAGTCTTGGGGCGCACACTGTTTGCACTAGAATTGAACATTGTACAGTGGGGGCATGGAGTAATTTACTCTCTGTGCCTAGATGGATGGTGTTACACATCATGTTTTTGGTATAGCCACTGTTGTTCTCCAGTTTCTGATTCATTCAAAAGCATGCCGGCAGGGTGGGGTGTTATGTATGCAGGGGATTTCTCTCGAGCCATTGTAAACTTTTACAGCTGGAGTTAATCAAGGAGTTAACCCAGTCTAATTGCATTTTTAGCAATTTGGCAGTCTATTTTGGATGAATTTACAGGGTTATTCAGATGATAAAATGGACATTTCAGTTCTCCTTTTTTCCCCCTTTCTCTTAATTTGAATCTGCATACCACAGACTTAAAATTCCCTCTACTAGTAAATGTATTCCTCTTTCACACCTCATATATGCTGTGAAATATTAATGACCACTAGATGGCACTACAATTGTACCTGGTCTTCAGCCATAATGAATGGATACGATTCTCTTGTGATCTAAAAGGATTTAAATTTAAGTCCCCTTGAAAACTTATTATTGGAGGTCAGAAATAACATTCAGGTCCATAAATGCAAATACAATATTATGGGGGGGAAAAAAGTGGTCCAAACTCTTGCCTTTGATGGAAAAATTAGTGATATCGTTTAGGCGGAGATAATGCCCCTGTTCACATCTTTAGGATCCCTAATATAGTTTACAATCTATGCCTCAGTTCTGTTCCTAGGGGATGTGCGCCAACATCATGCACATTATTTAATAGTAATCCCTACCCTCTCTGGAAACTTCTGAGCCTAAAACTTGAAGCACCTCCACAGACTTCACCTGAACCAGTGCTTTGTCGGTTAGTTACTTGGGGCACACATTAAATAGTGCCTCATCAAAGGAGATGGTCCTGTATTTCATGATGAACCTCTTCAAGCACATTTGCCCACCAGCTATTCACTGATATAGGAATCCTACAACAGGCCAATTCTTCCCCTGGATGCAATCAGTTTACCTCCATTGACATCAGTGAAACAATGTGCGTTTGTCACTACCGTGGTTTCCATTCCACGTATCTCACAAATTCCCAGCCATCTTCACTAAAGCAGCACTCAGTACACTGCTTCAACAATGAATAAAATCCACTGGTGCTTTTATTTCCACCCATACTTGCTCCATCATATTTGCCCTGTCTTACATAAACACAATGCTGAATATTTGCTAGTGTCTCTCTGGCTGCAAATCTTTCTATCCAGATTTACTTGTTCATCTGGTCTCGCTTGGTTTTTTTAATACTAAAGACATGGTTCAGTAAACTTGTGGAAATCTCTGTGACAGTTCATCTCACTTGCCTGGAAAGATTCAGCAAGAGAAGGCTCCTTGTAGGTCAACTCAGCATTATTCTCATTTTTCTCTCTTGACAGTTATGACTGATCTGTTGTAATCAGCCTTTGACATATGGGTTTTGAAATGCTGTGGATCATATAAGCTCTGTTGATTTTTTTTTCAATCTGCACTGTTTCTATTGAAGTAACTGGAGAATCATATTTTAAAACCAGTATTGTAAAACACGGCCTTTTTGGAACCATCATTGAGACCAGAGGAGATATCTGATCCCTCTGTGTTCCCAAAGGATCCATGTCTTGTTGGGAATTGTACCTTCAAGAGGCTTTTAAAGAAGCCAGTTGCAACGTTTTGCTGTGCTGTTCAGAGGCTCATGTTGCAGTAAAAACTCAGGCAGTGAATGAAGCAAACCTCCGCCAGGCTCCTTAGCACTGAGTGATGGCTTGAAGTACACTCGGCTCTCTAAATGGAGCATTTGACAGACCCCTATATACAGTAAAAGAAAGTGGTGTGTAGGCAGCTTCATGCTAATGCTGCAGTATAAATGGGTTCACCCCTATCCACAATGCTTTAGGAAGGAAGAAAAAGAAAAATGGCCAAGATTAAATTTCAGGCTTTGGGTGGTGGTGGGCAAGGGGGAGAAACCTCCCATTGATACCAATAGCCTAGCAGAGGGCCAGATCAATGGCTCCCTTTTCTGGCTGTTAAAAAACAGACAGAAACATGGCTGAATGAGCAGTCTGGCCTGTGTTGGTCTATGAGGGATTCGCCAAGAGGAGGTCACCTGGAGCTTGTGGTGATGAACAAATCCGGAGCGTGCTCTCAACCCAGCCTGAGCGAGGTTTGATTGAGGGTTGCACGCACATTTCAACCAAACATCAGGATATGAGGACAGAAGTCTACCGGGACCAACCCAGGATTTGGAGTGGAGACATATCAACTATATCCTAGCACAAGCAAGGAGAACGGGCTGGTGAGTACTGAAAACTCACAGCAAAGTTTTTATTTGCAAAAAGAAACAATCACCCCGTTCTGCACAGAGCCCTTTGGCTTGAGCGTCCGTAATTAGTAGAGACAGGTGTGTCTGGTTCTGAGCGCCCTCAGCACGCTGGCACAAAGCAAGGCAGAGCTCCATGCAAGGCAATGGACCAGCGTAAATCAGGAGACCATCTGGCCCTAAAGAAGTCAAACATGTAATTAGTTGATGCCGGCGTAGCGCTTTCAAGATGAACGGTGCAGGAGAAGAGTGGATGGTAGCGAATAATAAGCACCAATCAGTGATGGCAGGTGGGAACTTGCTTCACACTTTTCTGCTCCAAATTCGGCCCCCCTGAGAATTTCCCCTTCTCCTCAGAAAGCGGCTTCAAGGCTTTTCAGCTTTATACAACTCTGTCTGTCCCTTCTGTTGCTCAGAGGGCCAAAGTCCATAATTGATGGCTGCAATTATAGCACACCTGCCATTTGGTTACACCGTTTGAAATAGTATTGGAACATTTTTCATCAGGATAGCTGTAAAAAAAAAGGGAAGAAATAGAAAGAAACTAAGAAACTAAAGCAAGGGAAGCCATAGAAGAGGAGTGCAAGACCTTTATGTATTTCAAGTTTTTTGTTCTTGTAATGAGATCCATGTTGTTGAGGAATAAGGATACATTTTCAAAAGAGCTTAAGTGACTTAGGAGCCCACGAAGATGGGCAGATGAACTATTTACTACAACAGTAAAGGGACCAGGGATTGACAATGCCTCGGCTGGTCCGTGTATTCTTGCTCCATGGTGCATGAAATGTAAACACGGTAACATGCCATGTGCATACCTGTAGTATGCGTCTGGAGCGCTGGCCTTCTTTTACATTTGGAGACAACAGGTGAATAATTGTGTAAACCATCCCTGCATTCACGTTGTGAGCAGCACCTATAGGCACACTGGTGTCGCTGGGCATAGGAATATTCCCTGCTTGTTTGAACTCTCTCATGCTCTGTCGTTGTTGGCATTTTTAAAGATATATCTGCATCATTTGTCATTTTGGCCAGACACAATACCTGGATCTGTATTTACAGCATCTGCCACAGCAAGTTTGTTCTTGTGGTGTCACGGTGGATTGCATTTCCATATTTTTGCCTCTTTCAGAGTGATGATGGATGGGATGCTCCATGACCCTTAAAAAAACAAGTGTTACCTGTGGAATTATGGAAGGAAATGATTTTGTTGGGTCTTTTCTTGGCCTCCTCACAGTTGAACAACAAAGCCAGCTCTCAGTTTTACTGATACCTTTGTAACAGTTGTCAGGCATGGGTAGCACATACATAGGAAAGAGGCTCAGGACAACCCACATGCTCCTCAGGAGATCTGTGCTTATTTTAAAGTGTGTTTGGCATAGGGTCAACTTTCAACAAGGCACAGCAACCAATGAGTTGGTGCAAGGTGGATGACCCACTCCAGTTAGACCAGTAACTTTCCACACTCGCCACCAGCAACTGCTGCTGCCCTTGCAGTCTGCATGTTTGACCAGTGAAGCTGTTGGCCCTGGCCACCTGGCCAGACTGAGCTCTGGACTGAACACTACCTACTGGCTCCACGTTTCTCATCTGCTGACAACAACTTTGGAACAAAGAGGTCAGTGATGACGAGGTCTTGTGTCCCAGGGCCAAAAGCCTGAGGCCCCAGGCTCAGATTTCTGTATGTGTCTCACTCAACTCCTGGTGAGATCAAAGCCTGGGAGCCTGGCAGTCATCACTGAGGAGTCTGGCCCCAGCTTCCTCCAAAGTTAGATGAATCCACCTGACAGCTCCACCTTTAGGAGTAGGACCGCTGACCATGTGCAGGGGGCAGAGGATTTTAAAAGTGGTTTAAATGGCTCAAAGTGCCTCGTGTCTTCATTGCCAAGGTTAATGGCAGGGGAACAAGGCTGAACTCCCGCCACCAGGCAGCTTGACTGGGCACCCTCCCACCCCACAGCCAGACTTACCTACTGCATGATCCTGTGCAAGGAATTTAACACTTGATTCTCAAAAGAGATTTATGCGCTCAAGCCTTAATATCAAAGGGAACGGGCATATAAAATAAAGCTATGAAAACGGTGCATGAAAAGAGCAGCACTTCCCTAACTGCAAGGATGTTGTAAGAATTGTATGATTCCCTAATTGTTGTTGTATCTCACAATGTATGATCCCCTCATTATTGTCATGTCTAAACAATTTGGAAGTACTGGAGTGAATGACTACAGACAATGGCCAATTTTGCAAATGAAATGTCTACTATACAATGGCAGTAGAGCAGTGAGATACTTTCTTTTAAAAGGCAGATGATCCTCAAATACTTCTGATGAATCAATCATAAGAAAAGTATTGATTAATGAAAATGAATGTTCATGAGTGTTGAATGGGGCAGAAATTGGAGTTCATTCTGTCATTTAAAAAAAAAAGATTTCAACCGTTTAAATTATTATTATTGATTTTTTTTACTCTGTTGTTTGTTCTTATTAGTTGAATTTTGCTACATAATATCTACATACTTTTGAAGCTTCTAGGACTCATACTTAAAGGAACAGCAAGAAGCATGACAAAGGTACACCTGACCACACTTGACAGGCTTCTTCCCTCAAAATCCTCACCCTGTAAGCAACCCATTTTATTCCTACTTGCAATCACTGCAAACAACTTTCCAAGAAAGTAGAGATACCCTGGAGAAAAATAGCTTCATGCACATAGTTCAGCAGCAATGCGTAACGTGGTGGCAACCATCAATCTTTTCAGATGATGGTGTACGCGTGAGAGGTTATCCAGACCTTCAACACATGCCTAGGCAGGAGTATGGAGGATTGGCGGCTGCCCAGACTTTCTAGCCCCACTTTAGGCTGTTGAGAATCCAAAGGCCAGACCAAATCCAGACATTTGGCGCCTCCATGGCTGTAGTTGTATAAGCATCTGGGACTCGAACCCAGGTCTTTTATGTAGCCCTCCCCAGTTCCTCATGGTGAGTATTTTAAGTGCCAAAGTTTTTGAACTTCACTTCTCTATCCAGCGTTGTTCCCCAGAGCTGTCACTGCATGGTTGGGTCATTAAAGTTTGGCAGCCTGTTGAAGATTCAGGACAGCAAACTTCCCACCGCTGCTCCAGCTATCTGCTTCCCTGGCCATTAACGTGGCTGTGAATTACTGTTTCACATTGACCGTGAGCCGCATCTCAATACCTGATGTGCAACATACTGATGCCAAGTCGTGGATTTAGAGTCACTGTGGTTGGGAATGTATGCCTGCCTTTGCTCTTCTCCAGGTGCCAGGTCCCTTTTTCTTCCAGGAAGCAAAAGGTGCCAGGATCTGAAGATACAAAAAGTCCCAGAAATCAGCTCCATGGGCTCCCACATTTGCTAGACTGCCCCACGCCCACCATCCACAACACAGGATTTGCTAACAAGGACCACGTTTAACAGAAGGTGATTCATATGATCGGCATGTGCCTTATCCTCAGGGTCGTACACTTTTCTTCCCAAAAGTGACATTATATCCCAGTGTTTTCAGAGCCCAGAACAACAGCCGGTTGCTCTCCAAGCACCAGCCACCACGATTCCTCCTCGCTGTTTTGTTGTGCACTTGTTCTAACACCAGCTCAGTAGTCTCCCCATAGTGCATGCTGGGGCTCTCAAAAGGTGCTGGAAGGTTATAACAAAGGTCTCAAAGTCCATATTTTTTTCTGGGGCCTTTGTACGAAATTCTGGTGAAATATTCCTGGACGTTCCTGGTACTCGTGAGGAGTCGGAGATAACCATTTATGTTTGAAGAACTCAGATGAGAGTCTTCCCAGTCTATGTGTCCTGGCTCCTTTGCTTGATACCCGTTTGAGATGAGGAAACTCCCTGCACAGTCCTATTACAGGTCAATTGAGTATAAACCTCAGGAACAGATTAATCCAATAGTTTCCAACTACACAGTTGTTCTAATTCTTTGTTCTACATTGAGGTCTTGAGGCCTCGGCAGTGTTTGTGCCCAAAAGCTTGCAAAGAACAATTTTTCCAACTATTTAGCTGGCCTAATAAAAGATATCATGCTTACCCAAAGAACCGTGTCCGCCTAGGTCCTTAGACCAACATGGCTATGCCTGCACCCTGGCTATTTCAGGCACACGTGTAATGGACATTTCCTGCTCAGATGAGGCTACAGCCTGAATAAGGAAGAACACGAACAGAAGTATCATTGTTCTGCTGTTACAAGTGATTACAAGATCCTGTCCTTCAAGATCAACTGGTGGGAAGAAAGCTGATTTACAACCTCCTCAACTAGGAGAGCAGGACTCTCTCCATCTACCCTGTCGCTCTAGGCATTCAACCCACCAGGAATTCAATTCCTGGAAGCCCAGAGTTATGGAAAGCTCCCACCATCCACTCAGTGCACTCTGGACTTCAAGGATACCGAGACAAGGAGGTCCCTTCTGCATCCCGTTGTAACGGGGGTGAAACACAACAAGCCAGCTACACACAAAATCACTTCAAGGGCAGCTTTGGGTAGGCTTACCAAGAGACAACCATTTAAGATTACAGCACTTCATGAGCAATGTGGGCAAGCCAGGAGTTCCCTGGGATGTACTGGGGTTTCCTGGTTTGTAGTGGCCGGAATGGGAGTAAGGATGTTGCAGTTGTGCAAAGGGTCCAAAGAAATTGAATCACTAAACATCAAGAAAACATCAGGCAACACAGACTATAAGATTCAGAATGACTCTTATCACAGGCTCCAAATAATTTCTGGATCTGAACTTAAAATTCTCCCTGAATGCGAAGTAAAATGTAGCTATTCAGCTCTGCTGACAAATAGTAGGAGCAGAACAGATCCATCGCCATGGGATTTTTGTATGTTATTTAAAAATCATACTGCGTATCGGGGTCTAAGTATTCACGGTAGATGCAATTACATTACCGTGCAGCACGAAAGCCCTGTCATTGAAGAGAAAGGGAGGGAAATAGATTAAATATAAAAGCAAGAGCAACAAAATCATACCATCCTCCGTGACAATGAACAGTCAGGATCAGAGAACGTCTCCACCCAGAATGCAGGGTAAACCAGGGTGTCATTATTTCAGTCTTGCCAACCATGCATGTACACGTCTTTGCTGTCTGACACTGGAGCAATGCAGGCTCATATTTTCAAATTTCTTCTGCAGGCATGAAGACTAGATGGATTTTAAAGTGAGCTGAGATTTTCAGGGAATAACGTGGTGTCAGCAGTGGGAGCTTTAAAACCCCCCTGCCCATGTTATGAGCACTACCATCAATCTTCACTTCCCTTCGTTTCTTTTTCACAAGGAAGGGCTTGAGTAGTTTCTTTCATTTCAGGGGAAATAGTATGGCAGGGTTGCTTCCTTATTTTTAATTTATTTGGAGGTATGTTGGTTTCTTGAGTACAAAAAATAAGACTTACTGCTTGTAACTATTGAATAAGACTTACTACTTACAACTACTGAAGCCAGGTATGGCACCTGTGCTTTTTTTTTTTCAATCTGTCTGTTATTTGTGAGTGTTTCTCAGCAACCTCTCACTGCAGTATGTGAACAAAGCCTGTTCAGCGGTCAGCTAGCAAGTATGAAGATAAGACAGCTTGTCTTTCACACTGAGCTGAGAAACAATCTCAGGCAATGTAGTGAATATCGACAAAGTTTATTCAACCAGCATATTTGACTCCCTGTTTATGACCTTGTGAACCATACAGATTTCAGGTTGAAAAAGTGTCTTCCCTGTAAAATAAGTGCAACTGCAAATGTATTCGTTCCTATTCTCCCGCTTTTCTGGGGCAAAATCAGCTAATTTAATTGCCTGTCTTTATACAAGACGCACAGAAGAGATGGTTGTTCTCCTGCCCCTCTCCAGGGAGGCTTGGTCTTTTCTCAGGTCACAGATGTGTAAAAGCCTGAAGAGGGAAGAGTTCCAGAGTAGCAAGTTAGCAAACTCTAGCTATGCTAAGGTGACAAAGATTCACACTTGATTGTTGTTAAAACACTGGGGTGCTTTATCTTTTTAGTCGTATAAATCTTCTGAGCCACCAGGGCAGGTGGGAAGGCTTCTTTCCCTGGTTTCAGCACAAGTTCCAGCACAGAAGGATGGCAGGATATTTCACAGCTGCTGTTAAAGGCAGAAATCCCATGGACAATGGATCTGACAAGATTTCTACTCTTTCAGGCCAAAGTCTCACAAAAGCAGGGAGATCCCAGCACTGCTAAATGCAGAACTAGACTTTAGCTGCAGCCCTTCCTGGTCTGATGGTGCACAAGGTGCACGGGGCACTTTTCTCTCTGGCCATAGCACCCCAGTGGAGCACCATCGGTGGACAGTGCTACCAGCAATGTCTTCTTCTTTCCATGCTCCAGTCACCAGGAAATTTTACTGCCACTAGATTATAATTTGACTCGGTCATTATAATTTGACTTGGTCTTCCCCCCTCCTGACCTGATGATATTCTGTTGCGCTCCAGTAGACTCGTATTGATCACCTCTGAAAAAGAAATTAGTAGTAGGCAGAAAAATGTTCACGCTCAGATGTATCAATGTGGGCTTTACAGGAGGGAGGTTACAGACTTTTGCCTCTAGTTGATGTTGGGTGGTTTTTTTAACTTTGCTTTTGTTTGTTCACTTGCTTGGTTTTTGGCTTTGAGGGCATACGCACAGGAGGTTTCCATCTGCAAAGGGCGAGAGGTTGTTTAAGCACCTGATAACCCACATTTTGAATGATTCAATGATTCAGCATTTTAAAACTCAGAATGCAGCTCTAGGCACTTTGCTGCTTATTATGAGTTCAATTATCAGAACCGACATGAATATTTACTTTCCTGATCCTGACTCTTTGTATACCCTTTCGTGTCAGCTGATTGACTCGGGGCTGGTGCTGGAAAAGGAAGGAGCTATTTACATTTGAAAAGATCTCTGCTCCAGCAGAAAAGAGCAAGAGATTAAATAGCCGTGCTTCATTTGTCTAAACATACTTACTGTGTATTTTTTTCTTAAAACTTCACTTATTTTTAAATCAGAACATGAATTTCCAGGGGAAAAAATATTCCTCTCAGTGTGTTTGAAATGCAGATTCAGCCTCTTCTGTTTATTGAATGTGATCTTTGTTGAACTTCTAGGAAATCAAACTTTGGCTTCTTTTTCTTTACAGAGATTAGTTCAGTTCATCAAATATTAGCTATACTGTGTCTCTGAAGATCTAAAGCTTGGTAAAATAATGGCTGTAATGGGTGCAAGGACTGTAGGGGAAACTATAAACGTATGAAAAGTGAGCACCAAATCTGATGATGGGCACTATAAATGCTGTGGGAGGATTTATTCTCCTGACTCTTAGACCCACTCAGACAGTTGGAAAAATTCTTCTTTGCAAGCTTTTGGGCACAAACACTCTTCATCCAGCTGAGGAAGCATCTGCAGCTGGTCAAAACAGCAATTTTAAAAAACAAAATGGCTGTATTAGCATTTTGAGAATAAGGGCCTTTGCAACTGTTATTAACCTGAAGAAAAATGGAACCGTAAACTGTTGTTTAGCCCCATTCAGTTGTTCAAGCAAACTAAACTATTCGTGGACATTTGTAGACCCTCAAAGGAGTATTTAATCAATCATCAGTGACATCCTACAGGTAGTATAACCACACATATGATTATACTATGGTTATACATATAAGCACACATAGGCACGCATGCACTGATCATCAAAAGCAGCCACAAGGAACACAAACAGCTCCAGTTAGCAAAAAAAAAAGCTAGAAGCTATAGGAAAGTGAAAAGGTCTGGTGATCAGTGCACTATACTGAAATGGTTCATTTTCCTTCTTCCTGATAGATTAATAATTAAACTACAACCATGCCAACCCTAACCTAAAGTATAAAGATTACAAATATTGCTCACAGTCGCCCAGGAACCGGTGTTTGACCTTTACTCCCAGCTCTCATGACATCACAGGAGGGCAGCACTATACTGCAGTGGATTTGTGTAGCATGTTGCAAGATGATACTGGAGCCCAACTTTCTGATCCTTCTGTCTGTGAGAGAGAGAGACCATCCACATACAGAGACATACACTGAAATCCAGTTGTTAATGCACATTCTAATCACATGCAAACTTGCATGTTAAAATCTCTCAGATGGGCACGCACCAAAATATGGGCATAGAAATGGGCTCATAGCACCAGGAAAGTAGGGCTGGAAGGGACATCATAAGGTCATCCAGTCCAGCCCCCTGCTCAAGGCAGGATCGTCCCTGATTAAACCATCTCAGCCAAGTGTCTGTCTAAATTGCTCTTAAAAACTTCCACGTGTGGAGAGTCCACAATTTCTCTAGGTAGCCCATTCCAGTGCTTGACCAGCCTCATAGTCAGAAAATTACTCTGACTCTCCAAACTAAACTGAGGCCCATGCTAGCTTGTACACATACAAGTGACAGTCAGCTATCCATTTCCACTACCATCGAACCATCAAAGTCCTTATTTTTTTTAATCATTATTATCTTTTAAAACTCCCCAACAGGGTTGAACCTGACACTAAGGTTGTGTGCATGCATGACATTTGTGCAATGTGTACCTCTGCCAGAATCACTTCACAGCTGGATAGCTGTGTCCCTTCACCCCTTGCTGTCATCAGAGCCCAAGGATCTCTGAGGCTCTGCCAGGACTTCAGTTGGAGCCAAGTGTTGTGCTGTGTAGGCACTCGTGTTATACAGTGCTGAGCAATGAGAGCTCACGCCATAAATAAACGGGACCTCTGTCAGGCTACTTAGCATTGAGTGGGCGCCTCTACGTGAGACATTTACCATGGAGCTGCCTAATTAGCTCCATAGAAAACATCTCAGCATCTACACGTGGCCCTATTAAGCTGTAGGAAACTAATAAAGTCCACAGCAGATTGGTGCAGCAATGCACATGTAGACGCTGACCCAACTGGCTGGGGCAAGAGGCTGCTACAGTGCGGGAGCGGCCCCACGTTGGAGCACGCTGGTGCCTCAGCCAGGCCCTCCACAGCACTTTGAGCCAGGGTGGAGCAGGCTGATAGGCTGACTCCTACCCCCACCCCCTGGGCCCTCTGCCAGCCAGGGCTACACCATCCCGGCTCAACATGCTGCGGTCCCAGGCACACGTGTAAATGCTGCGTCCTGGAGCAATAAACTTCAGCAAGAACTGTGCTGGAGTTTATTGCTACATGCTAATTGCACGTGGAGATGCACCCAACGTTGGGCAACTAGAACTCTAGCCATGAATAACAGAGACCTCTGTCAGGCCACTTAGCACTTAGGGTGTGTACAGAAGTGCTCCACGCACATTTTACAGTACTGTAATTTAGAGCACTTTTATAGTACTGTAAAGTTACAGCTCTCTTAAACATAACAGAAATGTTGTGCTTGGTGTGGGGGGCCCTCTGAGCCTCTCTGCACTTGCCAGGCTAGGAGTCAGGGGGTACTTTGCAGCCTCCTGGGGCTTCTCCACTGGTCAGAAATTTGACCAGCATGCTGACGTTATTTAAAGCACTGTAAGTTGCTAAAGTGCTTCAAATTTAATACTTCCTTTAACAAAGGTTTATTTGAATACATCACCCATTTTTGAAGTGCTTTAAAGCCATGCATTTCTGTAAGTCATGGCAATGAAGGGCATTTATACACATATATGTCTGCTCCAATGCACTGGCGATCTGGGGCATCAGAGCAGACTCAATGAATCAAGTCTGCTCTGCACGCAAGCTGATGTGCGCAGCGCTGTGTCACGTGCATTTGTATGAACAGCAAAATGCATGTCAGCACTGAGAAAACAGCGGCGGTGTGCTTTTGAACTAAAACACCTTTACTTTTTATACAAATACATGAAACTGGCTTAGCAAGCACCTCACTTTCACTATTTAAAGCAGTTTGGGCATTTGTACACATACTTGCACCACGCTGCAACGCCGGGCGCTTTGAAAAGCTTTTGAACTAAAATATGTTTGTGTTATAGTTCAAAAGCATGCCACTGCCATTTTCTCAGCGCTAACACGCATTTCACCACTTACCCAAATCAATGCGATGCAGCGCCAGGTGCTTCTAAAAGCGCACGCATGTGTACAAATGCCCAAAGTGCTTTAAATGGTGACACACGCACCCGAGTGAGAACTGAACCATGCATAGTCCTAGAAGCGAAACCAGTTTCAGCAATGGCTGTAAATTGTATGTGGTCACTTTAGGCCAACACTGGCCTCCTATAGGAACAAGAAACTTCTTATACCTCAAAACTGAATTGAAGGCCTCCTTTCCCTGTTGCAGCCTACTGACCCTCTGTTTCTGAGCAGCCAGACGCATAAGAGAGGTGGGTCTCCCATTCTGATCACAGTGGTATAAGTGGACTGCACAACCACCCCCTTAAAAGAGCCTATGGATCATTTAGTTTTGTGCTTGCCATCACAGTACCTTAACACGGGAGCCCCCCCAAATCACTCAGCTTCTTACATTCATTTGACTTAAGATTTTTGTAACCAGCTGCTTTGAAGAAAGGAAGATTCCCTCCCTGCCCATCTCCCCTTGGTCCAGCTCTCCGGATTTGTTTAAAAGACATATCCAGTTCTCCTGTTGCTCACCATCCTTTTAAGCTCTGTGATCCTGCTGCCTTTCAAAAAACAAACTCAAACAAAACAAGCATTAGCTGGCTGCCTAAAGGAAACCTCTCAGCTGAGTTTATTTTCATTTGCTCTTGACACACAACAGCCTCAGTACAAAAGAGAAGTGTGCATGGCTCAGACTTCAGTTACGATCAGGCAGTCCAAAATTATCTCAACAGGCTACTTTTACTGCCAATATTATCACTCAGAAAGATGTTTAGGTTCAGTGTTATGATGACCTCTTCAAACAAAGGGGTTCCTGTCCGAGCACACACAGCTTAATTACATGCAGTTTGCCCTCTGGACAGAAAGTACCCAGCAAGGAACTGCTGATACATGAGATCAGTTCTGGCACAGAAGACCAAAGGGTTGCTTGTTTAATATATTCAGATTGAACCTGTACATGTGTCCCCTTCCTGCCTGCCAGGAACTGCTAGTTTTGATCCTTTTATATTATTGTTTTCCTCTGGAGCCAACAATGTGTTCTCGTGGGCTTGAGATCCTGATTTAAACCCCAGTTTCCCAGTTGGCCAGGCATGGTAAATTCAGTCTAAGTTTATATGACGCTCAGGGGCAGTAGCCAACTCCTGCCAGTACTTGCTTCGTAATCATGCTAAGTGCTGAACTGGTTTTCCGCCTCTATACGTCAAAAACTCCCACCTCCTCCCTCACCATCTCTTGTGTTAATCACACTAGTTCTCTGCTCTTGGTTTCCTGATGCCACCATAACACTCCTCAGTCCATTAAAAATATGGATTGTCTTCCTTGCACATTACTGTGTACTATGGGGAACTTGGCAAAAGGCATTGGCGGGTGAGATTTAAGTGGACTGGACCCATCAGAAGTCAGGTGCAATAATCAGAGCCAGGCAGAAGGCAGGGCAAGGTGCCACCTCTTAGAGGCTCTCTCAGGGAGGAATTGATCTTTTGTATGCAACAGCCTATTTGTGAGATGCTATGAATGGACTCGCAAAAAGTTGCCTATCGAATCTCAGGCATCTCTCAACCAGTTAGTCTCCAAGGTACTGTTCTGCCCTGCCTTGTGCCTGACATCAGATTGACATGGCTAACTATCGAACTACCTCTCAGTGCATATTCATGCTTTAGGGTTGTTGGTTGTAGCCGTGTCGGTCTAAGGACATAGACAGATATGGTAAATGTGGTATTGATTATTAGACCAACTAAATAGTTGGAAAAGATTGTTCTTTGCAAGCTTTGGGGCACAGACAGGTATATTGAGAGCATATTAATGCAACACAATTTGTGCCAGAGTTTATTGCTCCTGGGTGCCACATTTACATGTGCACCTGGGACAGCAGCACATTGGGCCAGGCCAAAGTAGCCCAAGGCTGCTCTGACCCAGCTAAATGTGCTGCCGAGGGGCTGGCTGGGACACAAGGGTGCTCCAGTGCCGGACTAGCCGGCAGGCAGCCCCTGCATGGAAGCACGCTCATGCCCCTGCCAGCTCATCTACACATGCGGCACTGAGAATTAAAAAAAAAAACTGCAGCAGGATAGTACTTGTATTTACAACAACTACCCTGCTGCAGCGTTTCTTAGTTTACTCCAGCCTAATAGCCCCGCACGTGTAGATGCCAAGATGTTTATGGCTGAACTAATTAGGCAGCTCCTCAGTAAGCATCTTGTGTAGATGCACTCAATAATGGTGAATCAGAGGAAAACTCAGTATCTGCCTGGAGTCTTATATGCCAATAAGCACATGTGCCTGGACTCTATTTTCCACAAGGAGGTTTTCCTTGCTGTAAAAGAGGGAAAGTAAGAGGATGAGCATCTCCCAGCTGCTTCTCAATTCATTCTTTGCTATGAATTGGGATCTTCCCCTCAGAAAAGGGTGTTGGAAGGGGTGGGAGCTTATTCACAGATGACTTGAGCTGTATACTTCTATCAATAGGCTTGCTTTCTTCGGTTGTAGCTTCCTTTAATTATGTTACCGTTCTGTAGCCAAAAATCACTGTGATGTGAAGAGCAAGCCAGAGGCATGAAAATGTTTCCAACATCATATGGCACAACTGCAGCAAGAAGTCACGGTTTCCAGGAATTAACACCCACCTTTTTAGCACAGCCCTTCGTCCCCCTGTAGGATCTTGTGCCCTGCAATTAAGCTCTCAGGAGTGATGTTGGGGAATGGAGTGAGCTTGCCTAGACTTCTTCTCCCAGACATCCTATCTGCATGTCAGCTCCAAAGGTGAAGGGTGCCTGGATCTAAGGTTTTAATATAGTTGCTGTAAAAAATATTTAAAATCAGAGCTGCATTCAGACATACCTGGGTCTAGATAATACGATCTGGACCACATGCCTCCCCACTCCTCCCTGATTGGGGCTGGACTTGATGATCTTCCGAGGTCCCTTCCAGCCCTAATGTCTACGAAAATCTGATTGGCTGAACATTAATCTGCTAGGGAAGGAATTAACGAAGTTTGTTAATTTCGCCTCCCTTCCATTCCCGGTGTCCCCCAAAATACAAATGAGGAACCAAGTTCCTTGGGGTTGCAGAGACTGCTGCATACATATAGTGCTCTAGCATAAATGGGCTGCCCCAGGGAAGGGCTGCAGAAAGAGAGAGGCAAAGTTAGACACGGGAATGGGAATCCTAATTCCTCGTGGCTGGACTTCTCCCAGCCTCGTGCGGGAGGGACCATGGTTTCCTAGGAGCTGCCATCATTATCACTTTCTTTGTGGCTATCATGAGTAAAGGATGGATTTTTTTTTTTTACCTTCCTCATCAGCATTTGTCCTGGGCTCTCCCACTGTTGAGTGAAGAAATTCACTGCTGAAATCACTTGTCCTGCGAATACGACCTCTCAGTGGGTTCTCTTCTTAGCTGGAAGACTAGAAGCAACAGGGAATGAAACTGCAAGGAGTTAGATACCAAAAAACCATTGCAAACCCCATCCTAAAGAGCACATTACCTACTACAGAAACCAACCGATGCTATGAATTGGGGTAGCACCCACAATAAGTTTGAAGGCACTTTTAATCTATTGGATAATGGAGCAAAGCAATATGCATCCCACTATTTCTCATTCAGGTTATATATCTCCCTACATTCACCCTATCCACCTCAGCTACCCCAGGACATTTTATTACGAAACGTGCTCTTTTACTGCCTGGGGTCCTACTTGTGATTCAGGACAGAGTGGCTATATAAGTGATCAATAGTTTGTCTCAATAGGCAATTTATATAGCTGCAGAACGGCCGAAGGAGTTGACAGTTCAATCTTCACTATACATTTACTCCATTCTGACACACAGGGCTCTGTTTAATGAGCAACGTCAAGTGGTCAGATTAAGTAAATATGACCTAAGGAAAAAGCATATGACTGACTAGTAGCAGTGCTGTTATCCACGGTCATTGCTTCCATTGTTTCCTATATCAGTCTTTTAGGGTAGGTTTTCAAAAAAAAACCCCAAAAAACCCAGAGCTGTTGGCCTACACTAATTCCCTGAGCATAGGTGACTGGTAGAGGGTGCACGAGGATGCACATGCCCCCAACAGGGCCGGTGCCCCCACTGACGCTATCGGTAGGGCTGGTGCCCACCTCAACAGGGTTGGCAACTTCTGCGGGTGTCCCCCCAGATTCAGGAGGCACCAGTCACTCATGCCCCAGAGAAACTTTACAGGAAAGAGAAGAGTTGGGCCCTCTCTAACTTCCCTTTGAGACTCTTGCCCTCAGTGACTCAGCTATCAATGCTACTTCTTTTAACGAAGTGCTCTGCTGTGACTCGCCGCTATCAATAACATCACCATGTCCTGACTCAATTAAGGTCTAATGTAAGTGGGTGCTGCTACTCTATTTCTTTTACTAGCTCAGTACACCCTGGCTTTAGAAAGTAAGGGGAGGAAACACCACAGAGATCTGAATGATGGATATTTGGGGAAAAGGAAGATCTCCTATTCCGGCATCAAAGCAGAGAACCATCCGGTCTCCTCTTGCTGCCTGTTTGCACTGGGCAGACAACGGAAAGCATTCAGTAATGTGCCCTGTCGAGCTGGTTTGGGATTGTTTTTTTGCTTTGAGACTCAACAGATGGTGTTAAGTCAGGATAGCCCTCTGTAAGCCGTCTGGTTCTGGCACCTTGCCTAAGAAGGTGGTCTGTGCAGGATGGGGTGCCTGAAGCCTGCTAGACTACAGGTTGTCCAATACAAGTCCAGCACAAGTTGTTGCCTTCCCCCTACGTCCAGTGCATCATACGTAGTTCCTGCAGACAACAGGCTTTTTCCTAAACACCTCAGTGCAGAGAACCGACCGCCGCGGAACAGAACTGGGTCGGAAAATAACACAGTGGGGCTGGATTGTTGTGTACGCGGATCATTTTCTCTGCCTTGCACAGATTTATTGAGACTGACCGTGAATAATTTATACCAAGAAGGATAGGCAAGTCTGACTCATCTAATTTATCAGCATGGTAGTATAAAGCAAGATAGGGGAACTCTAGTGTAAATCAGAGACAGATGCAGCTTTGTACATCACCTCTGGGATTCGGGCATGTTTCCTGTGGGTACCAGATAAATAGCTAGCTGATGCTGGCAAAGCACTTTGAAGACGACACACGCTGGGTAAGAGCTGATAACATTATTAGCTGTCAGTGATTGGGGGTCTGGAGCCCATTTCACACTTTTCCCTTCAAAATTCAGAACCCAGGGCCACCTGAGAACTGCTCCCCCACCCCCTACATGTAGCATCAAGGCTTTCCAGCTGTATACACATGCATCTGCCCATTCTGCAGCTCAAAGGGCCAACACCCATGATGGATGGCTGCAATTACATCAGCCTTCCATTTGGGTACACTGCTTGGAACAGTACTGAAACATTTTTCATCAAGATAGCTTTAAAAATTGGAAAGAAACTAAAGGACCACAGCTAGTTAAATAACAGAGTTAAATAAAGTCCTTGGCCCAAGTTGCAGAATGCTGAGTTATGATCCGATTTAAAGCCACGCATACTTTTCCATTAATGAATAATAAATGTGCAATTATACTGCAATTAGTGTGTAATTACTGTTTGTTGCTCCATTGCTTTTAAATCATGCATTTATCCCTTGTCGCTGGCTGAAGAGTTTTAGTTTGTCAGGGAAGTTTTGTGATAAGAAGAATACTGAGATCATACATTAAAAAAAAAAACAAACCACACATAAAACAAAAAAAAAAATCACAAAAGAGGTTCTTAATTTTTGAGCATTTTTATTAATCATGTTGGCTGTGGGTTGGGTTTCTTTTCATTGATCAAGAAGAAAAATGTAGCTCAAGTGAATCATTTTCCAGAGAAATGGAAAGCAGCAGCTATGTTTCATCAAAATGCCAAAATCACTGCTGAAGCCAACTGTATTTAGAGGGTGCAGATACAGCACATGGCAGGATGTGAGAAGAAAGTAGTGAGGACACACACCTAATGAAATATCTGCAGAAATGGAGATTTTGGGATGAGACGAGGAGCATGTGGGTCCTAATTCATTAATCCACAACCAGTGCTTTCATAATACATCCATAACATTTCTCCGAGGCTCTGTTCTTATTTTTCTTTTTGGCGTTAGCGGTGCATACTTGCATATATATACATCCTACTTAACGAGTAGTATCTTCGCTCATGGTGGCACCAGGTTTTCTAGATGCTTGATCTCTCTCTCTCAGGCTTTATGTTCACTGACTTAATTGAATTTTCATACGTGTTTCTAGTAATTTTATCTTTGCTCTCACCGTGTAGCGGCTTACTGAATTCCCTTCCACATGGAGGACAGCCAGCTCCATGCACCAATGCTCCCTTCCTAAAGAAACAGTCGTGCTAGTCTGTGCTTGCTTCCTCTTAAAGGGCCTAGTGACACGTTACCTTTCAAATGTGTTAAATGGTCTTATGACATGAGTGTCCTCAGGTTAAGGATGGAAAAGATGAGCTGCATACCCTCTGCTCATCTTGGAGAGGATCCTCTTCAGGCGGGGATTATCTCCAGTTGGAGTTTGGCAGCTCATATTTCAACGTCCGTCTGCTCCGCAAGGCTCGTATCAGCAATTTGCGGTCTTCCAACATCCCAGGAGGCACCACTTCCAGCCCCCCGACCCCATGTGGACCACCTACCATCCAGACCTTTACTGCCCTGGACACACAGCTGGGAACAGCTGGGCGGCCGCGGGTGAGTGAGGAAGAGCGGGGTGGTAATGCAGGGAGGGGGAAGGAAAGAGAGGAAGGGAAGTGGAAGCAGGGGAAAGGCGGGGAAGGAGGGGGACAGGGAAGTGGGGAGCTGGTGGGCAGGCTCAGGACCTGGAAGGGGGGGGTGCAAGCTCCTTGGGCAGCGCCCCACATGCCCAAATCATGCCGCCCCATGTCTGCCTTCCAGCTCCCCAGCTCTCAGCAGCTCCCTGCCTTCCCTGCCATGCAGCTGTGGGGGCAAAGTGGGCCCAATCCTGACTGGTGGGAGTGACACGGGCCTGATGCAGGCTGGCAGGGGCCAGATCCTGAAACCTGTACTGCTTCCAGGTAGCCGGGGAGCCAGGAGGCTTGGCAGCTCCTAGCCAAACCCCTGCTTGCCAGCCCTCTAGCAGCAAGTCAGAGCTGTGCAGATTAGACAGGGATTAAGTCTCAGTGCATGGATGCTCACAGCATGTGCTCATTTTAACACTGCCCACCAGTCCTAAGAATTAGCACGTGCTAATTGTAGCGCCTAGGGGAACCCGTAGGGAAACATCGCGGCTCAAGAGCGGCCGACCCCAGCTTCTGAGAAAACGCTTCACAAAACATGTGCTTAGCATTTGTCAAAGGTGCTGGTGTGCCTCAGAGTACAGAGGTCTCATGGTGAAGACCCCCAGAAACGTTAGGCTGCCCAACTGACCTTGCACATGGCCTCCAAAGGCAAGGGCAGCACTTCAAGACCTTCTACTCAGTTCTGAAGCTGAAGGTCTAAGCATAAGAGTCATGCCACTTGTTACAAGCAGCTGCTTTGTTAACAGGGTTTGGGACAAGGCTGTAAGTCTCCAAACAGCTCTTGCACAAGACCAGAATTGAGTCCCTGCCAACCTCACCATCCAGCAACTGCACGAACCCATATTTCTACCACTATGACTGGCTCAAGTTCAGAGAAAGACAACGACTACAATCCAGTGGAAATGGGGCATGAAATTGCTCGCAAATTATTCATAACCGCTCTGATCAAGTGACTTGGAGATCAAGCAATGCAGCCAGCTTTTTCATGCCACCCATTTCTGGGATTGGCACGAGTCCGTTAACCGGGGGATATGTATTCTAGAGAGACACTTATTGTTCAAAGTGGAACAAGGTTGATACAGGATGGCTTTTGTAAGAAGTATACAGGTGGCAAAGCTGGCTCCTATATGCCCCTCCTCTATACATTACAGAATGGAAGCACTCTGGGTACAGGAAGAGATGGGATGGGCATAGTCTGCATTATATAGTCCAATTAGACAGCTTAGAGCCGATCTGAGTTTACAGCAGCTCCTAAGTAACTCTGGACTAATGGTCCCCCCAACCTTCACCGGCCCATGGGCACCACTGAGCAAGTAATATGCTTTGCTCTCCTGGTTAAGCTCAGCTGTAACATTTTTGTGGCCGCAACAATATCCAAAATGTTTTTGTGGGCAACGTGGTGCCTGCAAGCCATGATTTGGGACCCAGGTCTCTAAGCTACAGGGAACCAGGAGGGTGGCACATTCCTCCTTCCAGTTTTGGAGCCCTTCTTCCCCATGCTGCAAACCATAAGAAGTGCTAATTGGATATATGACTGCAAAACTTCCCCCCTTGAATCATTCTCTTCTTCACAGTGCCCGGTCTGATTTCATCTCTGTGGTCTGGTTTTTTTGGACAGAGCTCCTCAGATGTCCTCCTGTATCCCACAGGCATTACTGAGGAGATTGAGTAGTTATAATGACCCTAGCATTTCAAGGGAAGGCCAGCACAGGTCATGAGAAAACATCTGCTAGTGGAAGTAAATTTTCTGTAATACCCATTTCAGCAGGAATGCAATGCCTTCATTACGTGTCCCAATGCCACTGAATCGGTGTCATGCTCAGCGAATTTGCCAGCAAAATATTTACTTTCTGGACTATTTTGTTTGCTTTTCAAGCAATTAAGTTTTCTCCTATAAGACGAAATAGCCTTTTACTATGTTGATACATGTTGTTGACGGTGTTCAGGAGGGACATAAACTGTGCCCTTGACTGAACAATAAAACGAAAGCCCTCAAGCCATAGCTCTTAGAGCACTTGAAGCTGTTTTCTTTTAGAGGAAGAATAAATAAGTTTTAATCTTCTCTGCTGGTTTAGAAGGAAAAGCTTATTATTGCAGGCTAGTAATGTTAATTGAACAGATTACCATGGGACTTAGGATCATTCCAAATCGGTTGATTATTTATTGCCCTCAACCCATGCAAAACCAGGTCGACTCCAGATTAACCAATCCGACAATGCATTGTTCCTCGCAGCACCCACCGATTGCACTCCCACACGTTCACCATTGATCGGTTGGATGATCGCTATGAGACAAGGCAGATGTGCTCGTTTCACTGCTGTCTCTGAACGTGGCCTGACTTGACAGACGGATGTTGTACGTGGTGTTGAGCGCTGATGCTAGACAGCCAAAAATCCACCATCCCAAAACGAGTTGGCAAAGTTTTGCAAGCCACGTGAGGGAGCACTGAAAGGGCTCTTGATTCTATCTGAGAAAGGTGAAACCTGCTCTGCCAAATGGGTCCCAGCTCCTTAGAGAAACTGGTGCCTCATTTTCCTGCGGCTGACTTTGTATTTTGCAAGAGCGTGTGATAATTTCAATATTTTCCAGGAGTGGAAAATAGTTAACAGCTGCCACAAACAGTCCAAAACAAAAGTGAGCATTGGAGATGTTTTAACACGCTCTTTTTGCAGCCTGGACTGTGCTCTCACAGATCGGGGCAGAGGACCTGCCTGTTTCTAACTGCAGAAGTTGATTCACCCCTCTGGAAAAAGTCCATGTGTTCTGAGATAATAAACCTAACCTCAGATTTCTTATCCTCCCTCTTACTGAATCCAAGGCTGTATAATTAATTGGTTTCACCCTGTAAGAGCTTGGAAGATGGTAGGAGGAGGCAGTAAATACTGATTAGAGCACTAGCTTGCAACTTAGGACATCTGTGGTATAGGAAGGAATTGAACAGGCTTAGAAATGACTTTGGGCTCCTCACTACTGGACTCATTTTCAAGAGAATTTAGACAGGGCCCTGAGGAGGATTTGTAGAATAGGAACGGGCCTCTGAATAGCTTGGAGAATTTGGGTCCTTGGCTCCTAAGACACTTTTGTGTGTTCAAAAATGTCAGCCTGCCTCGATCCTTAATCAGGCCGTTCTAGAGGCCATCGACTCTGGAAAGCGAGCGTAAAGGGCATGGTGACAGCCAGAGATTGGAAGGATCTTGCAAGTACCTATAAGATATCGCTGTCTCCGGCTATGCTCCTGAGGTGGCTGGGAAACAACCAGCAGAAAGGCCTTGAGCAGCCAGAGGAAAGGATTTCACAATGGAAACGTTTGTTCACAGCCGAAAGCAACGCAATATGGAATGAAAAATAAGAAGCCAAACCAGACCTGCGAAGGGAGCCAAATGCCAGGAGCAAAACAATCCCTCTTCCAGCATCTTGCCGGGAATATTCCCAGAGCTGCTGAGTTTCCCTGAGTATTCATGGTCCAGGCTACTGGCACATCCCAAATGACTGAATTTAAGTGCGCAGAACCAGATGAACTTCACCCCACACCCCGAAGGAACTGGCAGAAAGGATCTTGGAGCCCGCAGCAATAATATTTGCACAGTCATGGGAGACAGGCAAGGCTCCAAGGGACTGGATGCAGGCCGACATAGTACCACCCTTTAAAACAGGGAAAAGGAGGACCGAGGGAATTATAGATCAGTCCACATGGTTTCAGTACTCAAGAAGTTGCGGGAGCAAATTATAAAGTCGTCAATTTGTTTCCGGAGGAGAAATGGCTGATCACAAGCGGCCCGCATGGATTTGTTAAGAGCAAATCATGCCAAGCCAACCTGATCTTCTTCAAAAAAGTAATTAGTTCATGAATAAAGGGAATGCAATGACATAGTGTTCTTGGATTTTAGTAAGGCTTGTGATCAACTCACACATGACGTCTTCAAAAGCAAATTGGAGCACTGTGAGCTAGATAAAATTACTACCAGGTGGAGAGACAATTAGCTCAACCTCAAGCAAAGAGGAATTATAAATGAATGAATGTTGGACTGGTGGGAGGTTTTGAGTGGGGTGCCAAACGGGTCTGTCCTGAGTCCAGTGCTATTTAACTCACTTATTAATGATTTAGATGGTGGAATAGAGTGCTTCACGAGCAAATCTGCAGATGATACACAACTGGGAAAGACTGCAGGCCCATTAGAAAATAGGAGTAGACTCCAGAGAGATCAAGAAATAGGAGTAGACTCCAGAAAGACTGGAAAGCCAGGCTAGAAACAACAAGATGAAGTTCAGTGCAGACAAATGCAAGGTGCTTCCTCTGGGAAGAAAAATCCAAAGAACAGACACATGTAACCCAGGCGGTAGTCCAAGAGGTGCCCCCTCTCCAACTGAAAGGATCAAAGCAGGTGCACAAGCGCTGTGGGAGGTGTAGGGACTCTCCTCCCCCTATACAGCAGAGCCAGACCACCAAGGGAAACTTAACCATATACCTTTTAATACTGGGAACATAACAGGCATAAATCAGAGGGTATAGTGGACACTTCAATGCCCCAAGGGGGCAGGATTCAACAAAGGTTAGACACTTACAATCATTGACAAAAAACCAGGGTTAACAAAATATAAAACACAAACAGCAGAACAAACAATACGGGTTGGTGAAATATAAAAAAGGCACAAAATGCAAAATGTCAAATGACAAGGAAATACAGGGCCTTGGTACCTGGAGGGGGAGAAAGGGGGGAAAACACAATGGCCGCTTTCCACTGCAAAAAGATTTGCTTCTTGTTAGCTCAATCACCCCAAGTCACCTCAGCTGGACCTTGAACTCAGAACCCCCACGTGGTGAGCAGGGACACTGCCACACAGCCACCACTGGGGGCGCTGCAGCAGCCTGCTCCGGGTCCTGACCTTCCCGGAGCCGCGGCCTCACGTTGAGCTGCCCGGCCTCTGACTGGAGGGGCTGGAAGCAGGGCTGGGACCCCTCAGGTCACTGCTCAGATCCTGGCTGGAGCGGGGAAGCCTCTCCTGTCAGCTGCAGCCTCTCCCAGGGGATCCCGGAGCCCAGCGGGAGCCTCTCCTGCCGGCCGCACGCCGCACTGCAGAGGGTCCCACTGCTGCCTGCAGGCCCTGCTCTTTCAGGCTCTTCTGGGGCACTGCTCCCACCGCGCTGGCTCAGCTCTTGCCAGCTCTGTGAAGCTCCTTCCTTGTTGTCCCTCGCTGGTGTCTCCTGAGTCAGCCATGCTGCCCCTTTTATCCCCCTCCAGGTGACCCAAGGGGCCAATCAGGGGACACGGGGGGTGAGCCTCTGGGGCCTGATTGGTGCGGAAAGGGAATCCCAATTCCTCCAATCATCTTTTACCCCTTCAAAACCCCTGGGCCAAATCATTACCAGATAGGTGAGGAAAGGGAATCCCAACTCCTCCAATCATCATTTGCCCTTTCAAAACCCCTGGGCCAGGTTACAGCCAGCCAGCCTGTCACACACAGAATGGGAGATACCTGGCTGGGTGGCAGCATTGCTGAGAAGATTTAGGCCAGCAGTTCCCAACCTCCGGTCATAACCCAAATGAGGGTCGCGGGGCCTATGCCAGCGGTGCCACACATAAAGGGCAAGCTGCGCCACATGCCAGGAGCTCTCCTGCCTCTGCCCCTGGGCTGCCGCCACCCCCACCACTGCACTCCACTCCCAGCAGCAGGTCGTGGCAAAAAAAGGTTGGGAACCACTGATCTAGGTAGATCAGAGTTGACACGAGTCTTCAGTGTGATGCAGCTGCAGAAAAAACAGTAAATGCATCAACAGGAGTATTATGCGTAAGACAGAAGGTGACAGTGCCCCTTTGCTCGGTGGTGGTGATGGGTAGGCCTCATCAAGGTGTGTGCAGTGCTGGGCTCCACATTTTAAGAAAGATGTAGAGAAGCTGGAAAGGGTCTAAAGGTGGGTGACAAAAAAAGATGAGGACACTGGGCACGTTTAACTTGCAGAAAAGCATTGAAGATGGCACATGTATTTGTCTTCAAGTATCGGAAAGGTTGCGATAAAGATGATGGAAAACAACTCGCCTCCTTTGCTGCAGAGGTAGGACATGAAGCAATCACTCCAAACTCCAGCAAAGTGAATTAAGAATCGATCTCAGGAAAAACTTCCTTATGGTTAGAAGAATGAAGCAGCAGAATTGACTATCTGGGGAAATTGTGGCATCTCTCTCACTATAGGTTTTCAGGAAGAGGCTGGCTAAGCATTGCACAGGGTAACATTCTTGTGCGGGAGTCGGACCAGATGACATTTGAGGGCCTTTCCAATCAGGAAGAGAAACTGGAAGCCATCCAGAGTAGCCCACTGGTTATAGCGGTCCAAAATGGTGGAGAATCCATGTCCAAAAAAGTTAGAAAAGATTTAATACTGGATTTCCCACGTTCTAGCCTCCTTTTTTTTACCCACAGTATGGTGCAAGTACAAGTCATCTCCATAGGGCAGTAGGGTAGTAAGGGTTTTAATTGCCAGACATCCACCAGTGTTTATAGTTTGGTTTCTGACTGGTGCACGGGAGTCTTTCAGGAAGGAGAGGAAGCAGCAAGATGCAAAGCTGGCTGATGATACCAGTTTTCTGCCAGTTGCCTTTTCAATTGCACTCATGTAGCAGATGGCAAGAAGTTAATTTTGCTGCCCTTCTAATTGCATGAAAGCTGTTTTTATAACACCTGTCTGTAACTGATGCTAGGAAAACATGGCCTATTCAAAAGACTACTGCATAAATGATATCCATATCTTTTTAGAGGCTTGCTAACAATTATAACCCTGGATAAATGCATAGGAGAAGGTACATTCCCAGCAGAAACAAAAAGTCCTGGAGCTGAGGAATAACTGAAACAAAGCCCCAAAAGGGACAGGATGCCTGTAACACGTTTCTCGCAACACACAGAGGAGGCATAAAAGCCACGTGAATTCAACCTGGTTCAAGAGGCCTAAGGTAAAAAGACTTGAAACTGCATAATAGGACTATGCTGAGCTGGAAAAAGCAGATTTTTTCCATCCCCAACAGACAGGTCTGATGCTCTGCACAGAGGCAGGCCCTGTTTATAGGCTTGCCACAATTTCTGTGGGGAAGATGAGCAACCCGCTTCGGTATAAGAGGCATGGATGTAAGGTGGTGATTCTTTGCACTAAGGACTGATTTGGCAAAGTGCACGCGACGGAGCTGAGGAGTTCAGAAAACTGTGTGTTCATGCACCGAAAGTGTCCAGTGACCAGCCAGCATGTCTCGCTGAACATTTATAACACATACCTTGATTGTTGATCAAACATTAGGACCATTGTTCTTTCCCATTTTAGAGCTGCTTTGCCATGTTTCAGATTCTTCCATTCATGTCAACTTGAATCCATCCCTTTTTAAACACATTTGCTCAGTAGCAAAAAATTTGGTGCTGTAGCTCAGGGGATTTAGCAGAAGGCTTAGCTGATTGCCAGGCAGTCAAATGTACCTTACTTTTCTAGTTCTTTAGCTCTGTTACAAGTCTGGCAGGGTTAATTTCATTAAACTTATTAAAAATATGCTTGAATCTCAGGACACTGCAGGTTTTGTATATGTTACTAATGAGCAAAGTAATTAATATATCGCTACTTCTTTTGTCTTTTACATTTAATATTTAAAGCGGTTTTCTATAAAACTCTTGAGCTGCCCATTGCATTACCCCTCGGCTCCTCTCCGAACCCACTATGCTTGCTCACTGGAAACACGAGAGACAACAGGAGAATACCCAGATACTTCCAAAGCTCGCAAGAGCCACTCATTGCATACAATGCAAGTAATCCATCTCGTTCCATCCAAGATTAATCTCTTTCCACCTACAAGCTGACCCTAGGCCACTGCTGTAGAGTATTTGGAGGCTGACAGGGAGGAGACGTTCTCCTCCATTTTCTAGGCATGATGACCTGGTTTCTCTCTTGCACTTTCCCCTTTCACCCTCTCAGGTCTCTTTGAGGTATCTCAAGTTGGGCATCCTACATTTAAAAACTGGCTCTTATCTGTACAACCCTAATGGGTAAGAAGAGAAGCTGCCTAGGGAGACGGCCCAAAGAGCCAGGCACAAACCTCACAGGTGCAAGGGAATTAGCCTGCACCTGCACCTGGTCAGCTGACTGGAAGGAGGCAGGACCCTGGGCACATATAAACCCCAAGGCTAAGACCAGCAGGAGTTAGTTTTCTGGCAGCAGCCGGGGAAAAAGCTCCAGGGAAGAATTGCCTAGGGACATTGTGGCTGCCTGATAGGCTGCATATAGAGCTAATGAGGCTCCAGGTGCTCACCAGGTACCCTGGCCTATAAGGCACTTAGTGTTGGTGGGGGGAGTTTGACTCTTTTAATCATGGGGGACCTGAACTTTCCAGACATCTGCTGGGAAGAGCAGGCAGCCAGGTCTGACCGCTCACGCAGGTTC
>NW_017728915.1:33979695-34011900 GCF_001723895.1 Crocodylus porosus | reverse complement strand
TGACCCCAGTACTCTTTCCTGCCATGGCAGGGGGTCGGACTAGATGATCTGCTCAGGTCCCTTCTGACCCTAGAAACTATGAAACTATGAAAGGGACAGAGCGCACCCCAAACTGCTTGCATTATGTTATAGCCCAGGAGTTCATATTTTGGTTGCTGTTTATAAACCGGTGGACTGGGATGAGGCTCTTGAGGGAGGAGAAAGCCTCATTCAGGGCCCTCTACAGTGTGGGGAACCCAGCGCCAGGGGGCACAATGATAAAGGAGGTGAGCAGACCCTAGTGTCAGTGTGGGCACAGAGACAGGGCTGCAGAAAGCCCGGTGATGACAGGAGGCCGAGCTATAGCAAGGCCCCAGAGAGACAAAGTTTAAATACCATCTGTGAGGTTTGGGGTGTGGTAAAGGGATGGTTTTGGAGCCATGCACCTAGCCCATAAGACTGAGGGTGTCCTGTGAGGCATCCGTTTTGAGCAGGACTCAAAAGGGGCCCAAGAACTCACAGGGTTCAGTGGGATCCTTCAGGACTGTGTCCAAACACAAACTCAAGGGCAGCCTCCCTATTTATTGTAATTACCAACAAGACGTGGCAGGAAAGGAACAGGGTGCCCATTGGGCAAGATTGGCACAGTCACAGAGCCCTAGGGGTGTCACAGCCATCCCTGGGTACCCCATGCCATCACAGCACATTAAGGCAGGTCTTCTATAAAGGAAGACTCATCATGCCAAGTCGGACCACATAGGGTAATGCCAAGCTGGGTCACACTGAATCAGGCCAAACAGGGGTCATGGCAGGATCATATCAAATCATTCCATGCTGAGTCAGACCACATTGGGTCATGCCAAGTCAGACCCACCCTGGGCAACTTATCAGAAGGTGGCCCTAAACACACAACCTATGGCATCTATTGCCATCACCAGAGTTCCTGAGCTTTAGCTGCCTTCTTTCCATAAGAATTGTTTGGCACATTTCTGATTACAAAAATTCAGGACTAATTTTGCTTTTAGACGCTCTTGAGAATGGCTTCTGAACCCTACTGATAAAGGGGTCAAGGAGCAACCCAGTTTGTCTTTCTCCACAGAGTTATATCAAGGTACTCCCAGAACCCCATTAGTGTGTTACACCACTTCTTCTTGCATATGCAGCCTGGTCCAATGCTGGATTCCCCCTACTCCACTCACTCCCATCTCTTTTCTTTAAGCTCTACCCCAAGGAATACTCAACCCAGTTAGGAGCATTTGCAATACCCCAAAGTGCCTATGATTGCTTAGAGGACTTGATCAAGAGGAAGACCTTCACAGTCCTTGTGTGCTCTGCCTCTTCCAAAGTACGTTATTTTAATATTTTCTCAGGTGCAGAAACAGGCAAAGAAGCACCAGCAAGCAATAATGCCTCCTTTTAACTCAATGAGATCTGTTTGCTGGTACACACCCCAACACTGTTCCTACAGTTCCATTAAAGGATTATAACAACTCAATCATCAAATTAAAAAGGAGCATAAGTTGAAGGCTGAAGAGAGGTTTCTATTGAGCAATAAGTTACCCACAGCCTTAAGCTACTGTTGTTCAGTGCCCAAATACCTTCAACAATCAAACCCTGTGCTATGTGCAAAGGCATTAACTAGATTTAAAAGGATTTCCTAATTTAGACGCACCTTCCCCCTCCCACATCACCCCAGTGGCAATACAGTTTATATTGGTAAAAGATTTCCTTTGTTAAGGAAATTAGGATTTTTGTGGCATACAGTGCGGATTAGGGAGTGGCTCCCCCTGCATCCTATACGGTATAGCTATGTTAGTCTAAACTTAGTTTTGCCAAGCCATTTTTTGACCATCCAATGGCAGTATGTACTTATAGTAGCCAAGAATTGCTTATGCTGTCTCCATTTCAATAAACGCTTGCTATAGGATTGCCCTGTAATAAACAACATGTACTGCAGTCTTCTGGGCTCCCTAACTGCCAGACCCTGGGTTGTCCTGCCTAGGCTTGACTCATTCATCTTGTGTTTGTTAAGGGGGCTGAATTGTCCTCCTGCTGGGTTGGACAGAATAGGTCCAACAGAAAGCTGGGGAAAACTTGACAGCAAAGGGAGGAGAACTCCACCACTCCTTGCTTCACTAATATTCTGATGTGGATTAATGCCACATTACCTCATGCACCTCATTGCACTGTCTCTGCAGAGTAATTTCCTGCATTTGCTCCCCATGAGGAGAAGCTCTCCCTATGTTTACCTAACTGGCCCCAATCTCCATGGCTAGGAACAGACATTACACATAAACTGGCTGAATTGATCAGAAACTGATTTAAACTGGTGACAGAACAGATGTTCAAACAGTACACATAAACCAGTTTAAACATGGCTGAAACCGGTTTGTGATAAACCTGATTCAATGTAGTATCAAACTTAACGGATTTGGGTCAAATCAGTTTATGCAATGATGGTCCCAGACCCTTTGCTGGTTTATGATAAACCAGACATCCCCAGCATCCTGGCATGCTCTCTGTGCTGGGCAGAGCACTCTGCTCCACAGCAGGGCTGGCCCCTCCCCTCTGCTCCCTGACTGGAGCTCCGGCAGAGACTGCGGGCTGCTTCCCCACCTCCCCCTCCCACACCCTGCTAAGCAGGAATTCCCCCCTCCCCTCTGCCTTGCTGAGGAGGTGTCTGTGCTGAAACAACAGGTAGAATCGACAGGCAGAATCAACAGGTAGCTGGTAATGTCCCTTGGTTATTTTCCTAATGGAGTGATAAACACTGAGTTAGGGGTTATAAGCACTATTATCAATTCTTTGCTGGACTGGTCAGAGCCTCCTGCCAGGGCCTGGCCAAGCCCCCCTCAGTTCAGTACTAGGAAAGGGAAGGGAGGGCTGCTTTGGCACCCCCCAGCTTCTAACGTGAGCCACTGCAGGCATGTGCTTGCATTTCTGGGATGTCTGTGCATTTACAAAGTGATTTAGCCTAGCCAGGTCAGATTAACCTGCAAAGATTTAATCAATTCAGGCTCAGTCTTTTTGAACATCTGGCCCTAGCCCCTATGGAGTGGAGCAGGTGAACTCAATTCCATTGCCACGCTAAGCGTCAGGATCAGTTAATGCTCTCTATCTACGAAGACCAATTCTAGCTTCTTAACAGAGTTGCAGTGAGGCATGGCCCATGCAAGACTGCATGTTGCTACCAGTCCCAGGTTGCATTTGACTCTCTGAATGATACATATCAATGAGGAAGACAGAGGTTTTATTGGAAGTGGTTGTTATGCCATCTACCTCAAGACCTGTCAACTTCTCTCACGCTATGGGAAAATGAACTTTTGGGGTGACTCTAACATAAGGGCAGTGTCAGGAGCTTTTTCCCATGGGTGAAACCATGGAAGAATACTCATCCCCATCATTACATTTTCAAAGATACAAGCAGTGCTTTGAAGAAGAAGGGATGCAATTATGTGGTGATAGAACAACCTTTATGACCCCTTTGGGGAACATAAATGAATTTTAGACTTACAAACATAACTAACAAAAGCTGGCTGGCTATCTGCTCTTAAATTGACTGTTGCAACAAGAACTCTTAATTACTAGCACTTAGCTTTCTGTTACCTAACATTTTAGTTGTTAGGACAAACATTTGTTGCAAGTATAAACTTGTATAATGAGCCCAAAGTTCAGGCAGGACTCCATGAAAGTTTCACAAATCATCTGAGGAAGCTAGAGTTTGAAGTTTTGTGTTGATTTCTTCCCCCCCCCCCCCCAATGAGTTTTCTGATTTGTCTCTTACTACATTTGCAACAGAGCTAAAGGGCCAGATGCTCTTCTCAGGCACACTGTTGTAATTCTAGGGTAACAGCACTCATGCAGATAGAAACCTCCCCAGTGATGCCAGTGTGGCTGAAATCAAAGCTGGGTTCAGAACCAAATGCCTGTGGAGCTGGGCAATTGGTGTTTGGAAATAGACAGTGTAACATATATAGCTGGCAAACCTACCTGGATTATATATTGATGCTGGTCACGTCTACATGAGACACTGACTGCTCAGTAGCCCATGACTACTGCACAGTATCATCATGTGGCACGAAGCATAATGTAACACTACTGCGCAGCAGTCACGAGTTACTGTTGTAGTCAGCATCATGAAAAAGACAGTCCTCAGCACTCTGGTAATTCTGCTTACTGCACAGACGTAGTACTTGTACAAACAAGTACTAAATGGCTGCGCAGTAACTGCGCAGTTAGCATCTCATGTAGAAAATGGCAACACAGGGAGATGAGCCTACATTGCCAAATGTAAGACGCCTGAGCTAAGAGCATCTGAGCAGTTAGAGTTAAAAAAAACACTATTCTCCAATACTAAGCAGAGCATTTAAGATAGTATTGAACAAAATGCCCTCACCATTTTCATGTGGCTCAGTTTTCTCTGCTCTCTGGCTGCACAAAACTAACAAAAGCTGGCAAACATTGAAATAAACTGGTTCGGAAGTAACTTGTGGAGCCCTCGTGAGAGGTCTTCATCAGTGTCCCTAGCACCCCCAGCTCTGTCACAGTGGCTAGTAGAACTGAGCTCCTCCACCTTTGCCTCTGGTCTCCAGCTTATATCAAACACCAGGTTCAGTAAATACAGGTATACAATGAATGAGATGAAGCAAACAAGCACACCCCTGAAACATGGAAGATGCCAAATTTTAGCCGATTTTGGATTTTAAACTTCATTGCAGAACAATGAGAAAGATTTTCTACCTCCCTGCCTGCTGTCGGACACCTCCAGGGAAGGAATCCTACCTGATCTACACATCAAAGAGCTACTCGGCACAGCTCACAAAGACACTCTCGTGGACCCCGAGGGACAGTCTTCCATCTTCAGCTCCCTCTGTGCAAAAATGAAGTTTATTTCCTACCGACGGGGACTCTACCGTCTTGTACCATCTGTACTTTTCCCTGAGCCTGATGAAGGGACTTTGATCCCAAAAGCTTGCAGAAAAGGACAGTTTTCTTGCCATTTTCTAGTTGGTCTAATAAAAGGTATCATTTTGGAACCAAGAGTTCTAGTTGTTTGTATGAAGCAAACAACGAACTTTAATTGCGGAGCAGTAGGCAATCTCTGCGGACCGAATCTCTCTCTCTTTCTCTCCTACTATCTAGCTACCTGCTCCCTAATTGACCATCTCCCAATTCCCAACTTCCTCAGTCTCCTGTTAGGGAGCACCCCTAAATTATAACTTCTATCACTTCTATAGCTTTTGAACCCTGCCTTAAGGAAGACGGTCTCTCCCTACATGTCTTGCTTGCATTGTTTGTGCTCAGGAGTCTTCCTCTCCACTTGGCTCTTCAGTTCTGCTTGTATTTCTCCAAAGCAGCCTCTAAGTCTATTGTCCCTATTCTGCCCAGTGTTTAGGCCCTTCATTAACCCTTTCCAAATTGTTGCTGTCTAGGGTGTGGCTATACCCTAGGGACCCAGGAAAACCAACAGCTCCAAAGGCTGACCTTTTTGATTCATCAGGCAACCCAAATCCACTATCTTTGCTGCCAAAAGAGAAGTAATACCTGATTTAGGAGAAATATACACAGCTATCTAGACAAAAATAATCTTTCTTGCTCTTCCAAAGCAATTGTTCATCCAGCTGTGAGGTCCCCAGTGTGTCAATGCTAAGGTATGAGCTACAACCAACAAATGTGCAGAACAGGAGATATGAGGAATTTCTGTGCTTGCTGTTCCTGTTCCTTCTAAACGGGCATGACACTATAGACATGACAAAAACTTTTCCACAAGGAGAAACAAGGCTGCTGAAAAATATATATGGCACTTAGTGAGGATTTGGGATTGTAAAACAAAATTGCTTATAAAAGGGGTATTTTATATTAGTTAATGGACCTCTGAGAAGGAGGTTGGGGAGAAGATGCATGATTTACCAGCTACTAGAGATCAACAGAAGTGGCAGACAGACTCAGGCCTTGCTTCTCCCATCCCTGGACCACTACTCAGAAGCACCTCCTACCAACTTGCTCACAATCAGCCCACGCCCAACCCCAGCAATGAGGCCATGTAACTGCATTAGAGAAACCCTGAGCATCCACCCTAGTCTCTAGGCACATTTGGAAACGACTGCCCTAGCCCATATCTGCAATTTGGCAGGCACTGAGCAGGAGTGTTTCTCCCTGGCAGTGTTGGGCATGACACAGAGGAAGCTTCGATGTGCTCTAAGGATCTTGGCAAAGAGTTAGTGTAGATCAAATAAGAGTCAGCATTCACAAAGCACTAGCTACTCCAGTCTAAGTCCCAGATGTCAATGCTTTTGGCATGCAATGGGCGTGCTTAGCTTCAGGTAGCTTAGTCCTGTTTCAAAATACAGATAACTTCTGTGGACTTAGCATGGCACACTGAGTACCCACAAAGAAAGCGAGGGTGGAGTAGCTAGCGTGCTAGGCTAAGAGCCAAAGCCCCGTTTCACTTTGCACCTGATAAGAGTTCCTGGAAAAACAAATTTTCTGCAACTTAAGGGTAAAAAAAATAATAAAAAAATCCATTGCTAGTCAAGGCCATCAGTAGGAGCTCTATCCAGAAAGCAATTACCAGGACTCTGCCTCCTTTAACAATAGTTAAAAGTAACAGTTGCAATAACTTGATGTTTTGCCTTTCAGCAAGGAAAAAAAATGAATTACAACTAATCAGTTAGGAGCCCATTGAAATGATAGTGGGTCTTTGGCTAACCAAATATGGTCAGACAGAAATCTAGGTCATTTTACATGTTAATAAATAATGCCATATTCTCAACTCTTTTGTAAGAGGAAATAGACCTAAAACACTCTCAAATTACAGTGTGACCTAATTGCTTTAGATTGGTTAAACTACTTCATACCAAAGCTTCAAGTAGCAGAAACTATACTCTTAAAAGGGCCTAAAACAACCACAGCCTTATTCCTTGAAAATGGTTGCATGTATAGTAAGAGGTACTCAGAATGGATAATTGAGGCGTATACGCACCTGGGATAAGAAGCCCAGGTAATTGGTATCGTTCTGAACCCATAGCAACCCTTGCAGCAGCTGAGCCCAGACCACCCTGGTCTCTCTGCTTTAGCTGTGGCAAGTGATGGTGCGACACTTTGCAGTTGCATGGCAGGGTTGATTGTGTAGGGCTGAGTTTTCGAATGCAAGACATCCTTCTTCAGACCTGACAAAGACTGTCTTGCATTCAAAAATTTGTCTTAGTCTATCCTATCTGCCTTGTTGTTCCAACAAAAGATATCACCCTTTGAAATCCTTGCCTCTTGCATAATTTCTGGACCATCACAGCTACATCATTCTTATGCTTGTTTGTTAGCAATCACCCTAACTACATGTGTTAGTAATCCTAGTAATTTTTCCCCTGATTTTCTAGAGGGTGAAAATGATGCTGTTAAAGGCCATGAGGTTAAAATACCCATCACTGTTGGGGCTTTTATTTTGCATTTTAGCTTTGGGAGCTTGCCACAATATAAACCATTCAAGAACAGTTTTGCCTTTGGCTGGAGAGAGATCCCCACCGCATCACTAGCTAGCAGAGATCTCCATCTCCAAACCAGCTTTGCTGACCCACGTCAGTGAAGGCAGATGAAGCAGCTGGAAGAAGTAAAAATGGTGGGTCAATGTTTAGGTGTCAGGTAGGTGAAACACAGAAATGCAGATGCCTAATCTGTCTGTGTATCTTCTCACACTGCTCCATGCAAAAATGCTTCTGGTTTAGGACGGATCTGATGCACATGTGCGCTCACTGTCAGACCAACCTCCTTTCTTTCTACCGTCAGATTATTCACCACCTGGAGAAACATAGTGACAATTTTATGTCCAAATTTTGCAACCAACTAATTGTCTCCGGTGTAATACCGTGCAGATCCAATAGCGTTCCATTAAACACACGACGAGGACTCAGAGGTGATGTGTTGCAAAGTTTGAAAAGGGGCGCCACAGTCACAGTTTGGTGAGCTAGTCCAGCCCCATGGATGTAGCAGAAATACATATCTGCTGTGCCCTGTCCTAATTCTGTTTAGAAAAGACCAAAGATGTCTAGGGAGATCAAAGCCAGATGGTCTAACGGAGGGATTTTTAATAATAATTTCTGTATTAGGTGGGGTGAATTGAGCCACTCTTGCATCCAGGCATCTTGGATGTTAAATGAGTCTTGTTCCAGTTGAATTACTGTTCTTCAAGCAGGATGTCCAGATTTTAATCTTGGATGCGGTCAGTTTAAGAGATCTTTGTGTATAGGCAGCTGTGGGTAATTTTTTATTTTAGTCCATAATTTAGTGAAGGCATTTGTTCTTCTTAATGGGGGAGGATGTATGTTACTAAGAATAGAGAGCCACTGACCAGGAATAGATCGAATTGTTCCTGTGATAATTCACATTGCTTCGTTGAGTTGTATGTCAACCTTATCAGTATGAGCACTGTCTAACCAGACTGAGGCACGGTGCTCCAGCACTAAAGCTGTTGTTCTCTCTGCGCCAGCATCAGCTCCCCAAAAAGTCCCAGTGAGTTTCTGGAGCAAATTACAAATTTTTAACTCCACTGCTGTAATATTGAAGTGAGTTGTTTCAGACAGTGTTCCACCCTAAATATTGAGCAGTACTGCAATAACATAGAAACTGCTTTCTGAAAACAGCAACGGGTTGATAATGAGGGTGTTTGGTGTTCAAGCGATATGTAGACACTTCTGTTTTCCCAGGTTGGGGTGCAGGCGCCATTTAAAGTAGGTATCTAAAGTCTCCAGATTAGATGCAAGTACTGCTTCTGCTCTGGAGAAACAAGATTGTTGTGTAACAAGAGCTAGGTCATCCGCATATATGAATTTTTCTGGAGGTCATGATGTAAAAATTAAAGAGCAGAGGTGCAAGGATTGATCCCCGCAGGAGTCCATTGTTCAGTGTAAGTCTACTCTTACTAGACTTTTTCAGACCATAAGTGAACATATTCCCCCTGAGCAAGCAGGGTTTAAACCCAACAAAGGATGTTGTGATCAAATAGTGGCCCTGACTGCCAATATAGAAAATGGCTTTGAAAAGTCACTAAAACCTGTAGCTGTTTTCCTTGATCTCTCAGACTACATATGATACAGTCTGGAGACAAGGACTCATCTTAAACCTCTTGGACATCATATCTTGTCTTAACATTGCTAAATTACTAGACAACATGCTTAGCAATCGATGGTTCCAGGTAACATTAAGCAGGCTGTGTCCTAGGCAGTATAGCCATAGCTACAGGATTCTTCTGGTAGGCTAATTAGCACAGCACTAATGAGCCTCATTCTAATTATAATTACCCTGCTAATGGTGTCAACCCAATGTGGCTTCAGTGCTTTCAGGCTGGGAAGCAGCCTGCCCAGAGCAGCACAGTGCACATGCAGCAGTCACTCAAGGATGGTAAGTTCACCACAAAGACATGGCCTTCGTCCCGCTTGCCTGTACAGACTGGACTTGCAGGATCTGCCCCTTGTCCACCGCCTACCCCAGAGTCTGTGTCCTGGGAGACAAGGCAGGCAATAATTGTATTGGCGGGTTCTCTTTTGTTTCTAGTGTGTCCAGTATCTGTGTATCCGCATATTACTCAATGGTGTATGTATTGGTCAGAGATCCTCACGTATAGCAGCAGAGAATCTTTGACATGGGGCCATTTCTCAGAAAAATGTTCCAAAAAACATTATTTTTAAAAAAGTATCTATAAAAAATAATTCAGGCAGCCCCTTGTCCATATCCCTCAGCCTGATAGTCAGTGCATCATAGAAAAGTAGGGCTGGAAAAGGCCTCATGAGCTCATCTGTCCCGCCTCTCCCATCCCCACCGGCCATAGACCAAACTGATGTTTCAATCTGAGCATTAGAGGAGAGGAAGAAATTCCAAGTCAAGTTCCAGTCCAGATCTATTATAAAGTGTGGCCATGCAAAACCAGAACTCACTCCTTTACAAGACCTGCTTGAAGAGCCACACACCATAAAATTCATGGGCTCACCTTCATTTATCTTGACAGGATGAAGGGCTTCATTTCAGCATAAATGGAAGTGAACCTGAGGGGTAGGCCAGTAACCCATCCCCTGCTGCAAAAGTCTCATCGTTTTGGGTTGGAGAGGCTGAACTGTTTGGCTTTATATGATAACTACTGTCTCTGTGCTCTTCTTTCATGAGCGCTAAAGGCAACTCCCAACTGGATGTTTCAGCCATGGCATGAAACCTGGGTAGGCTGTAGTTTTTAACTGCTATAATTAACTCTTTGCAGGAAGCCTAGAATCATTAAAGTTACAATGCTCTGTAAAGCATGACTGAACAGTTACCTCATTGGAGGGTTTGAATATTTGCCTTCTTTTACAACAGTGTCAGATTCTTGATCTATGTTTTGGGGCACACCTCCAAAAATTCAAGCCATTAAATTGATTACAGTGGACAGACCCCTGCCTCTCCCCTCTCCACCTCCGGGTTGCCTGAACATAACTATAAATGACTAGCAAACACCTCTTAATCTTCAGCAGAAATGGAAATGCAATGGCTATTGAAAAGGCAATCAGGACTTGTAGTAGAGATGAGACCAACAAGATTATTGCAAAAAAAATTCTTGAATTGCAAGCTTTCGGGCACAAACATCCTTCATGAGGCGCTGGAGAAAAGATTGTAAAAGTCTTCCTGGGTAGAAAAGAAAATTCATATTTCGGAGGATTTCACAGAGGAGGTAATAGATGGAAAACTCCTCTGGGCAGGCAGCTCATTGCTGGTCTGGAGCGAGGATCTGTGATGGTGCAAATTACCTTGAAACAAAGGCAGGAGCAGGATTTCAGGTTTCAGGTGGTCACAGTTGCTTCCTGCTTGGGCAAATATGAAGATTTCGTTAAACAAAATGAAATGTGGTTATTGAAATACCTGCAGTGTAGTGTCAACAGTCCAGGCAGGAATAGAGCAGGAGATGACGCATTTCTGCAGGAATGGCTGAACTTGAGCCTCCTTATAATCTGATCTGTCAATTTACTTCCTGATGGCTGCATGACTGATTAACTTGAATCTCTTATTCCTTCAGCTTACTTTCTCAGTGCCACAGCAGCTGTTCTGTTAATCACTGGATTTCTTTGCACTCGCATGAGAGAGGTCATCTTCCACGTGAATGCTTTGCCTCGTTTGGGACCGCAGTTAGCCTCTATCACCAGCTCAAACTAGTCTACCAGCCCTGGGCAAAATGTCATCAGGCCCAGGGGAAGGCTGCACCTTTGTCTCAAATCTAGACAGACTCCCAGTGCTTATTCCAAGGCATCTTGTCTATACAAACTATTTGGCTTATTAAGCTGTCTTTGCTGTGTATAGCTGAGACAAATTATTTAATAGATCAGTGGGCGGGGGCAACCTTTTCGGCAGACGTGCCACAAAATCCCAGAGTGCCCCTCTGACCCCTTTCTGTTGTCCAGTCTGAGGCTCTGATTTTATTCCACGCTCCCTGACCAAGCTGCTGCTCTGCTTTCTGCTCCATGCCTGATTTGATGTTCTGTTTTTTGTCTCCAAAACTCCTTTTCACATCAGCAGGTCAACACTTCGCTCAGGAGTAGTGACGCAGTACCACGTTCTGCGTAAAGGTGAGATCTGCCCTATGTTTATACGTTCATTTACTAACCCAATTGCCAACTACTGCCATGTCACAATGGATCGTAAACTTTTAGTTTGCTTCCTCTTCGCACCTTGGCCAGGTACCTTTTGTGGATTTACCTGTTTATTTCTACAACTCTTCCAAAACCAGCCCTTAAAAAAACTAATAGCTGTTGAAACAGAATTTGTCTCAAAGCTATGGGAAATGTGCAGGTGTAAAGACATTGCCCCAGGGCTCAAACACTTAGGAAAAAGGGCTTGTTGACCTTACTTGTCACTCCAACACCTCTTAAACCTGGCAGGGCTTGAAATCAATACGGTCTTTTCTTGTTCTCTGCAATATTTAACCACCCCCCTCTGACACAGGGCTGCTGTAATGCTCACCTGATGGGCAGCAGGTGTTTAGGTGTCTAGATTTAGATATTAACAGGACATAGATCTTTTACATACACACATTTTATACAGGCAGATTATATACAGATTTTAATATAAAATGCACTAAGAATCCAAGCAGCAGGGACGAGATCTGCACTTTCCCCCTCTTGCAGCCAAGTACCCTACCTGCTAGGCTATGAGGACATGCTTCCTTGTGCTTGTTCCCAGCTCTCTATGCAATTTCACACATGCACACACACACGCGCGCACATGCATGCATGAACACACACACACACACACACACACACACACACTCATGCACAAAGTAGGGACCTGAACCCAAGACTCCCCTTTCCCAGGTAGTGCAATATTCACTAAGCTCTCTTTTGCCTTTGTTCCTTCCCTTCTGATTCCTGCCTGGTTCAGCTCCAACAGGAAGGCCTATCCCATAGCCTAGTGGTTAGGGCCCTCTCCTAGGGAGTCAGTGATGTAGATTCAGATCCCCCCCAGGTCTCCCACTGCCTGGATGAGCATCCTAACTACTCAGCTGATGGGCAGCACTATCACTACCACCAGTGCCTACATCAGAAGCAAAACTAGGCGTTGTGGACTGCATCTGTACTAGAGTTCCCTACTGTATGGCCTGAGACGGGTGGAAGAGAAGTGAGAAATTCAGACACAGCCCTGTGTTTCATATTTCCTAATAGCTGCCACTGGGCTTTCTCAGCTACCCCTCAGAGCATCTTCCTCTCACTGGGCATGTCTACATGCACTTTTATGCGTGCCTAAACTTAATGTGCATTTGCCTAATGTGCATTAAGGTGATTTAGGCGTGCCTTTGTTTATACGTGCACGTGCTAAAGGGCATTAACATGGTGTGCAGGATGACTTGGGACTAAAGTTTAGTCCTAAGTCAATCAACACACACAATGTTACTGTGCCTTAGTACATCTGCATGTGTTAAGGCAGGCGCTTCAGCTTTTTGTGGCCAAATTTGATACCGGCTTTTGCAGGTATCAAATTTAGGTGCAAATAACCTAAAAGAGCCATTTTTAAAGCACATCAAGGATGCTCACATGTAGACCAGCACCCTTAATGCACCTTTAAAATAGCTAATGGGCCTTAAATTGGCACATTTAGACACACCCATTATTTCCTATACAGAGGACCTAGCTATATAATCCTAGCCAGGTTGACTTACTCTGCTGGGCCAAGTCCATTAAAGAAAAGGCCCTCTGAGACCAAACTGACAGAAGGGAAAAAAATTACTACTCTTCTAATCATGGATGACGTGATTTATGGAAGAACCACTCCTACTTTCACTAAAACTTTGGCAAGTCTCCCATGAAATTCAATAAAGCAAGAGCAGGACCATTAAGTGCATAGAGAGCTGCAAGTGTACTATGAAGTCTGGAAAGCACTTTGAATAACCATCTAGAGTGAAAAGTGTCCCATGGTTGCCATCAGTCAAGTTTTCTGTAAAGATGGAAGAGTTAACCAAGGAAAAGTGAGCCTTGGAAAGACAAGTGACTTTATTATTCTTTTTTCATTCACTCAATTTATTCAGTAATTGTACATATCTTCAGTCCAACCATTCATATTCAGTGAGAGTGGAAGTCTACTCATCAGAATAGAAAGAAAGTAGAAGTCTCAGGCGGCTCCCAAGAGATTGTTTAGTAATAAATATACAACAATTTGTAATACCACATTTTGTACGTTTTCTAATGACTGGACATACCCATGACATTCAGAAGCTCTCCTCTTCAGCCAGCATTTAACCACATTCACACCATACACATATTTTAACCTGACTGGTGTGAGATTTTATAGAAATAGTAGCTTAAAAAAAATTCTCTTTGCCCATGCTGTAGTCTGAAGTTGCCGATCCTTTTTTCCATCCTTGCAGCTCCAAGCTCCTTCCTTCCAGGCAGTTCATTGAGGCAAATCCTTTTGTCGCCACGTTGTTTGCAAACATTAGAAAAGTTGTGCTCAAGAATAGATGTCAATGAGAGAGACATTTGTGTTCCCTAGCTCACTAGAAGCCACAGGCTTTTTTAAAGTTAGCTTTCTACATAAATCAGCTTTTCTAGGAAGCTAAAAAACATAATAACCAATTTGAAGGGACTGTTGTCATCACAAACTTAAAAATCCATTTTGATAGCTAAATATGTTTATTTGGTGAACAGCTGGCTCGCATCTCTCCCCAGCTTTTAAAAGCTCTCTATGTTCCAATTTGAATGTTAAAAAAACTCAGCAAGCATCAAAGTGAGAAGTGAGAAGAACATCTCCACTTCAACAACCTGCTAAATGGAAAGAGTTGATTATCTAGCTGCATGATGCATCTCCAAGACTCAAATAAAATTAGTGTTATCATGATTATTGCCTCATCTTGGGTGGTGCATCAAAGCATACATCTGTTAAAACTTCCTAACCACATTGTTATTAAAAGAGAAAGAAAAAAAAAATAGGGCGCCTACTTAGACCTTAAATCCTTCAAGGAAAAAAAAATGTGGAATGTCTGGAAAGCACCAAACCCACTGGCCATGCTATGCAGAAAAGCAAAGCCTACCTCTGCCTAGGAATTCAAAGTGGAGAAAAAAATACACAGTTGCTTACAGGCAAGTAACATAGCAAAACTGAAAGGCAGTGCAGGTGTTTTTAGCAGGCTCATGCAATAAGTACTGTGTCACATAATTGTTGGGGGGGTTTTAATCTGAGCGCTACCGGTTCTATAGCTATTTTACAACGTGGGCTATCAAATCATTTAGGAGCACAGGTCTTATCTTCTTGTAACGTCTAGAGAAGCACCCAAACAGAACCAGGTATCATCCCACTATACAGATTTACACCCGATTTTATGCATGCTCCAATTCTAGGCTTTGTTCGCTGAAAACCAGCCATTGGGTTAGACAGACCGAAATGTTCAGCTCTCATGATAAACATGCCCATCGCGTGGGTTCCTTAGAAAATCGGAGCCTCTCTCCGCTCAGCTGTGTCAGAGCGCAGGGCAGTACCAGGTAGGTGGTCCATCTCTACGGGCTTCACCGTTTCAGAAGCCACATTGAGAGATTGCTAATGTATGAGGTGGGGTTTTATTCCCCTGTCTGGGAATGTCAGGATGGATCACGACATACCAATAGTACTTTGGGATATTTTGTGGATCCTTAATCCACTTTGCTCTGCTTTTGCTGGTAGGATGAAAGACACTCAAGCCAGGTACAGACATAACACTTTTACCACTAAGTGATCAGACACCGGTCTATACCCACAGCAGAACAGAAGTTTGGCACACATAGATTGGTTAAAAATGGCGAAACCCGGCCTAAGGTTTGCACCCCCACCAGACTGCAAATGTGTGCTCTGTTCGCTACCTACCTAAACTAAACCACGCAGCTTAAATTAATTCTGCTTTGGGCTTTTTGAATGCCTGTACGTAGCCCCAGCCAAAGGGTGATGGACTGAATGCACATGGAGACTGAAGTAGCCCCTTGTTTCCCCAGAGAGAAACCTGGAAAAGGCAGGCAGTGTGCGAGAAGCTTGCATTGCTAGTGTCAAGGCAGTGTGTATTTGGAGGCATTTACTTCCCAGTGCTGTCCGTCCACCACTTTTCATGAATTTTAAAATAAATTAAAATCTTCAAAACTACACTTCACTCCCATTCATGCAGCATCATAAATGTAATTTAATAAGCAAAGGGCCATGTTAAGCAAACTTCCTAACGCAGCACTTCATTAACTCACAGTAGAATTTAAAATACCGACTCGTGTTTCCAAGCGCCTATGTGTTCTTGCTTTTAGACTCCGATGCCCTCAAAGCTCTAGGTAAAATCTTGACACACAGTGATTTACCGATGAAAAAGTCGTAAAACCAGAGAGGAAAGTAGCAAAAGATACACAGAGCTAAGTAGGCGTTTTTGCCCGGAGTATATAAACCGTGTGGACTCTTTGCCAATAAGGCATCAAGAACATCATCTAGTAGCGGGGAGAGATCAGAGCCACAAAAGCTAGGCATGTGCAGCAGGAAATTTTTCAGTGCTAGAATGTAGTCTTCACCGTAATCTGTCTTCACGTCCGGCATGAGATTCTCCATCAGGTGCTTTTCTTGCTTATCCCACAGCTCGGGTGTGCCTTGTATGCCTGGAACAACAACCTGGGAGGTGAGTAACGCAGCACTGTACATTACTTTGACAATCCAGTTCAACTGGTGAATACAAACGTTGTCATCCCCCCCGCCCCCGTTTAACACAGTTGTTCTATGTAACCCAAGTGCATCAAAACCAAAAAAGCTGCTGCTGATTGAAATGATTAAACCACACACAAAAAATCTGGCTACATTACAGCTAGATTTGTCATGCCTATCTTAAGAGGAGACAAGATACACTATACACATTCTTGGAGTGGGGGGGGGAAAAACCCAACAGACTCAAATATGTGCAAGCCTCAAGGTTACATAAACATTTCTGATATCAACCATGACCTGAAGAAACTGCCTCTATGTGTAGAGATTAGTTCATTCTCCATGGCCTAGTCTGCCCTTGTCCTTTCTGCTGAGATTAACAAGGATGTTATGATGCCTAACAAAATTGACTAGGGTAACAGGGTTGTGAAGTGGACACCTTTTTGTTTAAAACCAGGACCAAAGGACCAAATCGGGAAACCTGTTCACTAACACAATCGTTGTCCATTAGAGAAGTGCTGAACTCTGCTCTCAGAAATGACGTAAACACTCAGAAGCCTAATTCCCCTTACCTTTCATGGAAGACAACTAATTGTAGTTAGGTACCTAAAGGTGCAGATAGGCAACGACTGGTATTCTCATCGTGGATAGGCATAAAACAAAATTACCGGGAGTTGGGCACTCTTTGCATTTTTAAGTGCCCAAAAACCATTCAAATGGTGACATTTGGTCCTCCAGGTGTGGGACCTCGCCTCCTTAGAGGTCTTAAAAACTTTACTCAGAACCTCTCTCATGACAGCAGAAGTTACACTCCTAAGACAACACGATACCATGAAGTAAGAGTGTCCTACTGCACAGGACAGGTTGAGGGAAGAAAGAGTTCATTCTGTTTTAAATTATACTTTCCTAACAAACCATAGACAAAGACAGTGAAGTATGGTAGATATTTTGGAATGAAGTCTTTTAAGAACATTTCCAATAAGTTGTTTTCCATGGAGCTGGCTAAGTCAGGCTTGTATACAAATCTTTTTTTAAAAAGGCTGTAGACACAATTGTGCTATGCGAAAGTGCTAGGGATGAATGCTTTCAACTCACTGCCAGAATAGGAATATCTAGGGAATGGGAATACCAGCCTCCTCAGGATGTCTTTCCAGAGTCGTTTCCTGTGCTCTGGAGAGCCCACTCTCTACAGTGTTTAAATATTAAAGGTTTCTAGCCAGACTGGTTATCAATTAGCAATGGAAACTTCTGTAGAAAATAGTCTTTATTCTTTATGGGGAAAAGAATTCAGCGTTGAAAGGGGTATTGGGAGACACAAAGCTTCAGTTGCTTAATAAAAATTAGGACCACCTGAGGACAGTGCCAGGTGGCACAGCACCAGGGCCCCTGAAAAGCAGTTTGACAGGGTGGAGCGGATATTGTGGGGGGTGAGTTTTGAAGTTCTCAAGTCAGGAAACCATAAGCTCTACTAAAGTCAAGCTGATAGTGAACTCTGGTTTTCACGCTAGGCAAGGCAGTTCAAACAAGAGAGAAGAGCCATCAGAATCAGTCAGAATGACTGGCTGACCGATTTCAAAGGGAAACGGTGCCCAACACTGTGAAAGGTAAACCAAGGCTTTCACTCATTCCTCAATAAGGATCTTTGCTTAAATACTCTCCATCTAGACTGATGGTTTTCAACCTTTTTCCACTGCCAAATCCCTAAAAAATTTCAAATGAAGGTGCAGCCCCCTTTGAATTGTAAGTGTGGTATTCACAGACTTTTGACCCCTTAGTCATAATCTGTCGGCCCAGAGGGGTACGCAGAGCAAAGGCTGAAAACCACCACTCTAGAAGCAAAAAAAAAGAGTCAGTGGAGGGGGCGTTTACAGTTTCTTGTTACCTTTTGCAATCTAAGACTTTATTTGAGTAATAAAAGTGAAGGATGGGAAGGAACCATGACAGCTGAGAATCATTCAAACTCCTGCTTGAGAAGATTGGTCTATAGGGAAAAGTCTTGAGGAGGGAGGAAAACTAGCTGAAATGTCAAATACCTACATGTCCTGAAGCCTGATGGATGAACTACCGCCACTTTAATTCCCCATTTGGAAAGCTCCTGCCTCATAACTCCAGAAAACATGGACAGAGCTGCTTTGGATGCACTGTAGGCAGCGAGCCTCGGCATTGGGACACCTCCTGCAGGAGTAATATAAACATGATAAAGTTGGACTCAAGCTTGTCCCAGGCTACCGAGGCTTTATTATGCTGATCTCAGTGCAGTGAAGCACAAGTAGTCAAAGAAATCATATGGTGTTTTCCAAAAAACACACACAACACACGTAGCAAAGTTAGCAATAACTGAAAAATACCGAAGTCAGTAACATCCGCTCGGGAGTTACTTTTTAAATGCAAAAAAAAGGTCAACTGTATTGCATTTCTGGGGTTCAGAAACAGCAGTCACGCAGGCAACACATTACATGATGTAAATAATTAAGTAATGGAGTTTTGTTCTGCAGCTGTTGCTGGGAAAAACAGAACAGTTCAAAATCAGGAGATTTGAAATCCCTGTCATATATAATACCTAGGGGCATACCTAAGTCATGGTGAGACAACGGGTTTTTCATGGTCCATTTGCAACAAGTAGAGCTGATTTCATGAGCATTTCACAGTGGCCCTGCCCCTCTGCTGATTGGCGGAGGGTTCCAGCAGCCCTGCCCCTTGCCGCTGATTGGCAGAAGGTGCCTTCAGTCAGCCTACCTACCACTTTTTTTTTTTGGTTGATTTTGCAGGAAATCGCAGACAGTGCTGGATTTTCCAGTGACTGAGCGCAACGCTATTTTGGGCAGTTTCCGTGAAATCCATGAAACCACAATTTAGGTAGGCCCCTAATAATAGCTACCGCAAGTTACACAGTCTCAGTTCCAGTTGTATGAAGACAAACAAAGAGATAATTGATGGGGAGATGGGAGGTACGCCAAAGTTGACCAAAGTTTGGTTTGGTCAACGCTTTTAGGCCAAACCAAACTTAGCTCAACTGGAAACCATTCCACCAATACACCAGAAGTCTGAAAGACAAAAGATTGACTTCATGAGCCAGGCTGCCGGCCCCAGAAGGCAGTCTTTCAGTTTGATCTGGCCACAGGAATGGATCCATTGAACAAAACAGAGTATTGCATGTGCAAGAGGGAAAGGGCACGTGTATTCTGTAGAAAAAATATCTAAAGAAATGCAAATGTTCATGGGTATGGAAGCTTAAAGAAGCTAACCTGTTACAAAGTGTTACCGTTCTGAAAACCAAAGAATAAATATTCAACCAAAATAATGGAGGTTTTTTTGGGGGGGGAGAACAGGTTGTACAGGTTTCCTACAGGATGAAAAGGGACTCTCCTTTGGTCAAAAAAACATTTTGGTAGAAAATCGTCAACTCCCTTCACTCAGAGACTTCCGTCTCCACAGGCCAGTCTTTCCGTAGTACAAAGGAGAGGTTCGGCGAGCAGAAGTTGACAGGGTAGCCACTTTCCTGTAAAGCCATCAAGGTCAGCCCTCTCCCAATTTGTATAATTACTCTTGCTGGTACATTCAGTCCATTCAATTATTATATTCCTATGTATTATGTTATTAAAGGGCCAATTCAATCATTTGAAGGAAAACATACTGATTCAAAACAGATTTAATATAAACTGCTCAAGTCAAATCAACTACTCAGCTCCTTACTGCAATGGCCAGAAGCACATTAGCCTCAAGGGAGGCGGGGGAAGAGGGGGAAAAATATTCTTTTAAAATTACACAATTCTGCTTTCATGTAGATGTGAATTCATTCTAAGTCATCCTCATTTAAACCGATTATTCCTTTCCTTTGAGGTCAGGCTAACCTCACATCTATTTAAATTACCACGAGGAACACAGGAGGAAGCCATGCAAAATGAGATTTCACCAGCTCCTCAGCTAATATTTTACTAACAGTGTCACACCCTGCAATAAAAGGAAAGGCATTTACTAAAACTGGCCAGGTGTAAAAGCAAGAGCATTTAAGAACCCCAGCAAGGTCAAATTATTAGGGGTTGGGAACCTTTTCATTTTCTGCCAGAAATCAATTCTGGGCATAAGCGATAAGGATCCTGATATCTACATGAGCACACATGCTGTGCAAACATTGTGCTCATAAAATATGTTGGTGCCTGCTTTCTATCATTTGTGTCTGTAATAGACGGAGAACACAAAACTGGATGCCGGTTTTGAAAGTGTAAAACTGATTTGTGAGGTTTCTGTTGCCAACAAAATACTTCAGATTCCATTAAACGTAGGCACTAAAAACCGTAAGGTAAAGCATACACTGTGGTGACAAACACTGAAGATTGTAGGGCAAAATTAAGGCTGTAATAGCAATTATTTCTGTTGAGGTGAAGTAGGGAGAAGAGTATAGCTGAATGAACTAAAAGACCCCAGCTCTTTGCTTAGGGCTTGGGCACATAAATAAAGAGTGAACACACAATGCACAGCCCTGCACTAGTGCAACAAACTAGAATCCAGTATGGATTTTCCCTAAAATAGCCATTTGCTCAATACAAATAAGCATTACCAGTTCCCCTGCCACCTTGGCCAGGTACAGACATTACACTTTCACTGGTATAAGTGATTGGCAGCCAGTCTGTACAGAAGTTCAGCACACAAAACTGGTCTAGCAGAAGAGAAGTGCGTCACATGTAGACTGGTTTAAAAATGGCAGAACCAGGTCTAAGATTTGCTGCTTCCCCCCCCACAACCAAACGGCAAACGTGTGTTTTGTTCACTACCGATCTAAACGACGCCACTTACAGAAAACCACGTAACTTAGATCAATTCTGCCTCGGGCTTTTTGAATGTCTGTACATAGCCATAGTGGCAAAGTACTATAGTATCACCTACTGCCATGACTACTCTAGGTTAACCACTAGACTGTCCGCTTCAGGTTCTGGAGTAACTTACCTCAGCTTTTGTACACTGTTTTAACTTACACAATTGCAAACATGTTGTGTACATGGCTCCTTGCTGCTTAAAACAATATACCAGCTAGGCAACTTGCTTTGTGGTTATCACAGACAGACATGGCGACCTCAGTTTGTCACGCATTGTTCTTAGGTGGCTTCCTTAACCCTACTTGTCTTAAATCTTATGGCTGTTACATTGAAAACGGAGGTCAGATCAGCCAACACAAGGTAAAGGTGAACATTTTTAAACCAACCATTATGGCAAGCCTTAAACTGGTCTTTAGGGATCCTCCATCAGGCCATCAATGTGTTGAAAGAGTTCTCAATCCTTAGTTAGTAGCTGCTGGACCCTATTTCCACTCCTGTTCTCATTTCCCAGCGTATCTTAGGTGATCATCCACATGAAAGAATAGACGGTCTTACCGTTCCCAAAGCACTGGTCTCTTTCATTGGAAAACCATAATACAGGCATACCTCGAAGATATTGCGGGTTCGGTTCCAGACCACCGCAATAAAGCGAATATTGCAATAAAGCGAGTCACACGAATTTTTTGGTTTCCCAGTGCATATAAAAGTTACGTTTACACTATACTGTAGTCTATTAAGTGTGCAATAGCATTATGTCTAAAAAAAAATGTACATACCTTAATTAAAAAATACTTTATTGCTAAAAAATGCTAACCGATGGAAAAATGGCGCTGATAGACTTGCTCGACGCAGGGTGGCCATAAAGCTTCGATTTGTAAAAAACGCAATATCTGTGAAGCGCAATAAAACGAGGTATGCCTGTAGTTGAAATTTGTGAAATTATGACCTGGAAAAAAAAAGTCTGTTGAAAAGTTTAATGCATCTGCTAAAAAAGCTGGACAAAAAGGGGCACGTCTCCACGAGCGCATCTCGTAGCAGTGAGGCGGTTTTTCTGACACTAGGAGATCTGTGCACGTGGCAGCATCAGGCTCCGCACACCCACTAGCAGTAGGCTCTGCACACCCAAATCACCACTGTTGCAGCCTCAGGAGGCCCCAGAGCTCCCAGTAAGGCGGCTGGAGCTAGCCCAGGTGCTGGCCCCAGCCTGCCCTACCCCACCGGGGGCAATCTGTCATGCACCAGAGTGTGCATGCAGAGGCATACCCAGGGACAACTAGCAGCAGCACAAATATGTGCCACTGCTGCTTGCCCCTGAGAAAAAACACTATCCCACTTGTGGAGACGCCCTCAAAACGAGAGAATAAAAAATGGGTTTAATTGAAATCAGTGGCAAAAATTCCTACTGGCTCCGGTGAGGCCAGAATTGCAGTCAGATTATGTACCTGAGCCAAACCCAGCTAAAGTTGATCAGAATTTCACCATGTACCTCAGCATTTACATGTATATCACCTTTGTCACCCAGGTTCCAAATGTATGCATACAAAATTGAAAAGCCAACAGCAGTTGCTCAAGCTAGGCAGGGTAGTGTTTGTCTCAACATGACTACTGGAGTACAGCTGCATGCATGAGTTAGGGGGGACCTGCAGCAAATAACTTTACCACACAACTTTTTTTTTTCCCTCCTCCTTTTTAAACAACAGTCAAGGACGTGAGATATTTTAGTCACCCATTCTGCATAAAGAGACAAAAATATTAAAGCCAAGATTCTTGAAACAGCTTGCAGTTTAAACTCAAGGTGACTGTTAGCTCCATCTATCATGCAAGTGGACTTAGAAGCCTAAATTCAGATTAGGCAGGATACACGTACAGACCGTGCACAAACAAAGTCGCCATTTTTAGTCTGACATCAAGACTGCTGAAAATCAAGTTTCCTTTCCCATCTGTTGGCAGACTTCTAGACTCCAAACCCTGTCTTTTTTTAATCACAGAAGAAACACTAAACTATGAACTTAAGGTGTTGGGACGTCAAATACTTTGTTTAGCTGAATTCAGAATTTCTCTTCTCTCCCATTGCTGGTGCTTTTTAAATTTTTCATGACTGTGAATCAAAGTATTTTTCTCCTGTAAAGCTGTAAGGAAAAAACAAAGATCATAAAATGCACCGTGCCCCCGCTGGGCCTGCTCTGGAGCGTAGGGGCCAGTCTACATCCAAGCAGCTGAAATCACCCCGACAGTCAACATTTCCTAACTTTGGTTCCATCTTTAGTGATTCTTCCAGCTGGCTACGCTGACTCGGGGTATGACGTAAAGGCCTATTTCACATGAGAGTTTAGACTACTTTAATGGCACTGTCTTCCTTCCTCTGTTCATTGGGGCAGAAGGCAGGGCAGGCTTTCTGGAAAGCACTGCAGAAAAGTGTACAGACTGAAACGGGGATCCATTCCCTAGGAAGGGTATTATGCGTCCTACCAATTAAGATGTAAATGTTTAACGGTATACTTTGCACAATCTGTTCTTAATCCTAGGAAAGAAGGGTTACACCACAGCAGCTTAAATAATTATCTAACAAATTTACTAGGGGTAGATAACAGTTGCAGCATTTGCTTTTTCTGCTCTAAAGTTAAGAAGTGCCAACCAAACATCCTCTCCTTTGATTTTCTTGGTCAGATCTCTCACACTCATCTGAAAGTCATTCATACTCCATTATTACCCTAGAGATATAGAGGCCTGAGTCATAACCACTGCTGATGCAAAGCTGCCATTTCAAATACAGTCATGAAAGGACAACGCAGGCAACTCCATGCACAAATACAGGATCTGCACACATGGCAAGAGCTGTTTCCTATTCTGCTGGCACACATTTTAGCAGTCCATTTGGAAACTTAAGTCTCTTGGGGAAACTATCAGGTTCAGATCTGCAACTCTGGACCTGAGCACGTTACATTTTGGTATGAGTCTCTTTCGGGTCAAGAGAGAAAAACAAGAGCTTTCTAGAGAAGTGATCTTTATTGAACTCTTTAATGACTAGCTACAATAGGCAGTCACCTGAACAAAAGAGACAGTTCATTACAGTAGATAATGATGTAATGAGCAAATATTGATTTCAGAGGATTATTTTGCTAAGCAATATGTTGACCAAAACCTGGTCCAAGAATTTACTCCAAGTCAGCCATTATTCATCATTTGCACTGCACCATAAAAGGAATTAATCTGGAGCTTCGGTTCAACTCACCTGCCATGCTGGACATATTAACAAGCCTCCCTTGGGATTTCCGAAGTAAAGGTAAGAACGTTTTGGATACCTCCACAGCCCCAAAGAAATTCACATCCATACACTGCCTGTAGATGCTCATGGGAAGCAGTTCACCGTCTGCAAGAAACCCCAGGACCCCAGCATTGTTAACAATGCCCCATAATCCTGCAGAAGACAAGGAAATGCCAGCCATTAGACAAAGTAAATAAACTGCTCTGTTACAAGGGGGACACAGAATTGTTTTAAATATATACAGACTGTATATCCCAAATTTGGTTTGGATGGCCCACCCAAAACAAAGCCGGGGAGCTATGTTATTGTAGGCAGGCCCTGATGGCTCAGAGGCTTAGAAAGGGAAATATGTAACACATCCCATGCAGACCACACTGCAGCCAAGACAATGGATGCACCTTGCAAACCGATCCCTGTGCACCACCTGCAGAAAACGGCACAGAAACCATACCTGCATTTTGTACCTTCTCTGAAACTGCAAGATAAGCTTCCCTTATTTGTGTGGGATTGGTTATATCCAGCTGCAGGACAGAAAGTCTCTGGGAACAGCTCCTTTTTAATGCTTCAGCCCCGGGTCCTTCTTTGTTCAAAACCCCAGCAAACACAACAAAACCTAAATTATCCAGGTGCTTCGCCAAGGCATGTCCAATCCCGGAATCGCTTCCTGAAAGCACCAGAATTGGAAAGACACATTAGGCAAAATACAGCTTCTTTAATGTCCGTTTGTTGTTATAGCTGTGCAGTCCCACTCATTCATTAGACAAGAAGTACTTTATTGGAGAAAACACAAATGGGTTCACCACTCCCACCCTTCCTTCGCTCTCATATTCCATCACCTCTTGGACTTGAGCATTGCAGGAGGCAACAAGGAAAAAGTGTTTGAAGTAACTTCCACTGACTTTGGAAGGAAGAGAAGCAGCAATTTGGTGCCAAAGAGAAACTAAGACATTTTCTCCCTTGTTAAACACTGCCTTAAGGACAAGAACCCGGAGAAGGAAGTGAGGCCAAACAGGCTGTGCTGGTAGGAGCTGTACTAAAGGGGTTGCAAGTCAGCCTTTGCATGCTGAATGGCAAGCTCAGCCTGAGAACTGACCATGGATGTTTTGCATTATAAATCTGTGCTATTTGTGCACGCTGCATCTGCTCCAAAGAAATGATGTACTTTGAAATCAATGGGTTATGCCAGGCTGTTGCCTGTAATGGAAATCCATTAGATAAAAGGCTTCTAAAACAGCATGCAGTATGATCTAGAAATCTAAAGACAGTCCAAGAAATGCCCTAGTTTTGGTCCTGGCATCAATCCATACAGTGGCCTTGAAGAAATCATTTAATCAGTTTCCTCATTCGTAAAATGGAAATAGTGTTCCTTGCTTATCAACCTCACTGGAGGCTTGAGGAAATTCGCCTATGTCAGGTAGTATGTAAATGGCAAAGTGCATCATTATTATCAATGGCCATGATCCTAAAATCTCCACAATAGCAAAGACCCCAAAGTCAGGTCCTGCAGAGCAATGTAATTCAACATGTATGTTATCTGTTTGAGGACTCCTAGGTCCTTTATATTAGGCAGTGTTCCTTCAGGATGAAAAGAAAGTGAATTGCAAGCTGAAATAAACTGGGGGTATGCACTGAATCCTGCTGTCAACTGGCCCGAGAAGGTAACATCTCTTGCTGAATTAGCCCTTTGCGAAATGCTTTTTGGCCTCTGTGAAATCCTTGGTTTGCTGAAGATGCATCAGAGCTCTTCAGGTAACACCTGATTTCCACATCTCCTAGGCAAACAATCTCCCCCCTCACCCCTGCCCCACAACACGCACACACATTCTTGGGATTCCCAAAGGAAACCAACTTTGCAAATGTCAGTAGGGCATACAAGTATCCAGGTTGTAGCCACACTGGTCTAGAGGAAAAGGAAATTCTTTAATTGCAAGCTTTTGGGCACAAACACCCTTCATCGGGTCTTTAATTGCAACCTTTTGGGCAAACGGGGATTTTGTGGAGGTAGGGTAAAACCTCTTTGTGCCATCTTTCACATCTCCTCTCACCCTATCCAGCCTGTTGTGCAAGTATAAACATGCAGTGCATGGCTCTGTGCTTATCTTAATTATTAGCTGACCTTTACTACATACCTTGAAGGAAGGAAAAGGTAAAGTGCAAAGGAAAGATGGACAGAGATTGAAACAATGAGGGAGAAATACAACATTACTTTCACCTATGTCCAGGCCTCTGACCTCAAAAGAAATTTTGCCACTCGCTTCACAGATTTGAAGGACAGAAGGGATCATTAGATCATCTGAGCTAGCTGCCTACCACAGCACAGCATTTGTTCCAGTTGTGCCTCTAGTGAGCCCTAAAACTCGTGTCTGACTAAAGCAGATTTTCCACAAAGGCGTCCAAGACAGTCTTCAGTACATCAAGAGATGGAAAATCTACCACTAATCCCACTACTAGCATCATTAACTCCTACTTATCATCAGATATTGTGATGCTGAAAGCAAGGTCAGATGCCAAAATACAAAACTCTTCTCTTCTTTTGCTGTTTTAGAGCTTTCCCCCAGTTTAAGTATTTTTGTCACTCATTTCAGACCATGTGGGTCTTTGAATCTATAGAAAAGTTTCTCCGGTGGCAAAATAATGGGGGCAAAAAAGGGAAAGTGATAAAATCCTCCGTGCACATAGGACTTTCTAATTAAATACAGCAAAGGGGCCCCATCCTGCAGCCAGGAGCAATAGAGAGATGTGGATCAACTGGAGCCATTCACATGACTGCAGTGACTCGCATGAGAAAGTGGTTGCAGGACTGTGCTAAAGGCAGTATCCTTCGCATACATACCGGAGCATTCACAGCTATTGCCGTGCTAAACTAATCACAAGGAGGTATGTACTGCCATTTAGGTCATCACCCATCCCAAAAGAAACAGCAAAGCATTTTTTAAAAACTGAAAGACAAGGGGTGCATAGCTAACATCCTCCTCCATGGAAACCCAGCAGCACCCAGCCACTTTCCTCAGTAGTTTCAGAAAGGGAGGAGAAATGCAATGGTAATTAAGTCTCTGCTTCAGGCCTCGCCTCCACTAGGTAAAGCCGGGCTAAAAACTGAGTGGCAAGAGACCCTGCATCATCACATAAGTGATTCAAATGAACAGAGAGGACAAAAGGTGGGACAGATCCTGGTTGAGCCAGTTATGGGTAAAGACAATCAAGCATTGGCATGGGAGCACCTAAACGGAGTGCAGCACAGCTGATTCCTGGGATGCTGAAAGCTGGCTGTTAAAGAAACATTACCTTCCAGCATCTTGCAAAAAGGTAGTTTAAGAAAAGAAAAACAACAACTCCCGAGAGACTTATCTCAGTGCAAGCACAGGCTGTTGCTTTGCCTGATCAGATTCAAGTTCCTGCCTTCTGCCACAGGCATGTATTTTCTAGCTACCCTTGGCTTACATCCATCCTCATTTGGTACATCAGAGCAGACAAACAAGGACTGGATGCAGCGGGCAGAACTTAGCTGAGCTGCTAAAATGGGGGAGGCAAACTTGCTGCGGACGCTGTCGCTTAACTTTTTCTTTGAAGCCCTAGTGTGGACATCTGTCAATCCAAATTAAAATGACTGCCCCTCACTTGGTATAAACTCTCAGAGCGATAAGCGACATGGACAACTCCAAACAATTCAAGCCAACGCTCTGGATGAAAAAATAAGCTTAGTTTAGCAATGCCCGAGATGGCTTACACTAACAATGTGCTAAAAAAAGCATTTCACAAAAAGCAGAAGAGAGAAACTAGGTCATAGTTTCTTTTATAAATTAACAAAACTCTTTAGTATCATTGCATTTAACCTGTGTTAAGAACATCTATGAATAATGTTGTTAATAGATAATGCATACAGCATACGCCTATATTTTACTCTATTGTATCAATCTAGTGTCTACTTTTTTAAATCATGTACAGCTTAAATGTGTAATTAAAGAGTTAGTCATGTTTTGACCTACAATGTATTGAAAATGTTGCAATAGTGGAATATGCCTTTAAAGCTCAGTTTTAAATTATTAAAATCAGAGGGATTAGGCTACGTATTTCAGCAGTAAACACTAGTGAAACCAGCTGAGACCTGACGTAGATTTTTCAATGAAGCATAAAAAACTATTTGTACAATTTATTTTTAAAATATAAAGCACTAAAAGAAATAGCTCAAAGGATGTTTTCCTAAATGACTGCAGAACATTTTATAACCTGGAAAAAAATCTGAGAAAAGGAATGAAAGCATCTAAAAGATAGGTGAGTTTGGAAAAGAAAACAAAAGCCACTCACCTGCCCAAATAATGGCATTGCACAGGTGATGAAGAGCTGACAATAGGAACTTGCACAGCTTATCTGTCAGACAGAAGTGCCAGTTTTTACTTCCCAAACTTTGCCCATTCCCCCTTACCTGTGATCAGCACAGCTTTGTTGTCCACAGGTAACATGGATCGCACAGGTAAGCAAATGTAAGAGATGAGACATGCGCCAGAGAACAGGAGCAAGCCTGCATAACTTCTCAGCATAGCAAAACAGAGGATTTCCAATGAGAGTAGCAGGAGCCCACAGACAAATGTATTTGCTTTCTCCATCTTCTTCTTCCTGGCTTTGTAAAAAACTGTTCCTCCAAAAAATGCAGTCACACTCAAGTAGAGCAATGCAACAGAAGTGTCAGCTTTAGAGATGTAAGTGCCCATTCTCCTGGAGAAGGCAGACGCATGCACTACACAGCCAGCACTATAGCAAGCAGGTGTTGCTAAAGGCAGTGTGTGTTATATGAACAGGGTAAGGGGGTGGGGCAGAGAAAGGGGGCTCCCTTTAGGAGAGTGGAATAAGTAAGTTACATGGTGAAAGATCACAAAATGTACAGCTGAATTATCTGAATCATCCCTGACAATGGGATAAATACTAGAGCGCTTCCTCTTCTGACCTCCTATTTTTATTGCCTGACAGCTCCACCTTCTGAACCATAAACCTGTTGGATAATGATTGACAGCGGGGAAGGGGCACGACGTAGCAAGCCCTGGCCTGAAGGACACTTTATGTGCTATATATTTTATCATCCTTCAATGATCTTTTACCCAATAGACAAATAATTTCCATGATACTAAGGTCTAGGCATTTCCTCCTTAGGGTGGATGGGAAATGTGTGCTGATACCAGCAGATGTACTTCTGATTTACACAGGCACGTGATGAAAATCAGGTCCCGATGTTTACTCTTCCTAGTACAAAAGCAGCATGTTATCGATGTGCCTAACCTACCACTGCCACCCTCTTTATCTCAATGAAATGCCAAGCTAAACAAGCTTGCCTTGCCAGTGCTTAATGAATGCTTCTGGGGACTCACAGATCCCCTACTTACAACCCACTGGGTTTAAAGTTGATTTGAATACAAGGAATTTTGCCCTATTCCCTCCCCTCCCTCTTCTCTCTCTTTTGGAGCCTCTCTTCCCAAAGGAGCAGTACTTAACGCACCACACCTAAGATCAAATCTGCACTACTTTAAAATTTCCAGCAAGCTTGAGTTTGGGCAGGATTTGCCTGCTCAAAACTGTATTTAGCAAAGTGAAAAAGCAATCTCCGATCGATCAATTAGATCAGAAATATGTAATGCCTCTGCGGGGCCTTTTTAAACTCAGGGGAAAGTGTGCTTTAAAATCAAATTAGCTAGCAGGGTTGAAGTTCCACTGAGACATACATTTCATCCAATTTAAAATCAGGTTAGGTGGACTGAGGGATGAGGCTAGTATGCCACATGACCGGCTAATAAGATTTTAAGAAGCATTAAACTTGTAGCTAAGTGGTATTTCCATCCATTTAAGTAATTTGATTTTAAAACCCATCGGTTTCTTGTCTAGAGAGAAGCTGAGAGACTAGCAGATAATTAGCATTGGCGGGCTTTAGGTCCGTGATGGCTATGGTGCTTATTGCAATATTTCTGTGTTCATATTGTCATGATGTGGCATATGCCTCAGTCTTCCCCCCAGCTAACCTACGTAGGCAGGAACAAATGGGTTGCAGAGACAGCGCAGCTCGCATGTGTGGCCTTTGTCAGAGAAGATGCATCCGTCTACAGAGACTTGAATAGCTGTGATGACACTTCAGTGAAGGCAGAGATTGCAGGTAATACCCAGGAGATATCTATGTATTAGATAACTATGACAATGGATATGGAGGGATGGACAAGCAGGCTGGCCTTTCCCCCAGCAAATGCCTTTATTTATTGTTTTGCTCCTTGAAACTTCCCCAAAAGAGATCAAATTCCTCTCTCAAGAGCTGAAATGGAAGCTGTCTCCTTGAGTCAGGGCCGCAGAGCAACTGAGAAGGGTTGAGGACCGAAAGGCCAGGGTCACAGAGCAGGAAGGAGCCAGAGCTCCCACTCTACTCCATCAGCCATGCCTGGGCTGGCTTTTGGGAGGCACTCCCAGGCACGGCCACGGCGGTCCTGAGCATATACCCCCACTCCATGGGACGCTGACAAAGTCCAACACCAGATGCAAGAAATTGCCACCATTCATCCATTTTTGGATTTACGACACAGCAGCTCTACTTGCTACACATTCTTTTTAAAGTTAATAAAAATGCCTTCCGATTAGCTTTTACCAGTTAATCAAAAGGCAGGGTAGACATACACCTTTATAGACTTAATAAGATACATGACGAGAGCACAAACCTTCATGAACCCAAGTTCACCTCAACAGCTGCTGTGAAAGGACAGCGTAGAGCAGATGCAGTTAAGTCATAGGTGGGGGTCATAATTCCTGCACAAATATGAGTCTAGAGATGTGTTTTAATCTATTAATGCTTTGAACCGGCTCTGCCCACATCCAGCTCTCTTTCTGGTGTCAGCACTGGTGCATGGCCTGGAATTAGTCTCTGCCTCTTCCTTCATCTGCTGCTGCTTCCATCTGCTCTGTGGTTTCGCTGTGGTGTCTGCTTCACACCGCGGCCAGAGTCCTTTTTCAGGCTGCTGGCTGATGCTTTCTCATGTCTCTTTGTTGGCAATTAAATCCTTCCATCCACTCTTACGCAATGCTTTTTACAAAGGTGTTTGGCTTCCTAGATAGATCTCCAGCTCTCACAAGCGTATTTTAGCGGTGAGATTGTCTGAGCTAAAAATGCTCAGTTACTTCTGGCTCTGGTTCTGTTATGTCTTGGATTTCCATCCATTCAGTTTAATGGATGTTGTGAATACCTTGCCTATGCTTGACATAAACGTCCTTCGTGCAAGTCTCTTGGGTAGTGCTGCTTGGTGAAGTGAATTGTTCAACTTTCCTAATGTTTTTACCTTCCGATGTAACATTGTTGCATGGACTTACGAGCCCCCCATTTTGGCCAAAGTATCTGCCTTTTTGGTTTTATGTTTTTGGAGGCATCACTCAGTAGTGTAAAGTCATCAGTAAAATCTAGGTCTTCTAGGCATTTGATACCTAACCACTGTATCACCACACTTCTTTGTTATCAAATGTATGGCAATGCCAACCAACCATGGAAAGCGAATGCAGGCACGATTCATGCCAACGTCCGTGAGGAACCACTACATAGTTCATTGCTCGTCCTTACATGGCACTTTATATTTCTGTGCATGGCCCTGCTGCTGGTGCTGGAAGTCCGTAGGAATGAAGGTTGTTCTACCATATGTCATGCCGTGTGTCTCCGCACGTGTCATGGGCCTTTTCAGAGGCAAAGAAACTAATGAGAGAAGTCTGACAACACATGATTCTTCTCTGAAGGCCAATAGTTTGAATCTCTGGTCTACATAGGATTTCTTAGGCCTAAATCCATAGATTTCATAGACATTAGGGCTGGAAGGGACCTCAGAAGATCATTGAGTCCAACCCCCTGCCCAAAGGGCAGGAAGTCAGCTGTGGTCACAGTATCCCAGCAAGATAAGCATCCAATTTGCTCTTGAAGGTGTTCAGTGTAGGTGCTTGAACCACCTCCGCTGGCAGGCTGTTCCAGACCTTGGGGGCTTGGACAGTAAGGAAATTCTT
>NW_017728915.1:33950960-33979595 GCF_001723895.1 Crocodylus porosus | reverse complement strand
TGGTGGTCACCCCTGATAAACTTATAGGTGGCCATCAGATCACCCCTGAGCCTACGCTTTTCCAAGCTAAAGAGCCCCGTGGCTCTCAGCCTGTCGTCATAAGGTCTGTTTTCCTGACCTCTGATCATGCGTGTGGGCTCTTCTCTGGACTCTCTCAAGCTTCTCCCCATCTTTTTTGAATTGTGGAGCCCAAAACTGGACATAGTCTTTTCTTTTCTTAGCTTGATATTCGACTGCTTATCTCATCCAGTACAGTAGTACACTGCCACACTGTGCTTTCTTAAGATGTTCCAGTTAGTTGTATTACACTTAAACTGCAGGTAGATTTGAGGGGGCTGGGGCAGCAACAATAAATAAGACCTCAGACCATCCCAGTCATACAGGAAACAGATTCATTGACAGATTAAATAAAGCAAAAATAAAATGATCAGATACATTACATATCGGATGAGTAGCCTTGCTCGGCAACATCACTGGCCAGCTAAGTTGCCAGGCAAGGGGACTTTTGCACACCTGCATGGTCGTGTCTTCAGTGTCACGTACCCAAGTTACTTTCCACGTAACCTTTTCTTTTATACCTCGCCGTTCCTTTGCTTGCTGCTCTCCAATCACAGTCTACCACCTCTTCCGTTGTTGATCCCTGTTCATGTCCAGTCTCTCCATGTCTTCCAGGTGCCTACTTTGATTTCCTCTTTTTCCCCTTGCCCGCCTGCCCTTATGCATGGTCAGTGAGTTAGCAAGCTTATAACAACCACATGCAGGTTATTTCCAGATCAAACAACCTGCATCTAGATTTGTTCTGTTTTACACATAGATATTTCCTTTCGTGGTGTCCAGCCTAGATCTCCACATGACCTTAACTTCTGCTGCTTCAGACATCATATTAGTCTATGATCAATCTTAACTGTGGCATTATAATTTGTTCTATATATGTTTTCCCTTCTCTTCCTTGTTGCGGTTAGGCCCAGATATCTCCTGCTTGCTTTAAGTACTCAAGGCTGACTCAAGCTCCACTGGTATCATACAGCTATTTTTAATATACTGTGGTCTAAAAATCTGTTAACCCTATAGTTAACAGTAGTCTTTGTGATAAAAGGTTATTCTGATATTGTTTCACAGTCTTAAAGGGTCATTTGAAGATTACGGCCTTTGCAAAAACAGAAGTAAAAAAAAGAAGGGCTCTTTTAAAATGCCTCTAGGCCTTGACATGTTTTTACAGGTAACGCTAGGATCCTGAAAGATGAGGGGCCGAGGCTACAGTGAGGTCTCCTCTTTTGGATATTCTGCCAATGATCCCATGTCTCCAGCATTTGGGACGATCTCTTTTCCCAGAATTCACCTGCTCCATCAGTGTCATTGGCTGGATAGTGTCAAATGCTTATAGCATTTTTGCTGTGATTGGATCAGCTCCCACTGCCATGGTGTTGAGGTGAGGCTTAGTATTCAGGAGTTTTTTCTCCCCATACTGAGATGCTAGCTTGCTTGGTTTATCCAATTTTGGCTCTGCTTCTGTTGACGTCCAGCTGTAAATACTGCAGTTTGAACTGTCTCATCTCTGAGCACTCCCTGTTCCCCTCATTTCCAGTCGTTACGTTGTCCCACGCCTTCTTCAGCTGCTACTGTCCTCGGTCCAGACTGGAATTTCTCACAGTACTCTTCCAGAGTCAGTTTGCTGCCGTTGATTTTCTTTGCCAGTTTCTGTTTAAAGTCATTCTTACTTTTATTTTTTTGTTTGGTAATGCAAACATTTGTGGTCACTGCTGACATCTGCTGCTCAGTATGCCATGCATCTTGGACGGGGGATCTGAATTTTGAGTTTTAGCCAAGGTTCTTGACTACAGTTTTTTTCTTGGATAATAAAATCATCAGGGATTGCACTGAAATTTGTTCCACTGAACATATTATTAGTGCAGTTAGTTAGAACATATCCATGAGTGCAAAGAAAAAAATATATATTAAATGATGTGATTGCAACAACAGGGACCTCGTGTGATAGCTCGCATGACTGGAGCACTGTCATGGATGGGTACAAACTGTTCAGGAAGGACAGGCAGGGGAGAAGAGGAGGAGTTGCACTTTATGTAAAAGAGCCAGATGATTGCTCAGAGCCCAAATATGAAGAACAGGTTTGGGACTTTTTAGAAAAGCTGGACGTGTGCAAGTCCATGGGGCCAGATGGGATGCACCCGAGGGTGCCAAGGGAGTTGACTGATGTGATTGCAGAGCCGTTGGCCATCATCTTTCCCTCTCATGGCAATCAGGAGAGGTCCTGAATTATTCCTTGATTTTACCAAGACTTCTGACATGGTCTCCCACAACATCCTCGCAGGCAAGCTAAGGAAGGACGGGCTGGATGAATGGCCTGCACAGTGGATAGAAAACTGGCTGGAGCACTGGGCTCAGGGGGTAGTAATCAGTGGGTCAGTGTCTACCTGGCAGCTGGTATCAAGTGGAGTGTCCCAGGGGTTGGTCCTGGGGCCCACTTTATTCAATACCTTCATCTACAACCCAGAAGATGGCACAGAGTGCACCCTCAGCAAGTCCGCGGATGACAGGTACTAAATTGAATGTGTAGTAACCAGTGCTACTGCGCAGTAGCGCTGGCACGCTTTTTTTTTTTGGTGATGCTAATGTGCACTAGACTAATTCTACTGCGCACTAGCACAGCTTTTTCCATGACACGCTAATGCGCAGAATTCGTGTACTGTGCGTTTAATGTCTCCTGTAGACGCACCCACAGAGTCTGATTTTCATTCGGACCTCTCCACAGTTTACATCTGTGGAGAACTAACTTTATACATTTGCATGTTGGTGAATCAGTAGTTGCCTGAGGACCTGAAAAGCTGAAACGTTTGTGCACAGAAGGATTTACTTTTTGTATTTATTTACTTACTTACCTAGTAAAGGTTTTTATCATAAGAACATTAAAAACAAAAGATGAAAGGGCAAAAGTATATGACTTCACCAAGGCCCAGGCCTGAAACGCTCATCAATAACCAACCATTATCATCAGAGATTGAAACCCTTCTTCCCCTAACCTTTCGTGGAGACACACATTTATGACTAGCTGTTCATCTTCTACTGTTCTCTCTGTGGCCCAGCGTGACACAAACTGGATCGTGTTGTGTTGTGAAGCGAAGTGTCCAAACTCAAAGGAGACACACACCTGGACCAGCGACTGGAAGAGATTATTAAAGCTGCATGCACAACACCTGTTTGGACAAATAGATTTTGCACATAAAATCTATAACTGGCGTTGCCTGCAAGTGTTCAGATCAGTCCCTTCAGATAGGCACTGAAGCACATGCTTAACTTCAGAGAACAAGAATAGCCCCATTGGAGTCAATGAGACTACTCAAGTGCCTAAGTTATATGTGTCTAAGCACTTTGCTGCGTCAAAGCCTCTAAGTACACGGATGTTAAGCTGTTGAAAAAGAGGGCACAAGTGCAGGCATACATAACTGAAAACATGGCTTAGTGCCCTTTTCTTTTTCTTGACCTTCTACTGCTAACATTCACTTATAATCTTTTATAGTGCTAGGTACTGATCAATTAAAACGTTGAGAACTGTGTGCTACTAGCCCATCTACTCAAGGACAAAAAAAAGGCCCTCTTTGGTCAGTCATTTAACAGTTTATCTTCAGAAATGCATTAAGAAGTTTTAAATTGAGAAGTAGGCAGCCATTACGGAGGATCTCTTTACAAAGAATGGCAGCTGTGGCTGCTCACTTTTGATATCGCCGGCGCTAACATTTCAAAGGAAAAAAAAAATTCCCCTTCTATTTCAAGCCCATCCAAGCAAGCTTCCTGTCAATTTCTTAGCTCTGATCACTCTTGGCAAATTTTCTGCGATAGACAAAACATCCTGAAGCAGTGAAGTCTATAAGGATATGAAAACTCCTTCACATTTCCAAAGGAGGTTTCACTCCCTCTTGCATTGTAGCTTCCTGTCCTTCCCGGGGCTCTAGAGAATGGTTGAAAAGCTATTGCACTCTTTTACAGCAAATTCATTTTTTATCAGCCCAATTATCACTCTCTTCCAGCAACAAGAGGATAGACTCAAGAAACCCAAAGGCAGTTAGGTGCCATTTAAGAACGAAGCCAAGAATCAGTTCTGGGTTAGTCTCATGGGAAATTACATCCCACTGCCTTTTCCCTGGCATCTGATAATGTGAAATGGCTTTCATGGAGCTATCAGTTACAGAAAGAAAAAAGCAGCTTAGTTCATCCTTGTCCCCTTCTCCAGGCAACAGCAAAGGTTTTTCCTAAAGTATGTACATTCAAAGGGAAATCCTAGTGCTACCTAGGTTAATGGCTGCATTTAAATGTCCCAGACCATAGGAATCCCATCATTGTCCCCTTACAGAGTCAAATTCATTCCAGTACTAAGTACTTCCCAAAATGTAGTTCAATTTTCTTTTCATCCCATTTCTCCCCACTATCCCACCTTGTATAGACCACATACAAATTGGTAACAGTGTTCTTCAACATCTTATTTCTTCAACTTTCATCCACATATATTCAACGTCTGGAAGCACAGAGGACCAGATCAAACACCTGTTTCACCTTTAACCCTTTTCTCAATGGTAGCAGAAGGCGCACAATCTCATGGCATTATATTCTCAGATAACTCCCATCAATTTGGCATCTGAGTGTCTTAAGAACATTATACTCACAACCACCCTGTGAAAAGGGAAATATCCTTTTCCCCTCTGAAGAAGCACAGGCCAAGCAGCCCAACAGAGCTCATAGACAGGTGGAGAACTAAGGCACAAGAGATTATAAAGGCAGGTAAGCATTGAAGCAGGTAAGCATACCCCTACTAACTCACACAGACACCATTAGCAGCAAAAAGATTACAGGAAGCTTGCTCCTTGGACTCTAGTTTGTGAGGGTTGTTACCGGTATCAGTGTTAGGTTGGTCATGCTGGTATTCTTGCTTTTGCTGCTCTCCGCTTTCAATTGCATCATAGGTGTAGACCTAACGACTCGAAACTACAAGTCCGGGGGTATATTCTGGCCTCCACCTACTGAATCATGAAAATGCGGGGTCATTCATAGTTGATAGGCCTGAGATTCAAAATTGATCGTGTGCTTCTGACCTCCGCTTGACTCTCTCAGCTTGGCTCCCCTTAGCAGGGCTTGCACATCTCTGGGCTTTGCTGCATTCCTTCCACTCCTTCATTGAAGGGAGGGGAAAAAAAAAAATCAGTGGTAGCATCTCCGGATATCTGCCCATGTTGTTAAATTTTTGCATGTTTGTGACTTTCCTCGCCCTTATCAAGACAGCTGGCATCTTGCTGTATGAATGCAACCCGAGAGTTTAAAGTGTAGTATGCCCCAGAAGCCGCCCTCAAGATTTGTGTGGGGGGTACAGGGGGTTTAGGATCACAGGCCAACGGGCTTAGGAGATTGGAAACACACGGGTGAATACATTAGGATACGTACACTTGAGATAAATATAACAGGCTAATAGGCATTGAGGTACGTACCCCTAGAATACAGATAGCAGGCAGGAAACAGTTGCCCAGTGGCAAAAATCTTTCAGCAGCAGATAGCAAAATAACAAGTAGGGTCTCTAACAATGCAGTATTTACACTAAAGGATTTTTTTCTCAACTCTAACAGGCTCTCAAATCAGCCTCCGATCCCCCCGCCAAACACCCACTTACCATGCACCCAGCGCTACGCCTGAGCCCCGACCGCTATGACCCACCAGATCGGCTGTGCTGCACGCACGGGCTCCCCACTCAAGCCCCACGGCTTTGGCCCACTGCATCAGGCCCATTACAGCTCCCAGATTCCTCCTGCGTGTCTTGCCAGCTGCAGGCTAACAGGAATAGTGCCACTGCAGTGCCTAAGTCTCTGCTGCTCGTTTCACCAGCCGCAGCCATGCAGGATCAGTTCTGCAGCAGCCTGTGTCTCTGCCACGTGACCTGCCAACTGCAGCCCGCTGCTCCCATGCTCTCTCTCCCCCGACCATTGATTCACACCTGCGAACCCCAGCTACCCCCTGGCTTCCTTCCCCTTTCCCCAGCAGCCTGCTAGGAAATGGAGACTGGCTGCCATTGCAGTCCATCACAAAAGAACTGCACAGTGAATTGACAGAGGGTTTTGCCATGCCACTGTATCACATGAAGCCAACCCAAGCTCTCGCAGAAGATACCACAGGATGTCAGTGGTAGTGGGGGAAATCAAAACAGGTTTAATGTATAGAAAGACCAGAGCTCATCATTCTTCTTTGGACCATTATTCTTCTTTGCAAAGCACCCCCCATCAGCATCCATTCCTCTATGATCAGCCATAACAAAACAGAAATGATCTGATACCTCTTAGGCTGCCTTTCACTTGGAAGGCAAGTCATCTGGTTATTAGCTAGGAGGGAAGTAAAATGCCATAGCTTATTGACAGATCTTGATCTCATCTTGTGTATATTCAATGACTGATTTCATTATTTCAATGAAATGCGTGTAATATGCAGACCTGCACCTGAAACAAAACTCGGTTTCAAAAACATAAGCTGGAAGCGAGGAGATCACCTTGAGGAAGCTTAAAGCAGCTGCCAACAAACTACAAAACTCTAAGGTGCCGGCTATAGATAGAGAAACTGCAGATGTGCTCAAAGCAAGTGGCAGAGAGAATATGAAAATGCTGCTTTAACTCCAGAATCCACCCCGGCAGAATTGGGGGCGGGGGGGGAAGAAGCAGCCTAAAACTGCCTAAGAATAAAGATTTAAGCAAGTGTTAACCTGGTGCAAAATCATCCTACTGTCAGTCCTAGGTAAGCTTTTTGGTATGATTATTATTTTCAAATCTGCAACACCTTCAAAGGTGTATTTTAAGAAGAACAAAAGTTGATTTTCATCCTGCCCGGTCTTGTATCGATCATATCTTCAGGCTAGAGCATACCATTTAACTAAGCGACCAAACTTGTTTGAAATGTCATTAACTTTGAGAAAACTTTGACAAGCACCAACCAAGGATCTGTTGTAGCAGATCCGGGAAATCAATGGAGTCCCATGTCAAATTATTCAAATCTTCCAGCATCTTTATCACAACAGCAGATGTGTTGTGGTTGCCAATCAGGAATTTACAAACCAGTTTTATGTTATTCTGGCATGAGATAAGAGTGTGTTCTCTCCCCGTTTTTTGTTTGGTGTCACTATCGACTTTGCTATGTGAAAGACGTTTGGAAACTGGAATTCAGTGGATATGCCAAGTTCCTTTTCGAGCCGTATTGTCTTGACATAATCTTTCCGATGAACGCACTGCGGAGCAAAATACAGCAGAAGACCAATAACCTAGTTAAAACTGCTAAACAACTAGGTCTTCCAATCAACGAGTCAAAACACAAAGTTAGGAACAATCGTGGATAATCCTGTTGCTAGAAGGACTGGAAATAAAATTCAACGCTTCGAGGAGGCAGAGTTAGAGTTTTTACTTTCCCAGGCAGCGCCTCTGAAAAATCTAGGGATGGTTTATAATTCATTGTTATAAATTATCTATTTATCATTTCAAACTTTTCTCGGTAAGGCAAACACGACTTTTCGGCTGCTTACCCCGGTTCTGAAACCCAGCTATGTACTACGCACGTGCCTGTACAGACCGTAGTCATGGAAGAACAACACACCTACACAAGGGAAATTAAACAAGTTCCAGTGTGGATGCCTGTGCCAAATATTCGGAGTAAAGCCGTCAGACCCGATAAAGAACGTTGAGATCCTAGAGCCACCGACAGCTGCACAAATAGTACAGACGGGACGGTGAATTTAATTTGGGTCTGAGACTGCCAGACAACAGGCTCCTCTGTTAGTCCAGTTTTTGTCAGTCCAAGCGAGGGAGAAGAACCATCTAGAGGATTACGGTCTAAAGCAGCAAACTTACAGGTTATCATCCTGAACTAGTTAAACCTGGGACAGTATCGATTGGTGAAATACCTTATGCACCTGATGGGGCGAGAAGTGGATTGACTATAACATGTCACCCAGTTATCCTTTACTGCTGTTGATTTAAAGAGCATCTTCTTTCGTCTTTTTACTAGAAGTACGAACCCCTGCTAGACTCCTTCAATCTGATTCCACCTCTGCCAATGAGAATAAGTAGATCTTTGGTTAAATAATACTATTTTGTAGGTAATACGCTGACTGTGGATAATATTAAAGTTCACGTTTACAGCTTGCTGATTTAATTGATGTATTTTGTACAACTGCTGATTCACGTCCATATTTATTTTTGCAGCATTATGTGTATGCTGAATGTTAACGAGTCATTTTTTTAGGCATCCTTATTCTTCCTACTGGACAGCTAAGCCTACAGGATCACTTGGTAAAAGAATGATGATCCTATAGATCCCCCATTCCCTCAATGGGCAGCGCATAGCCCAAAGTTGTCATAAGTGTTTGTGTGGTTGAAGGTTGGAGCCTGAGTAAAAGCCACTCCATCCTGCACTGGATTCCTTCATCTATTTCTCCTGTTCACCTCTAACATAGAAAAATAGGGTTAGAAGGGACCTCAGGAGGCCCCCAATTTCAGCCCCTTGCTCAAGGAAGGTTCGTGTTTATCTAACCAGTACTTAAAGCTCTGATTTAAACAGAAGCTGTTCACTGAAGACATACAGATTCCACAAGGTTTTACATGTGTATAAGATAGGTAGAAAAAAAATTGCTAAGCTCAGTGGGGAGAGGCCATTCTTATCACGTGTATATCTGCATCCGCGTACACTTCGAACAGAAAGGATCTTGGAAGAGTCCTGCATAACTGTGAATGAACTGCGTTGTAACCTGTGTTGCAAATGCTTTGAATATCACGTACCTTTTCCCTCGCATTTCAACTCTTTTTAAAAAGTTGTGCTGGGGCCACAGGTTGCTCACAGGCAACGCTTACTGGCCTCAATAAGGATGGCACGCATGCATCTCCATAGGCAGGTCCAAGTCCAAAAGTTTTAACTTAGCCACAGAACAAAGCTCCAAAACGCGTTTAAAAAATACTTGATTAACCAACCATCTCTCTTGATCCATCAAGCTAAAAGCAGTTACTCCAGCCTAGTGGACATTTTTACTTTCTTCTTTTTCTCTCAACAGCTTTGAACACAGATGCAGCCTTGCCATAATTAAACTCAGCACAGCAGCTCTGAGGCAGATTAAATCTGGAGAGCTTGTCAGGAATGTCAGATGGCATACCAGTTCTACGTCTCGTCTCCATTTGGGGGTTGGACGCAAAGAAGCTCTGCTTTAATCTTAACTGGGACTGAATTAACCCACAAAAGCCATGTTGGCACTGTACGTAGGCTCTCAAGCACAGGCACGTTTGAAGGAATCTGGTTAGCCCAAAGTTGCAAAACAAAGTCATACGTTTTACACCTTACTCTGCGCAAAATGTTTAGGTGGCCCTGGTACCTTTGCTGCACAAACGCTGTAAGAAGCATCAGTTCTTAATGCTAGTTGCAGCCCACAACCTCAGTCCTTTACATGGGGAAAGTCTGTTGGGAAGTTCCTTTGCCATAATTAGGCCAATTCTTGGGATCCATACTGGACCTGCAAACAAGGCTGACTCGTTTTTAGGTGTGGGATTCAGGGTTACTTATTACACCAGAGTATCAGTTCTGGTGGAAAAAAATGTCCCTTGGAAACTGGACAGAGACTACCTAAGTCATTTCATGTAGGCAAGCAGAGACTTTCACTCATTGCCGCTGACCTTGATTCTTGCTGGTCACCTAAAAGCCCTTTAGCTCATTATCACTTTCCAGAACCACCGAATAACCCTGGAAATTATATTGCAAACTCTCTGCTCCAAGTGGAGGAGATAAAGCCTAAAGAGCCAGAATTAGTTAGCATGTTTCTAATAACTATTCCAAAAAGTCACCGATGGTTTTAGGGGAAAAACAAACGCTCTACTTTCACATGTATGTATATCCTGTTAGCTTCGGTGGAAGCAGCATAGACATCCAGGAGCAGAGCTTCCCCCTTGGTTTCTATCACTGATATGAGATGATAGCTATCTACATTTTCCTTTCTCCTTAGAGCACATAATAAAATTAACCCCCCACCCCTCCAAAACAGCCTACCTGCAATTGTTAAGGTTCTCAAATAGTTTATCATAAAACATTCTGGGTTTTCTAAGTCAGCGGCTAAACTTTTATTCTGGGCTGAAATTTGTCATCCAAAACTTCAGCCTAAAGAGCAATATTCCATTGAAATTAAGTTTCCATTTCCGTTTGATTTAAGATGGAAGGATAAAATAGAATTTGATTTTACTTATAAAAAAAGGGAGCCTCTTTCAATATGCATACATTTTATTTGTTCATTTTAAATTGTTGCGTCGTTAGATTTAGTTACAAAAAAGAGCTGATATCTATTAGTGTAAGATATCCTTTGGAAATCAAGCACAATATAAAATATACAGGAAAAATAAACTATTGTGGTGGGAGATCACTGGGGCACAGAGATGAGTTAGGGAGAGGTAAGCTGGGTTTTGAATTTGCAGCACATCAGGTACTTTGTGGTAGCCGCCTGTACGTGCTCTTACTCACTTTCTTTGAGGGCTAAATGGCCAGAGCTCCCCATGGTGTAATAGCATGAATATGCACAGCTTCCTCAGAACAGATGACTTGTTAGAAATCTGCCTTATCTTATCTTGCAGCAACTTGTCTGCATGCCCAGACCCTTAGTCTTCACTGGTTGCATCTAAATAACAAGGATCGTGCAGGCAGCCAAAGCCTTTTACAATCTTAATGAATTAATGTTCACAGCCCCTCTCAAACAAAAGGTTGCAATTACTGCCCAACCATAGAGAGGAGCAAACTGAAGCACAAAGCGGTTATCTGATTGACTTAAAGTTACGCAGCAAACACAAGAACAAAACTCAGGATCCCCATCTCTCAGTCCTGCCTGCTACTTTATCACCATACTGCCTCCCACTAATCCCACAACATAAAACGATGCAGGACTTGTACTGCTGTGCCACCACAGACACTGATCCTCAACCAGGGTGCCAGGGCAGCCAAAGGTGCCATGATTGTTAAGGTTCTCAAATGGTTTATCAGAAAACATTCCAGGTTTGCAGGGTTTTCTGCTGACTTTGAAAGCTGCCGCAGGAGGAGATAAAAAGATAAGGGCAGGCTTGGGTTCCCCCTGCCCGGCCCCTCCGCAAGAAGGCAAGCACTGTAATACATAGATCCGTTTCCAAAGGGCTGCTGTTCAATTCACAGCTATGGAGGAGCACTTTGAGTCCTACAAAGGGGCAAAGATTGAGAAGCACTGACTTAGGAGCTGTAGTCCTAGGCCAGGACCACAAAGATCTTGCAAGCTAAGCATGAAACGGGAGACACCAAACGGATATGGGTATGGAGTACAAGGAGACAATATAGATCAGTGCACTAGGCTAAGGCTCCATGCACCAGCAGCCTAAACACCCAAGTTTTGGGGAGGCATTATAGCAAAGGAAAATGTTAAAAAAGGATTTGCAGAAGGCCAACCAAGTGGCTTGGCAAGCCTTTATAAAGAGCTCCTCAGGAGACACCAGAAAGATGCTTGCTTGACAGTTCAACGGTGGGCCCTGCTTCATCGCACACCTGGCAGGGCTGGCCTGCTTCTCCGAGCAGTTTTTCTGCAGCCAGAGCTTTCATTCTGTATGGAAATACAATTAACTCTTCTGTTTATTTTCACCCATGCTTCACTTGCCTTACTTACTGTTTGCTCTCTCAGACTCAAGTGTCTCAGTTTTGGCACTGCTAACCCCTAGTTTTAAAGTAAATCAAAAATCAAGCCAAGGAAGTGTGAGATTGGTTCAAGCACCATGAGATTTTAAACATAGTATGGGCTCTTTTTATTTTTGAGACTTTGGGCTTTGTATTACCAAGGTTTTCTCTACAACCAGGAGAGCTAGCAGTCTATAGCAGTGGTTCTTGGTCATTTTAGTCTCAGGGCTTCCCTCCAAAGGTTTTCTAAATTGAGCAGCAACCCATTTAAAAAAAAAAAGAATAATTTGATGAGTGAAGAAAATAGCCCATTTCTTTGCTTTCTCTCATTTTTTGACGATGGAAAAATAGCAGAGCAATTCTTCTGTTGCAAAGAGCTCAGAAACACAACAGGCATATTACGTGTTTAAAACTAGATTCCTATTTGAAAGCTGTGAGTTATAAGTCATGCACAGGTGTTTCTACACATAAAAATGCAAATATTACATGGCACCTTTAACAGGATCTCATGGCACAGTGGGTGAGGATCACTGCTCTATGCAAACACCATGGCAATTGGAAAGAGGTCATGATCTGCAGAGAGTAGTCAGTGCTGACCACTGCACCTAGAGTGGGTGTCAGGCCTGTGGAACGGGGCTCAATACAGGAGAGTCAGTGTATCTGGGGCTGATTGGAAAAGAAGCATACCCGAACTGATTTCGGTGGAGGAACAAAGCCTGCTTAGAGTCAGGAACTGCATAAGATTGTGAGAGGTCAGAATATCCTTTAGGGGAAAGCTGGCTTCACACTGGCTCATCTGGGTTTATCCAGGACCTAATGAGTATTATTAGGTCAGATAACAGCAGGCAGTGCCCTGTAGAAAAAGAGCAAAATGCAAGATATGAATGTTTCTAAGGAGGAGGTGGAAGGGCTGAGCCATAAATTTGACGAGTAGGTGGGAAGTGACATCAGGGAAAGTGACAGCACAGCTGCGGCATCCTGCCCGGCAGTGAGGAGGCAGATGCGGCACTGACCGGAAAATAGCTAGACATTTTTTTTTTAAATAAACAATGAAGTTCTCAATCATGTCACTAAGAGCTGGACTGTTAAGAAAACCAGCAAGCTGCATGGGCTGAGAAGTAGCCATGGGGAATTTTATAAATGCATCTGCTGCCTTTTCAATTCAGTCATTCAGTACAAGTAAAGCTCCTTTTTCCTAAAGCTCCTGAGAACACAAGATTTTTTTTTCATAAAGTCAGTGGGACTTACAGTCATCTAGGAGGAGATTGAAAAGCATCACTGCTAAATGAGACTCATTGCTATGCTGCAGCATGCTAGGAGTAACTAGGAATAATGGGTGCAAACTAGTGGAGAGTAGATTCAGGTTAGAGATTAGGAAGACATTTTTCACAGTTAGGGTGGCCAGAGTCTGGAACAGGCTGCCAAAAGAGGTGGTACTATCACCTAACTTGGAGGTCTTCAAGAGGAGGCTAGATAGGCAACTGGCTGGGGTCGTCTGACCTCGGTCCTCTTTCCTGTCCGGGGCAGGGGGTCGGACACGATGATCCTCAGGGTCCCTTCACACTTGACAGTCTATGAATTCATTACTTGAAAAACAATAAATAAATAAGAAAGGTCTCATCCGCACCAGGACTAAAATAACTTGTACGATGCGTAGGTTAGCAGATGCCCGGTACTATTAGAAGTGACGACTAGTATTGTGAAAACTGCAGAGGAAATCACCTGGAAGGGAGTTCACATCTGAGTTCAGCTATAAAGTCAACAAGAGAAAACTTTGAACGTAACGATTCTAAATGTGTAGAAGTCAAGACACTTTGCAAATGGGGGATAATGACACAGGCAGAAGGATTCAGCTGCTTCACACGTGGTATAAGGTGGCACAAGAGGGAATAGTGCAAGGCCTTAGCCATAAGCACTGCATTGTGCACTTCTGACACCCGTAGAGCAGGAATGGCAGAAAGGAATTCCTCTGCTCCAGGAGACAGGATGTGCATGGTCATTACAGCAATAACCTTGATCGATGTGACTAGATTAATGCACAAACAATGGCTTAAAATATAACGGATAGGTTTTTTCTTTTTAATTCCCCAACTTGGAAGTTTCAAGTTTAGAAAAGGGAAGAGGACATAAAACCCCACAGCCTGGACAACTCCATTACCAGAAGTTACAGGTCTCACAAACAAGCTTATAAAACAACATTCCTATCCATGCAGTTGTCCATAATTTGAGAAAAATGTCTAAGGTCCAACTTGTCCTTAAACGTGTTGGATGAAATTAGACACAGTCTTGCAACTCCTACACATCGGTATAACAGATGATTCGTTAAACTGCTGCACGTCCTGGAACAATCCCAGTGCTTCATTTGGCGCAAGTCCTGCTCTGATGGGCTGGTTACTCTGTAAAAGATGAAGAAAGAAAAAAAAATGCTTTAAATACAGATTTCGTCATTGTGGTTTTACCATGCAAACCAGACCAAAACACTCATTTCTACAGATCATAAACTCAAAGTCCAGATCTTCACTGACACAAAAACTGAATTGTTAGGTTAAATAAACTATAGCAACAGCCAGATGCTGAGGGCTCCAAGAGAGACTTAGCACTCTCAATTCCTGTTGAACCAGATGAAAAATGAAGATATATAAAAATTCTCAGTATTTAGCAAGTATTTCCATGTTTTCTAGAACTGCAATTTATTTTGCATTACATAATTTATAGATGTCTGCAAAAGTCAGCCTGTTAATAAGAAACAATAAACAAAAGAACAGAAATGTATTACTTATGGAGAGGGGATAAAACTCTGCTCTATACCACTCAGAACTTATCTTACCATTCAAGAATCAAGCAAACTGTCCAAATAAGTTTTAAACAGAAGATAAAAACTAGTTACAATGTTCCTAGAGTAACACTGCCTATTTCAGTGGCTCTCCACACTTTAAAATCAGATTATTTTTTTTACCTCTAAAATGAATTTGGAATTTTCTGTTTTAAAATGAACCTCAGTTTCAAAGCAAAGTTAAAATCAGGGCTGTAACAACATGATTTGGCTTGGTCTGAAAGAATTTTGGTTTTAAATCAGTCCACAGTGAAAGGTCTATGAACCTTTGGACAAACTCAGACCATACTTCATTGTGAAAGGTCCTTACACCTTCATAATCAAGTTCCAACAAACAGCAGGGCTGTGCTGAGTGCTGTTATTGGAAATATGTGAGGTTAATTAAAATATTTCTTACAGAAGTCATTTTAATTAAATCCGTTTGAAGCAACAACTTCTGACACCCCCTCCCCTTGAGCAAGAAGGTAGCTTCCAGTAACATGGCTTCTTTGATTTTACAATTTGAAAGGAAACCAAAGAAAAGGGGGACCTTTTAAGAGATATGCATTCATTTAAGAAAATTTCCTCTTTGGCTTCCACCTTCTGTCTCCACTCTTACTCTTCCCCATCTACAAAAATATCTTGCAGAAGGGGTGGGTGGAAGGTATACGCAAGCTAAAAACTTGCCTGGCTTGTTTGAGTGCTTTCTTCTTAACTTCATGAAGACCTGTAAATAGGAACTGATGTTTTAAACCCCAGTTTTTGTATCATAGCTATGGGGGTCTCAGAAACAGTTTTAGACTCTGGACCGGAGTCGCCCATTTTGGGTCAGAGGCAGAAAGGTGCTAGGACCCTGCTGCTACTGCCGTGGCAGGGTGAAAGTGCCCATCACCACAGGCAGGATCTGGGCAGTGTGGCCTTAAGTTACGGACCCCTGCTCTAGAAGCAGATTACTTGGACTGCTGGGAGTTTTTTGTAGATTATTTGTTAAGACTACTTAAAGAAAAACAAAGATCTTTAAATTATCCTTTGTTAACAATCTTTCCCTATTCCATCCTTCCCACAGTCCTCACAACAAGCCTCATGCCTATGCACAAGGCATTAATAAAGGATCCACAGGCTGAGAAAAGCAGAGGCTGCTATTATGCAAAGGTTTCTCTGAGATTTAATATCAAAAAAAGAACAAAGCTATCCTGCATCTGAAAGCAATTAAAAACTTGAGAAAGTTTTAGGAAGTCTTTACAAAGATGCTAAGAATCTGTATCAGATTAGGAAGCTAGTGAGTGTAGAAGCATTGCTTTATGGACCTAAAGCAGGAAGGCAAGTACAAAAATATTATTTTCCATTATGGTCCAGCTAGAACAAGATTTTGAGACAGGAGGAGAGGAAGGAAGGCTATGTACTTGAACTTTGATCCTGCAGAAGACTTTCCAGCTGAACAGATTTTCCCCAGGGTGAAGGCTGATATTTGCTTCTATTAATCTTGAGGACAAGGTTTGAGAAAAAGGTTCTGAAAGACACTGTGGACCAGCATACTCCAGTTACCCTCCTGTGTTACAGCATAGCACAGGGTTTTGGCTGGTTTGTATTATAATCCTAAAAGTACAATCGTTTACAGCTGACTCGTGAAGTTTCAGAAAAATCATCAAATCTTTGAAACTTATGAATCCTTTTCAGATCAAGCATATACAACGTTCCCACCCAGAAGCCTGACGGTTCACTGGGAAGAGCTTAAAAAATGTAGGGAACGAGGTTCTTTTTGGTTTTGGGTTTTTTTTTAACTGATTATATAAAATTTAGTAGGACTGACATGTCTCCTCAAATCTTTGCTGCTTGTACCTAGAGTCATTTGGAGTAGATAGAGCTATATATCATACTGTATTAACAAAGATTTGCCTCAAGACTGTTGCACGCATTGTACAGTACGTGCTGCCCGGAGTTTGTGCTGCTAAGACAAATTCTTTCCGGTGATCAAAGATACTGCATCTCCCACCATCTGTAATTTGAGCAGAGGATTTATGACAGGCTTATCTGATACAGTTCTAACGAACTCTAAGGTGGGGTTGTTATATAAAAGACCTATAGATTATCATGTTAAATTGTGAATTACTACCATGTAGGCAACTTTGTTATCCATTTGGTACATCAGTTGAGTTGGATGCACATCAACTACAGTATAAACGCACTTGCATAATCCTTAAAATGTTCATATATCATTCAATTCTGAGATAAAGTCTCTTTAAATAATCTGAGAGAGGTAGTTTGAAGTGAATACAGCCAAGAGATTCAAAATTTGTAGCTCTGATTCTCTCCTCCTCCTCCTGTCACTTAAGAGAAAAGGTACAGCTGTGAAAGTCTTACATTGCAGGTTCTTGCTCTTTGAAAACATCTTTCAAGTCTTTCATAAGAAGTTTTGTATTCATTTACTATCACCGGGCATTCACCTGTCAAGATATGCTTACACAGGTACTCCTCACTTAACATCATCCCGGTTAACGTTGTTTCGTTATTACGTCACTGATCTATTAGAGAACATACTCATTTAAAGTTGCACAACGTTCACTTATAACATTGTTTGCTCGCCGCCTGCTAGTAGGTGACTACTGTGATGCAATTGGATTCACTGAACATCGTTTCGCTTAAAATCACATTTTTCAAGAATGTAACTAATGACGTTAAGCAAGGAGTACCTGTATCTTTTCCTGAGCAGCCTAGGAAGCATGAGAATGAAGTACAGCTTTCCAGGTGCTAAACCAGGGGTGGCTATCCTTTTTACGGTTAGGGCTGCCAGGCTCTGGACTGGGCTCCCAAAGAACGTGGTGCTCTCCCCGACCTCGGGGGTCTTCAAGAGTTGGTTGGATAGATATCTGGCTGGGGTATTATGATCCCTAAGGCCGAAAGAAATTAGGGCCAGCAGTTGCGAAGGGTGTGCTGACATCTTGAGACACTCAGAAACAGATTTTAAGGCTCCTCAGCACCCAGAGTTGTCATAATAACATCCCAGTACTCAGCACTTCAGAAGTTATGCCCTGGGTGTCTCTAGGATGGTGGTTCTCAGCCACGGTGCTGCAAGACCCCTCCAAGTGTATCACAACACAGGCACCACTGCCGCGGAGGGGAGGCTGCAAACAGCTGCACCAGGGTCTGCGGAGCTTAACTATAAGTATTAGTCCCCTCCCCCTCTGCCCCCACCAATTAATGTTTAACCGTTGTAATGACAAGAATTTAACCATTGTAATTACAACCATTGTAATTGTAAACAGATTTTTTTTTAAATCAGTATTTACATTCCTATCAGCAACACTGGTTCTCAATCAGGGGGCTGGGTGCCACCATAGTCGAAGACGTAGTGGGCGAGTACCCAGTCTCCAAAAAAGGGTGAGAACCACTGCTCTAGTACATGCAAAGACAGACAACGAGCCAGTCAGAAACATCACCCGACGCTGACTTTGGTCAAAGGCTACAGCAGTTAAAGTCAAAATTAAAAGGAGGAATCAGGAGTTCTGCTTCCCAACCGCTAATATGTTAGTTATCTTTGTTGACAAAAGCTTACAATAAATGCAGAGCTGGTAACTTGCATGTACGTTTACACTTTTGAACTGTTAAGAAAGGAGAAAAAAAAAGTAAATTTTTGACCCAACTTGCTAGCATGTACATGCTAGCATGTATACATCATTTCAAGTCAGGCTAGTATCCTTAGAACCAAGTGCATGAGCTAAAAATCCTTGTGAAAAAAAAAGCCTTAAATAATGATTTTCTGGAAATGATACATAGCCCATGTCACATTTTGCTCATCCCAACGGAGTCACAAATGACCATGCAATTGAAAACGTTCCTATTTGGAACTGCTTATCCAAAACAAGTTAGCTTTCCATTGCTCCACTATTTACTGATATGCCATGTATGCGCTACATGAAATTGCACCTACTTGATAATGGGACTGCAAGTACCGATGCTGTGGTACCAAAGGTGGGATTTAAGATGGTAACATGCAACATAGCTTTGAAAGCTGCAAAATCAGCTATGTAGTATAACAGCCCCTCTCTCAGAACAAAGCAGAAAACACAGTAGAGGCAGAAGGACCTCCCTTTCCACCCAACGTTTTCAAGTGTTAAGCAGCACCACAGCTGCTGAAACTAAAGCCTGTATACAGGCAATTAAGTTGCAGCATAACTTTTTTCCCCTAACTTCACTTCTGATCTCATATGAATAGGACCTTGGCAGCCTCTAATGAACGCTCATCTAAAATTTCCCATCCGTATGCATGAAAAACTTAAGATTACACTGGCACTGGTGCTGCTTTTCATATTTGATAGGCACAGGAAGAATTATGTGGAAATCTTCACGCCCGTTTGGCATCATCTAGATCTAGCCATATTTCACATTATACACTGTTTTTCATCCAAGAATCTCAAAGTGCTTTATAGACAGTTTGAAGCCTCAGAGGTTCCTGTAACATAGATACTACACTTCATTTCCATTTTGATTGGGAATCTTCTGTTCTAACCTCCAGACCACATTTCTTTCTAACCAGTACTAGAGTATTTTAATGAAAATAGTACATTTCTAAAGTGAGAAAAGACAGAAGGAAAGGGATACAAGAAAGCGTGATGAAGTAACTGTAAGGATGAGGAAATATCAAGCTATATGAATTAGTCTTGGAGAATTAGCAATGCCATTAACTTTTAAGGTATCCAGGTTGTAGCCATATTGGTCTAGAGGCAAAAGGAATCAAAACTCATGGCAGAGGTGATACCTTTTATTAGACCAACTAGACATTCTTTGTTTGCAAGCTTTTGGGCACAGGCACCCTTCAGCAGGCATAGGAGATTGCAAATATTTTAAAAGTTCTCCTAGGCAGAAATGAAAAAATTGAAAAATTTCTACCCAGGAGAACTTTTACAGTCTTTGCAATCGCCTATGCCTGTGCCCAAAGGCTTGCAAATAAATCTTTTTTTTTTTTTTTTTTGCAAATATCTAGTCGGTCTAATAAAAGATATCACCTCTGCCACAAGTTTTGATTCCTATTAACTTTTAATTCCATTTCTCTTCCTAGTGCAGAACAGATCCTTCCATTATTGGAACTATATCTCTCTGCAGAAGAAAAAAAAATCAAGAAGGATAAGTATGGTATGTGCGTGACATACTATATGTATAAAAGTACAAGATGTTCCAAAAGCAACACTATATGATTAACAGATCCCCTTAGGTAAAGGCACTGTGACCGTTTCCACAGGGTGAAACTTGCTTACCTGCCAAAAATCTTTTAAGTCCCGCACAACTAATTTCCTGTTTTATTAATTTTTATATAGCACCTGCCATCTGAGAAACTCAAACAGCTGTATAGACAGTAATGAAATGAACTCCTCAGCAGCTCTGGGAAGTGGGGGAGTATAATACCCCTCTCATTATATAGATGAGGAAATTGATTTGCTCAAGGTCACACAGGAAGTCTATTACACGACCAGAAATAGAAGGCAGATTTTCTAACTCTTCCCACAAGACCATCCATCCTTCCTACAATCTTTCCTTTTAACAAAAATGAAAATTTATTTCTATTTTAAATCATACAATTCTCCTCCTCCTTCCCCTGCCCCCCCCAAAGAAACATATTCAGTCATTTCTACCTTTTTGCTTCAAATCATATGAACTGCTTTATACATTTTGTAAAACGATTGGGCATGTCGTGCTGGCCTAGGGTTATAGCCTATTTGCAATTTGCCTTGTCTCCCTTATGCATCAGATTTGATCAGCCAAAGGAAAACCAGAAAAACAATTCCCATCATGTAAAATAGCATGATTCAGAGTTACTTTCCCAATTAAAATCACAGTATGGTACATTCTCATAGCAAATCATTATTTTGTTTTTCATTACAGCATGTTTGTCATGCTTTGTAGTTCAATGACAAAACAATTTTACTAGCAAATTTACTAGCAAATGACAGTAACAGATGAAGCAACGTAGGGAAAAAAAGGGAGAGGGAAGGTTAATGAGCTTGTTCCTTTTTCTTGCTTATGCAGCTCCTTATTTTGTTCTACTCAACTGCTGATTTGAACCGCTCTGTGGAGCAGCTCAGGTTCATTTAAAGTCAAGTCACAAGTAAGGCACCACTTAACACAACGCTTTTCCATTTTAAGGTACTAGGCTCTGGAATTTCAGGCTAGAGGGCAATTCCTTCAAGTGGTCACACCTTGAAAGTCCAAGTGACATTATAACATGGTTGGGACTCTGACGTATTCAGCACTTAAAGCAAAATTAAGGTAGACCAGGCCTCTCTCTGAAGTAGAAAACCCGTGTCATCGCAACTAATTTGCACTAACACACATGCAAAGTCACAAAGACAAATGTTCCACTGCATGAGCACAAACAAGCCAACAACCAGCAACATACAAGGAAACTACAATTCAAGTCAATTTGGTAAGACTGTGATTGACGTTTGATTTCTAAGTACCGGTATAGTCTTAAGAAACCTAGAGGGTTCATTCAAAGAAAGAAAAAGGCAGCATAGACAAATGAACTGTGCACGGAGATAGGCGCTGAGAACCCAAACTCAAAAGGATAAAATGGGGAAAATGTTTACCCACCTCTCACGGTTATTATCTGGTTCAATGAGTTACAGTGCTTTGAAGCTAAGTGCTATAAAAAAACAAATATATGCCAAATATCAAACCTCTACTATAAAATATTTTAATTTTATTTTAAAAAATACATTTTGTCCTGACTCATGTTTTTTTGAATAATGTATATAGAGGCAACTGCATGATAGCTCAAAATAAAATCCTGTTTTTGTATATTGAAAATATAATCGCTGTGGTTGCAATGCAAAGCACTGCTGCAAGGTGGTCATCGCTCAACGATCTGTTTTGATTTACTGAATTTCGGCACAGAAAACATCGACTTACACATGTATGTTGATCTGAACAACACAAGCCTCCCTCTTCTGGGCATGAGGCCTGATCTCTGGAAACTTTTGTTCATTGTGAGAGGAATAAACCTACAAAGTGGACTGATTTGAATTGCTCTGCAAGCAAGGTATTTCACTGCAGGTCAATAAGCTTGAGATGGAGGTCACATGGCACATTGCTAGCCTCAAATGTGAAAGGTGAGGAAACCAAAGACAGGTCTTTTTCTATCATTCCAACATCCGTGAATCAGCGAGAAAATGCAGCATGCAAGTCAAGTAATGACGATGCATATTTTTTCAGGCTTTGATCACAAACAATAAACTGCTGCAACGTAGGAAAACGGGTGAACTCCTCGTTTCGTATCTTACAGAAGAAAAGGAGTCACTTTGTCGTAAATGACTTGACCCTGAAATGCAATTCATGAGCAAGAAGCCCCTTCCCTTGCAGTCTTGAATTGAGTTCGTCCACGTGGTCCATGATTTTGCGAATGCAAAATCAGAACGCCAATCTGCATCAGTGGGAAATCCAAATCTTTTTTTCTTTCGTGTTCAAAAGCAAACCAATCTTGGCTCTGTTCCCATGCCCCTTTCAAAACATTACCCAAATTAAGCCATGTTACAGTGAGCACATCTGTGTGTTCAGATTCAGATTCCTCAAGCAGAGTTACAAACTGCCTGTGTTTTAATCCTCTCATTCAAATGTAGTTGTCCGCTTTCGTAACGGCGTCCACAATCGTGCTTAGTTTCAGAACACTTCTGCAGAGGACGCCGTGATGAATAATGCAATGTAGAAATAAAATAACGTTCTGTTCTGGATTTGTATCTTTGACTTGGTCTTGAATTCTTTTCAACTACCCAACATGTTTGCCTGTCAGATGTGGGTTTCCATCGGTGGTCACACACACCAATTTTTTTCCGCTCCATTCCTAATTTTGACATGCAGTGATTTACTGCCTCCAATACATCTTTTCCAGTTGTCGCATCTTTCAATTGACTGCAGTGATGCCAATTCTTCTGTGAGCTCAAAATTTGGGGTGATACCTCGAATGAAAATCAACAAGGAGGTGTCTCTGACTTCATAACTCTCGAGTGCCAATGCAAAATATGAGAATTGTTTACCTTGCTTTTCAATGGCAGGCCCAGGGTCTCAAGTCACATCTCACAATAGTTTGCCTTGACAAGCAAAAGTTCTTGAACTGATTTTTCTTCTCTGGACACAAAACTGCAGCAGTCAACAGTTCGTGTGTAATCAAGTAGCTCATCCTAGTAATTCCATACTGTGCCACCAACAGTTTTGTGAAAACACTTTGCCCTTTGTTGAATATTCGGCATTCAGGGCCTACCTTCCTCTTCTTTGATGAGCTCATTTCAAACTCAGTCTCTGGGTGTTCGGAGCAGCCTCCTCACGAGCGCCCTTGGCGCCGCCACGGGCTTCCAAGCTGCAGGCAATATTTCTTCTGGCTTTCCCTTAGTTACTTTAAAAGCCCGTGCGGTCCTCCTGGAACAAAGCAGACAGTTCAGCTAGTAATTAAATTTATTCTGTCTCTTTTGAATCCTCTAAACAGAACAGGAGGAGGAGAAACAAAAGGTGGATCTGTTGCAGGTACTCAGGGGCGGGCAATTATTTTGGGGCGGAGGGCCGCTTACTGAGTTTTGGCAAGCTGTCAACGGCCGCATGACAGGCAGCCGGGGCAGATATATATTCATTTTCTAAATTTTTTAGGGGGCTGGATAGAATGGCCTGATGGGCTGCATCTGGCCCATGGGTCACATTTTGCCCACCCCTGCTTGCTCCTGGGTTAACCACAATTATTTGCAAGCTGCAGTGTGGTGATTCAGTACTACTTGAGCCCAGAAAAGATTGTCGTGTATGACCACTCAACTGCATTGGGTGATGTGCACCCAAGGTCTCACACAATCTTCAGTGTTTCTTAAAACCTCAGTGCCTGAAGTCCAGCACTTATTTATGGGAAAGTAAGTTTTCCAGAAAAAGCAGCCCTCTGGTTGCAAAGAACACCTAGAAAGCAGCACATGAGGAGCCTCTGAAGACTCAAGAAATAGGGAGCATGAAGGTGTGGTTCATTTAAAGAGGGCACCGGCTTTGTGATCAGCAGCATCAGGATTTCTTCATGGCAGGTGCACCCACCTCCCTCCACTTTGGTTACATGTATGCCTGCTGCCATTCAACTCCTTGCTCCAGCTCCACCTTTCCTCCCATGGGACTCTGGCTATGGGCCCTAAAGCCAGATCTGGACCATGGAGGGTGCAGCCACCACACTCCAGAGGCTGAGGACGCCGCTTCTGGTGGAGACAACAACCAAAGAAAAGGGAGCTAAGCTGAGCCTCTGCCTGTGGGTAGACTTTCATGGTGAAGGAGCTTGGCTTAGAGCAGTCCCTACCCCCTCAACGTTTCCCAAAGGAACGAAAACCAGCCAGCCAAGAGAAGACGCTCCAACCCCCAGCACAGCCCAGCCACTTCCCAAATCACAAGGGAGCTCCTGCCTCAGCCTGCACCCTGGCAAGCCCTTCAAGAGTTGCCTGCACTCCAAAGCTACCTGCCCACCACCCATTCCCATCCACACTTGCCCCCACAAAGCCTGGAGAAACCCAACAGCCCCCTCCAGCCTGTCCCAGCTCCCTTCCAAGGCACGCAAGTTGTGCCCACCAGCAGCCCAGGCATCCCCATTCCCGCAGGAGAAGCCCCAGACCTAGGGTGCTGGGGGCAGCCTAACCTGGGCGGCCAGGATGGGAGCCACGCTGGCTGCAGCCAGGAGGTGGCAGGTGGCTGTGCTGGCTCGGGACACTGCATGGGGCAAGGTGGGAAGCAGGGCTGAGACCAGGGCTTCATCTGCCAGGAGGCTTTAGGGAAATTCTGCTGCCTCTGGGCACATGAGTGGAGCACCTGTGGCAGCTCCCACCAGCTCTGACCCACAGGCAGGCAGGGCACCACTGGCCCAACCCAAGCAGGGGAGCCAGGGCCTGAGTATGGCTTACCCCAGGCTTGTCACGTGGAGCCAGGCAGACAGGGCTGCTTCTGCCCAGTGTCCCCCACAGCATCAACAGAAGCCAGAGCTGGACCCACTGCCCACCCGTGGGCCAGACAGAACCAAGTAGCAGGATGGATATAGCCTATGGGCAATATTTTCCCAACCCCTGGCCTAATCTGTCTTCATTACAGCTTCATGCTTTTACCAATATCTACCCGTAGCAAATCTGAATTTATTTCTTAACACTTAAACACAGCTAAGATCACAGAATCATAAAAAATGAGGGCTGGAGGGGACCTCAGGAGGTCACATCTAGTCCAACCCCCTGCTCAAAGCAGGACCAGCCCCAACAAGATCATCCCAGCCAAGGCTTTGTCGAGCCTGGCCATAAGAACCTCCAAAGATGGAGATCCCACCACCTCTCTGGGTGACCTGTTCCAGTGCTTCACCACCCTCCTAGTGAGAATGTTTTTCCTCTTATCCAACTTAAAACTCCCTTGCTGCAACTTGAGCCTGTTGTGCCTTGTTCTGGCATTTGTCACCTTTGAGAACAGTCCAGCTCCATCCTTTTTTGACCCCCCTTCAGGTAGTTAAAGGTTGCTATCAAATCCTCTCTCAGTCTTCTCTTCATCAAACTAAATAAGCCCAATTCCCTCCGCCTCTCCTCATAAGTCATGTGCCTCAGCCCCCAAACCATTTTTGTTGCCCTTGGCTGGACTCTTCAAATTGTGCACATACTTTCTATAATGGGACGCCCAAAACTGAACACAATACTCCAGGTGTGGCCTCAGCAGTGCTGAATAGAGGGAAATGATTACTTCCCTCAATGTGCTACAAATGCTTCTACTAATGCAGCCTAGTCTGCCGTTAGCCTTCTTGGAACAAGGGCACAGTGCTGGCTCGTATTCAGCCTATTGTCCACTGTAACCCCCAGGTCCTTTTCTGCAGAGCTGCTGCCCAGCCAGTCAGCCCCCAGCCTGCACCAGAGCATGGGATTGTTCCGTCCTAGTGACGGACTTTGCACTTGTCCTTGTTGAACCTCACGAGATTTCTTTTGGCTAATCCTCCAATTTGTCTAGATCTCTCTGAATCCTAGCCCTACCCTCCTGTGCATCTACTACACCACCAGCTTGGTGTCATCTGTGAACTTGCTGAAGGTGCACTCCATCCCATCTTCCAGGTTGTTAATGAATAGCTTGAGCCCTGGGGCACTGCACTTGATACCATTTGCCAGCTAGACATTGAGCCATTGATTACTACCTATTGAACCTGACAATCCAGCCACTTTTCTATCCATCCCATACTTCCTTAGCTTGCTTGCAAGAATGCTGTGGAAGACCATATTAATAGCCTTGCTAAATTCAAGGTATATCACATCCACTACTTTCCCTACATCCACAGAACCAGTCATCTCATCATAGAAGGCAATCAGATTGGTTGGGTATGACTTGCCCTTGATGAATCCATGCTGACTGTTCCTAATCACCTCTTTCTCCTTCAAGTGTTTAGAAATGGATTCCTTGAGGACCTATGCCATGATTTTTCCAGGGACTGAGGTGAGGCTGACTGGTTTGTAGTTCCCTGGATCCTTCTTCTTCCCTTTCTTAGATAGGCACTATATTTACCCTTTTCCAATTGGCTGGGACCTCCTCTGATTGCCATGAGTTTTCAGAGATAATGGCCACTGGCTCTGCAATCACATCAGCCAACTCCCTCAGCACCCTCGGAGGCATCCCATCTGGTCCCATGGACTTCTACACATCCAGCTTCTTAAGTAGTCCCTAACCTCTTCCTTCACCACTGAGGGCTGCTCACCACCCCAAACTGTGCAGCCAGTGCAGTAATCTGGGAGCTGACTTCACCTGTGAAGACCAAGGTAAAGAAGGCACTGAGCCCTTCAGCCTTTTCCTCATCATCTATCACTAGGGTGCCTGCCCCATTAACTAGAGCACCAACACTTTCTCTGAACTTCCTCTTGTTGCTAACATACTTGTAGAAACCCTTCTTGTTACCGTGCACGTCCCATGCTAGCTGCAACTCCAATTGCACTTTGGCCTTTCTGATTTCTCCCCTGCATGCCCAAGCAATGCTTTTATACTCCTCCCTAGTTGTGTTTTCCAAGCTTGCACTTCTTGTAAGCTTCCTTTTTGTGTTTAAGCTCACTGAAGAGTTCTCTGCTAAGCCAAGCTGGCCGCTTGCCACATTTGCTATCCTTCTCACACATCGGGTTTCTTCCTGCACCCTCAGTAAGGACCTTTAACATACAAGGGAGCCCCTTTCAAAATTAGGAAAGAAGAAAACTAAAACCATCATTTATTTTCTGATCTTGCAAAATGATATGCATGCACAGCACCAGGAGTCCCGAATAGGTGCCACTAAGGTGAGAAGCGCAAGGATCTCTCCCTCCACAACAGGTCAGAGCCAGTTAAGAGTAATGCAATGCTTCATAAGCCATGCAAATGCAACAGAGTGTTTTCGGGGGGCAGTACAATCTTTTATTCAGTCGGGCATCAGACTCCCCTGTGCAGCCCCAGGAGGACATGGGGGTCTGAAGATTCATGGCCCTGTATTGTATTTTACAAATGCTTGGACACTTAGGGGACAAATCCTGCAAGTATTTCATCACAGGAATGGAAAGGTGTTTGCAAGAGTATCTCCACTGAACATACCTATCGTTAGAAGTCAAAAGAAATGTTTAAACCCAACAGACAAAACTACCAGCAGCGCTGTACTTGCTTCTGACATAACATCCACGTAAAGCTCCAGAACATTTTGTTCGAAGCCTGAAAGGGAAGCCCTCTGGTGTGGAATAATACATACAGGCGGTCCTCGACTTGCAACGTTTTGCACTTAACGATGGTTATAAATTGACACTGTCTCAACTTTCTGACCTTGGTTTTGACTTTACAATGCCTGACCCAACGCCACGCCAGTTGCTTGTCTCCCTAGAGAACATCTCCAAATTTCCTTGGACACTTTCTTTAAGAAAGCAGACACGACTCCAGAAAAACCTGGGAAGACTCCAGCCAAGAGCCCTTCAAAAACTCCAACCCCGAGCCCTGTAAAGTCCAAAGTCACCTCGAAGAAGTCTTTCCAAAGCAATATGATTGCTATTTACAATATATACATTGATGTAGCTATATTTCTCATCTATAATTGACTGAATACAAAATTCTGGGTTATTTTTGGTGAAAACACGGTATTGGGCCTGGGTTCAGGAACCAATCCTCCATTTATAACATCGTTTCCTAAAATTGGCTCCCAGTTGCAACGTTTCATTTTTCCAGGAACCGGTTTAGGACTGCCTGTATCTAAAAAAAAATGAACGGGTGTGCAAATCAAGAATGGTTTCACACTTGGGCTTCGCTCTCCTTTCCAGCTATCTCCCAAATTGAACAAGATGGGGGGGGGGGGGATGTTTGGCCTATTTTTCTCTTAATTTTTTTTAGAAACAAACAAAAACAAAAAACAAAACCAGGCTTCCGCGATGCGAGCAGCGGAGGCCAGCCTGAGCTGTGGAGGCCAGCCTGATTTGCCGCAACACACTCCTGCAACAGAAATAAGAAGCTACGCGGGTGGAAGCAGCGAGCTATCGTGCAGGCTGCGGTTTCTGCTCAGACACCAGGCACCACGCGAGAGAAGGCGCTGGGCTGAGTCTAAACACGACGCCGCACCTCCACAGAGCAGAGACAAACCGTTACCCGCGCCCGCGCCTGCGCCCCGCCTGCCCCGCTCTTCGGGCCCCGCCCCCCGCGCTCCTGCCGCCACTATCAGGCCCCATCCCCGCCCATCCCGCGAGAACCGCCATCTTCTCGTACGGCCCTCAGGCACAGGCCGCTCCCCAAGCCGTAGGGAAGCCGCCATCTTGTTGTACGGAATCCCCTCCTTACTCCCCCCCCAGCACGCACCCGGACACGCCCTACGGGTGCCGGGCGGTGCCACGCCCAGCAGCGCGCGAGGGCGGGGCGGCGGCGGCGGCGGCGGCGGGATCGCTGGCTGTGGTAGGAGACGGGGGCTAGGCTGTGCGCTTCCCCCCAAGCGTCCTGCTCTCTGCCCTGTACCCTGCTCTGCTTTCTGCTCCCCAGCCCTGTGTTTCCCCTCCCTAATCTGTTGCTTCTCTTTCTGCTCCCTGCCCTATTCCTTGCTCTGTCCTGCACTTCCTCCCTGATCTGTTGCTCTGCTTTCTGCTCCCTGCCCTATCCCTTGCTCTGTCCTGCACTCCTTCCCTGATCTGTTG
>NW_017728915.1:33943390-33950860 GCF_001723895.1 Crocodylus porosus | reverse complement strand
CACTCCTTCCCTGATCTGTTGCTCTGCTTCTGTGCCCTGCTCTGTCCTGCACTTCCTCCCTGATCTGTTGCTCTGCTTTCTGCTCCCTGCCCTATTCCTTGCTCTGTCCTGCACTTCCTCCCTGATCCGTTGCTCTGCTTTCTGCTCCCTGCCCTGTTCCCTGCTCTGCTTTTGGCCCTATCCACTATGCCCAGCACATGGGGCTGCCCCGGCCTTAACAAGCCCCGCCGGTTCAACCCTTTGCAGGCACGGCTTAACGAGGAGCGCCCCCTCCGTGGAGAGCAACGTCCTGACCACCGCGCCCTGAGCCCGCCAGCGCCCTCGACGAGCTGCTTTGGGGCAGCCCCAGCACACAATCGCACCCTGCTATTTAGGGAAACAGGTTACTAGCAGGGCTGGTGGTTTCGTGCGACACCGCACTGTCCGTGTTTGCTGGGAGAGCCGGCATGGGTTGCGATTTCCCGCAAAATCAAAAAAAAAAAAAAAGGTAGTTATACAAACAGTGAAGGCGCCCCCACCAATCAGCAGCAGGGATGGGGTCGCTACAAAATCGGCTCTGCGGGGCCACAGAAAAAACCCTTTGTTTCAGCCCAACTTCAGTCGGTCCCTACCTATTAGGATTGACAAACATCCAGTAAAGGTTGAGTCGCTCCCAGCTTTCGCAGGGAGCGCGTCTGGAGGGTTATCCAGCTGGAGATGCTTCTGTTGGGAAAGTTGTGTTTGAGCAAAAAAAAAAAAGCCGGCCCAGACGTGTGTAGACTGGTAGAGAGCCATGAAAACAGGCCCAGCTCCACGTGATGATTAAATCTACTCGTTACCAGGCTTGAGGATTTTTCTTTTCCTCCATCTTCTCAATTTTTGGGCGTTAGGGAATATTTCTAGGGGAGGATGCCAGAGACATATCCGCGTGCATAGATAAAGATTTGAGTGAGGCATAAATACTTACAAAAGTTGGATCACACTTGGTGTAGTTTCTAGATGAACATACACACACGCACAGACACGCACACTGATCTGTGTAAATATGAGGTGCTTTGTTACCACGCACTGACTGCTCTGCAAGTGGATACATGGGTATTTGATGCGGTTAAATTATACCCACCTAGTTAATTCACTCTATAAAGTCATGTCTTCTGTAATGCCACCTAATTTTGTTCTGAATTCTTATTACCCATACTCCTATCAGCAGAATATGATGCAATGAATGAAGATCAATAACTCTCTTGCATCTTGAGCCACATTACCAACTGCCTTTATTTTGCAACAGTAGCCTTTTTTGTTCGCCCCCATATTGCCTTTATAAGACTATTTGGACAGGATCGAGTCCTACTTAACAGACAGTGCGGTTTGTCTGCCAAAATTGAAACACAAATGGTCTCTCAAATGGCTAAATATATGGAGGTATTAAACATCCGTATCGATTTTGATATGCAGTTTTTGCAATGAATTTTATTTTATAGGTCAGTTTGCTTTTAAAAGAAAATAGTGCCAAAGGAAAAAAAGGATGGACCCAGAAAATATCACCAAGGAAGCTGTCCTTATTACTGGAGGAGGTGGTTACTTTGGTTTCCGGTTAGTGCCTACAATTTTAACTTTGCTTTAAAATAACTGTAGCTGCAAATACTTGGCGGAACAGCTTTGCTTCTCAGAAATCGGTTGGTTAAAATGGAATTGCAGAGTTCTGCATTTAGTTATTCCCAGCTGAGTGTTTTTCTTTTAAGTGCCTGGCCTGGACCCTCAGCCAAGTAGTGATTTTTCTGCCTCAAAAGTTTCTGCAAGCCATGTTATGCCTTCCATTAACTTTGTGCAACCCTTAAATGAGAATTCATCCTACCAACAGCTCCACGCAAACTGCTCCTCCCTCCGTGCATAGGCTGCAATCTTGCAAACATTTATTTGCACATTTAACGTTATGGAAGATTGGAGAGCTGGGGGACGACTTTGGTCCATAAGGTTAAGCACACACCTAAGTGTGGTAGGACTGGGGCCTTCCGTGTGCACAAATTGGAATCAAATCCATCGTACCCTTCCACAGCTGGTTCTGCAGGTTTCAGAGGACTAAACAGTTGTAAACATTTATTTTAGCCATTACAAAAATTAAGTATGACTTCAGATTCACACAGGAACAAATCTGTTGCATGACAAGATGTCATTTTTACAGACACTCTTTGACACCACAACTACGCTTTAGTGGGAAAATCTTTTATCCCCTCTCCAAGGGCTTGGTTTGGATTTGCTTTCTAAGGGTTATGGAAACAGCGCTTGTCGCAAACAGAAAAAATTACCATATTTCTGCTTTGCATCAAATTCCGCTGTGAGCTTTTGCCGAATCTTGCAAGTAGAAGCAGACAGTTCGTTTCAGACCCCTTAATGGGTACACAGATTCTTTGAAAACACCGACAAGCAAAAGGCAGCACTGAAATGGTTAAGGAGTCTCTCTCAGCCCAAGGTGAAATGCTTTTATGCATCGTTATGCTACATATAGCACTAACATATGGCATCTGTCATGCTTCAGTTTAGGTTGTGCCCTATGCAAAAAGGGAGTCAGCGTGATTCTGTTTGATGTCGGGAAGCTGATCCAGGCTGTACCAGAGGGAGTAAAGTTCGTAGAGGGGGATGTCTGCCATCTCTCTGAAGTGGAAAAAGCCCTGCGCGATGTTATCTGCGTGTTCCATATTGCTTCCTATGGAATGTCTGGCAGGGAGCAACTGAACCGAAAACTTATAGAAGACGTGAACGTGAGAGGAACAGAAAATGTCATCCAGGCTTGCAGGAAAGCAGGCGTGTCGAGACTGGTCTATACAAGCACGTACAATGTCGTGTTCGGAGGCCAGGTTATCAAAAATGGGGATGAATCTCTGCCTTATTTCCCTGTTCACCTCCATCCTGATCACTACTCCCGGACCAAGTCACTAGCAGAGATGAAAGTGCTGGAGGCAAACGGCACTGAGCTCGGAGAAGGCAAAGGAGTGTTAAGGACCTGTGCTCTTCGACCAGCAGGCATCTATGGGCCTGGGGAACAAAGGCATCTCCCAAGAATAGTTAGCTACCTTGAAAGGGGATTCTTTAAATTCCTGTATGGGGATCCCCACAGTTTAGTAGAATTCGTGCATGTAGATAATTTAGTTCAGGCTCATATCCTGGCCTCTGAGGCACTCAAAGCCACCAACCAGCACAGAGCTGCTGGCCAAGCCTACTTCATCTCAGATGGCAGGCCAGTAAACAACTTCGAATTTTTCCGACCTCTAGCTGAAGGCTTGGGTTACAGATTCCCAACCCTTCGCCTTCCTCTCACCCTCGTGTATTTCTTTGCATTCATAACTGAAATGGTTCACACCCTGGTTGGCCCTTTATATAATTTTCAACCTCTCCTCACTCGCGCCGAGGTTTACAAAACAGGCATCACACATTATTTTAGCATGGAGAAGGCCAGGAAGGAGCTAGGGTACGCACCCGAGCAGTTCAGTCTAAATGAAGTGGTCGAATGGTTCAAGTCACGGGGACACGGGAGGAAGCTTAGAAACTATACGGTAAAAGATCTCATTAGGGACGGAGGCTTGGTCTTGCTGCTGGCTGCATTGGTGCTCTCCTGGCTTCCAACGGCAATCGCAATGTCAGTGTGAAAGACACAACGTACTGAGCCTGTTACATCTATTTTCGAGTGATAATACATGCACAGTACGTGAGAATTGAGATGCAACCAGACCTCGCCTGCTCTCTCTGAAGAAATCCCATTATTACCAGCAGTGAAATAACTGTCTTTTTCAAATCTTAAATCTATTATTTTTGCATTCCAGAACAACACAGTGCTATATCCCAGCACTTTTGGGGGGTGGCCATATGGATACAGAACACACTCTGTCCAGCTACGGCACTGTTCAGATTAAATGGATCAACAACATTACCAGACAAGTGACTATACTTAGTCGTCATACTAATAGTCATCTGTAGGGCAAAGTGAGGCTGTACTCTGAAAAGTAACACAGTTCCCAGTTCTGTGGTGTTTGGTTGACTTCCATTGTCTGCGAGGTGTGAGAAAGCGAGCAGCCTGCATTCTTGCTTTGGGTTTGAGCCCAGCGTCTTTGCTTCTAACTGATCACCACAAACACTAGGGATCCTTTAGGCCAACACAGACACATCTTTGTTCCCCCCCTCCATTTCAGGCATGCCACTGCTGACATCCACATCCTGTTGTTTTCTGCAGGCTCGCAGAGGCACAATTGATCCAGATTAATAAGCATCTTGTTGGTGATGTGTATGGGGGATAGGGTTGTGTTCACCTCGTCTGAGCTCTGGAGAAACTGGTGCGTAAAAGCACAACAGCTCTAACTGTGTCACCTGGGTAAACAACAGTGGCTCTGAATACCCTGGGGGAACAGAACTGCTGATGCTACTTTTCTAGAGAGCCCCTTTTCAGATGAGAGCAGCACTTCCCTTTAGCAGGTAATCACAGACAGGAGAAAGATCAATATGATTGCTAATGGCATGTTGTTTGCAGTTACAGCAGCATGCTGCAAATTATGGAACAGGCTTACCCTTTTCACACTGCCCGGATTATACCCGTGACCCCTGCTATTGATTCTTCCTTAACAAATACGTGGCTCGTGGCCCAGAAGAGAATGCTCTACCTTGCTCAAAAGCAAGCGTATTTCGAAAACCAGGTTCATTCACTGTCCATTCCCAGCCACAGAACTGGCCAGCCAAACTGTGGTCTACAGTACGGAGATAAGAAGTTTTTATAAAATGGCCTCATACCTGTGGGCTGGCAAATCCACTTGAGTTCCTGTTCACCCAGGGGGGGTTTCCATTAACATCCACAAAGGACAAGCCTAACTGCTTAAACCTTACTTGCTAGTAACTTTTGTTAAACAAGAGCCAATGTTCATCTGGAGTCAGTGCGACAGAGACTACCTTGATCGCTTGTACTATCACAAGTACTCTGATAAGACAGTCCTTTCATGAGTTTGAAATGGTCACCCTGACGGAGCATTACCTGAGTATGCAATCAGCAATGGGAGCCACACATTGGTTTCTAGTTCCGGCTCAGGAGTTTAAACTGCATCAGCTAGTTTTGATCATGTCGTAATCAGACAAACTGGTGATAACCAGAGAGCGAGCATGCAGTTGTTCCTGAAATCCTTTAATTCTCATCCTTACAGCTCACCTTCCAGTTCTACCAATTTAATAGAAAGGAGGTTTGCAAGGCATCCGTCACTGGTGCAGCAGCCATGTCATTCAGAAACCAAACTCATGCCTAACATTGTATTCAGAGAAGTTACCTCAAGGTAGAAGTTGACTCGATGGATTTACTGTTAAAAACAAAAAGCATAATGATTCTAATGGAAAAAATACTGAAATAAACCTAAACGGACAGAAATTTTCCACGTGCTCGTATGTTTTAAATATATTGTGTCTGCAGTGTCATTTCTGAAACACTTCTACAGCGAGCTAATTTGTAACCATTACTGTAGCCAAGTACTCCGTCTGAAGCACTGGTTTGTAGGCTTTTTCTAACGGTAAAACATGCTTATTTAAAATGAACGAGCTGATTAAAATGTGCATTAATAAATAAAGGCAATGATTTTCTCCACAACTGAAGGTCTCAGCATTGCTGAATAGTTAACGCCACTAGTAATCCCTCAGGTACCGTCATTATTTCTGTGTTTCTTTGCTCAAAATACACGCCTAGAAACTTGGAAATAAGAAGAATTTCCCTTAATACCCTCTGTGACCGGAGAAAAGCTTTGGTTCTGTATTGGAAACAAAGCAATTTATTATTATGGACCTTGCAACTGCATTGATAACAGCACTTTTAGAAGCGTCAGACTGGAAAGAGCATTCTGGGTCGTGGAGTCCAGCCCTGCCGCCACCAACCTCCACATCACATAATCCCTTTGATTTTGAAAAGTTTAGTTTTCAATTTAATAGGCAAAGCAATACTGACAGTTGAACATTCAGGATTTGGGGAACAACAGTGTTATGTCTACAGCTGAAGGGCAGTGTGCCTTATAAAAACTCTGTAAATAGCCTCTCTGTTTTATAATCTGGAGATACACAAAGCCCAAGCTGAACACAGAGAGAAGGGAGGAAAGCAAGCAAAGCAGCTGCTTGGTAGCATTTCCAAAAAAAAATCCCAGCATGAAGGGGGTTGACTGCAGCAGGAATCAAACTGTGTTTGGGAACTGGAGATTTTGGCATTCTTGGCTGAATGAGGACAGCCCTTTTTTTTTCGATTCCAAAAAAAAATTACGCAAAAAGTGGTACAAATTCTGTAAGGTTAAATCAGTCAGTACAGACCCCCTTGTCTGGATGCTGTAAAAGATGAGCAATAACCTATCATAGCAAGAGGTATCTCTGTGTGTCTACACTGGTTTAACTATTTTAGTGGGGGAAGGGGAAGAAATCACACCCCGCAGCAAAATCCTGGTCAGCACAAAAGCTGGGTGTAAACCAGGGTGAATGCACACCTAAACTAATGCACAGCATCTGACAAAGCAGGCTGCCTATGAAGCTCATGCCTCTCTGAACCAGTTAGTCTTGAGGGTGCCACCCTGCCCTGCTTTCTACCCAAAATAATTACATTGTGCTATCACCCCCCCACCCCACTCCCCGTAAACCATTTAAGGATATTAGTGGCATCAAACCATTGGACTTCATCAGAGGGAAAAGCTGTTTTTCCCCAGGCATAAATGAGGGGTTTTGTCTGTTCCCTGTTAGAGGCTAGTGTTCGGTGAGAATCACTTCTGTGCGTTCCCATGTTTGCGATGGGGCATCTAGTACAAGTGGGCAGGAGGGTTTGGGGCTCTTTATCAACCAAACACAAGCCCAGTGGAGGGTCAAAGGCTCCAGGGACAGAAGCAGGCTGCGTGCACTGCACTATCCCGTACCACTTCCACTGAAAACAAAGGACAAACAACACACGACAACAACGGCCAAAGCGACGGGAGACCCAGCCTGAAGGACAGTGCTCTGCAGTGACAAAGCAACTGGGCCGTTGAGAAGCTGTTTGCATTTCCTTTAATAGGAAAGGAGGACAGTGCCGCCCTCTCACAAAAGCTGGTGTTTTCCCCAACACATGCCACCTTCCAAAACGTTATGCCCATAGCACATGCTGCAAGTCTCGAGGCCCCTGATGGGCAGGGAAATAGGGAAAGGCCTCATTGTTTGTGGCAGGGAGGGACCCTTTTATTTCCTTTTTTAAAACAAAAAGGGGATTGGTGGCAGCTGTGACTTTACAGACCTGCAGAACGCCTAGCCCCTTTCAAGCACGGAGCATCCTTCAAATGCAAACTGGTAGGTTATTTTCTACTCCGATCCCTGCACCGCTGACCTGACATTAAGAGAGACGGAGAAACAGAAACGTGAACAGAAGAGGTGGGCAAGCCCATTAACAGATCCATGAGAGCAAAAGGAGCAAACGGTGCAGAGCATGAGGTCTGGCCCCTCATGAAACTAGTCAAAGCCAATTAT
>NW_017728915.1:33908903-33943290 GCF_001723895.1 Crocodylus porosus | reverse complement strand
AAAAAAAAAGCAGATAGTGGAAGACAATCTTCCAGTAAAATACAAGCCTAAAAATCCTAGTCCTAAGCAAGCTTTCCCTTGGAGAGCTTTGCCAATCAAGACAGGTAAAGGAGGTGTATTTATGTCTCAATGACATCTTTGCTGGGAACCCAATGGGGAGGTGCCAACTTCATTAGCATGAAAATTAATGCTGACTAAAGCAAAAGTCCCTCTTGGCTCTATAGGCAATACAGGATAGCACATGATTATTTGTGGCCATTTCTTGTGCTAGTGGGCTGAATTACTTACACATGAAAGGACTCTAGGATCAGGTTCAGACTTTTCATCCAGAACAGTCGGACTAGATCATCTGCTCAGGTCCCTTCTGACCCTAGAAACTATGAAACGTAAGGGAGATCAGCTCTTCATCCACAGAGACAAAAACCCACACAGCTCAGGACACAAAAAGAAACACCATATGCTGGGCAGTGAGGATTTTTTCTGGTCCAGCCTATGGAGCTCAGCTGGATGCTGCAGAACCATTCAGAAGCAAGCAGGGAGGAGGAATCATTCATTGCTTCCCAAAGAGCCACCTTTATCCTAAGCATCCTTAGCTTATCCTAAGCACTACTTCATCCTAAGCATCTTTAGCCCTGGGGCCCTCTCCTCCCCGCAGAGGAAGGGTATGGGAATCCACATACTGGCAGACCCTCTTTCCCCACATACTCGTCTGCACAATGGGCAGACACGTGTACACTTGTTCTTCCCCGACCCCCTACTTGCCCCAAAATCCTAAGTCACCTCCTCCCATATGAATGGTGCAGGATGGGAGGAACGTCCAGACCTGAAGAGACAAGGACAGGATTTTCCTTAACAGCAGATCCCACATAGGGCCAGACTTGGCTCTTTTACTTGAGGAAAAGCCCCGCCACCTTTGGGTGAGGGACAGCAAACTGTGAGACTGCTTAGCCAACTCAGCAGCACTGGTATATTCAATAATTCTTCCGACTTTCAGCTCCACCTATTAAGCCAAGCAAAGGCCCGACAGCAGAACAGGGGACCAAAACCAAGTTAAAAACGGGTAGCTTCAAAAAACGCTCCAAATACACCTGAAAATGTACTTCCTCAAAAAAAAATCTATTACAAAAGTTTCCTTCTAAGTGTGTTTTATTACAATAATCCCATGGTTCCCCCCAGCCTCTTTCATTCTTTTTTTTGATCAAGATCAATGAAGGTCATGACTTGAACTGAGCACTGTACCAGAAAGTTGCCAAATCCCAGTACGTTATTTGTGTTCCTACACAAGAATTACCAGAGGGGCAGCTAAAACTTGAAAAAGCAGCTACTGAAATCCTATTGCAGTACAGCTGCAATAATGATGAATCCTCAGATGAAATCACATTTGAAACAGGTGCCTCCTTTCCCTTCCTAAACCTTTTAAATGGAGGAAGAACAAAACTGATACTTTTAAAACAAAAATCAACCAACTAGAAATTGATTTAGATCGGCAACTGTTTAATGTCAGGGAAGTAACTGATACATTTGTAAAAATACAGTACTCATGAAACATGCTGAAACTTATCATGGATGTATATATGTATTTATTTAAAAAAAATTAAACTTCAGTTACCCCGCCAGCACAGAATGGAAATTTACAGCCTCTGATCCTATGTGACAACCAAAAACGGCATTTCCCCTCAAAGCTGCCTTTCATTTCTGCCAGCTTCTCAACATCCCCACATTCTCCTCTGTGTGGTGGATGGCTTCATTCAGCAGTTTGCAAAATAATTCACAACTAAATTGTTTTTCAGCACTGGTGGGTTGCATTGATGAAAGGCCTTGTTCCCAATAGCTTGGGGAGGTTAGTTTTATATTCCAAGAACAAAGATCCAAATCCAGAAAAGCGCACCTCAGAAATCACTAGGATAACTTCTACTGAATATGTATTTTTAAATACAGATCAGATGCTGCAGAGACATGTAACTGGTACAGTATCAAAAAGTACACCATACGTTAAAAAAATAAGTTATTTTTTTAAGACTTACAATAGCTTCGGGTCCATGAAAACAACATACAAATTTTTAACAGACATTTAAGAGCTTTTATAGTGAGCAAATCTGAGAGATTTTTTTTTCTTTGCATAGATTAAAAATTAGCCCACACATTCAAACCCAGTACTTCAGCGTTGGAACGGTCGCAAGGACACCAAAGCGCTGGCATAGACTTAATCCCAACAAATCCCAATCCCTTTTGGGGGCCTGAAAGTTGTTCAAACATGGGACACTGAAAATGAGAGAAAAAAAATCCTTGCTCCACCTGGTCTGAATGCCAGCTGAATATCGAGTCTGCTTATTTTCCTTTCAAGTACCAAGCAATACTTAAGAAAAATTTGGTGTGTGCCACAATGAAGGGCTGTCTCTCCCCACCAGCAATTGCAACCTGGCGCACACACCGAGGATTTTCAAGGGCCGTTTCGAAGCACTGTGAAATGCACCAATGCCTACATACACATGCAGTAACAGCGTATTGGCTTCCCATACACACATACTGCTCTGTGCAAGGAAAGGAAATAATAATGGGAGAAAAGGGGCCACTTGAACAAGTTATGTTCAGACACAATCACTGATACTCAAAATTTGGGGTCCAGTGCTCTTGGACTCTAGAGTTCAAGGGGACTACTTCACCTGCAGGGTTTGGATCAATCAAAATGCTGCAGGAAAATACTTTGGTGTAAGGAATGGGAAACTTCTTCACCACGTGTCATGCCCAGAGGTTACCATGCACCTGGATCCAAAAGCCTGCTCAAGGGTGTCCTCCAGGCAAAAAGAAAAAAGCCTGCAGGGGATCTGGGGACTTTCGGGTCCACAACTTCAGAAGAACATTTGGGCACCCAGCGATTGACAACAGGGGTGACCAACCCATGGCAAATGGGGGCGGGGTGTCTGTCTGTCAGTCACATGCCAGGAAGCAGGAAACAGAGCAGCACATCAGGCAGGGAGAGTCAGGCAGGAGGCAGAAAGCAGAGCAGCAGATCAGGCAGAGGAAGGGGATTGGAGTGGCACTTGGGGAGGGTGCAGAGCTAAAGTATGGCATGCCTGCCACAAAGGTTGGCTCCCAATGATGTGTTGGCTCCCCCGAGGCAGCACTGGACAAGACTGTCTGTGGGGAAGATCTGATGGGATGCAGGATGGGCAAGAAATCCGATTCAATTTTTTTTCCTTCTTTCAGCCACAGACCGTCGAGCCCAATCCCAGCGCAATCAAAGGGGTTTTTGACCTTGCAGGAAAGAGAACAGGAGGCTGCATTCGCTGCCCTCACCTCTCCCCCTTGAGGATGCCTGGTATTCAATTTGCAAAACATGTTCAGGAGAAGTTGTATTCAAAATCTGAAGCCCAACCCTTAGCAGTTACTGAGTCTCTACTAGCACACTTCCATCTGAAGTCATATGAGCCTTTTTGAAGAAAGCAAAACTAACAGTGTTCCTTGGACCGTCCTCTGAATGTGTAGTGGTATCAGGGAAGTGAATCTGGAAACAACAGAAATGGTAGCATGGGGAGCAGGAGAAACTGAAAACTGCTAAGGCTTTCTGCTGGGCAGCAAATCTCCCAAACCAAGCCAGCTTGCTGTGGTGAGAGAGACAGTATTATATATGAATCGCTTCAAGCCTCGGGCTGTTACGTAAAAGACAGAAGACTGTAATTCTCTCTGCACCTATTTGAGAAGCACAATCAAACACACAGACTGAAAAAAATTCCACCCACATATGGAGAGAGCAACTAGGAACTTCACATTAATGAATAATAAGCTGCTAACATGAAGAATTGATGCGCACACAGATTAGGACATCTGGTTTTCAATATGTCAACCAAGGAAAGCAATTCTGTTCTTGCAAGGAAACAAACTTTCTGAATACAATCTAATAGGGTTTTCCCCATCTAAAAATCCTGTAATTGTTCTTTTAACTAAAGCCATAATGACGACACACCTGTTTGTACTTTTGCACACTGCTGTGCCGTGGGAAAAGAACATTTTAGGAAAACAGTCTACATTTAAGAAAATGCAGGGCTGTTTGACAATATCTTCTAAGAAGGTTTGTAAAAGTATAGACAGGCAGCTTGCTAAAAATTCATTTCTATGCACATTACCAACTGAAAAGGACTTGCAAAATGATACTACACCAAAGTAAATTATCCTTTCAGAATCTAAAACACCTTTCCTTCCTGTGAGCAACAGATAGCTGCTACCACACATATTAAAATATTTTCTTGCATTGCCTTGAGGGAACAGATTTACATGATACAATAAGTTCACATTTCTTTCTCGCTTTTTTAAAAGCTTTTCATGAAGCCCATCAAGTACCCCAGTTAACAGTCTTGGAGGATATTTAGTTTTCAAAAACTGACACATTCACAGGTGCTAAAAAAAAATGTAACGAACTTCTAGCAAGAAAAAGTATAGCAAGAGCTACAAATTACCCTGAATATTTTACACTGTGGGGGATACAATCTTCTGCCTCGAAAACAGTAATATACATGATGTCTCAATCTTGTAAAAGTGCCTTTATAGCATTCAATAAATTAAACTTGCTACCTGTCAATCAAAGGGCCAGGTTTCTGCTGTTGCAGGGTTGTATGCATGCAAACAGTTGTAAATGCCTAGCCTATGGCCGAGGTGCACACATGCTGAATACAATTTGCACTCACACGTCAGGTATCTGCAAGGCAAAGCCAGGTCCGCACAAATGCGTGAGAAGGACCACGTGCCCTGGAACTTTAAAAATCTCTCCCTTTGCTTCCTCACCACCCTGAGGTTTGCTATCCTGGATGCAAATAATACCTTGAATATGCAGCAAATCTAGCCTGCAAGGTGTGTACACTTAGTACAGAATATAAATTGAAATGAACAAGTTTCTCTCATAACAAGGAATGATTACGGGAACCCGTCCGTCCTCTTCTCAGCCTGACAAGATGTTGAGTAGGATGTCCGGAGCAAATGAATGCCACCTCCTGAGTGATGTTAGTAAAGGTGCAACGAAGAGACTACCTTCCTTAGGAGTAGAATTTGCTGTTACTGACTTTCTTCTCCTTTAATCTTCAAAATAGAAAAATAAAGTAATTAATTTTGTTGGATATTCAGGTGGGGAAAAGATCCCTGCAAAGCTCAACTCCCTTAGCTGAGAACCGTAAACAGTGTATCAACAAGTCCACGCATTTCAATTTTTCTATAAAACAAAATATTGAGCATTAAAATACTTCATATTTATGCAGCACTCTGTGTGGTCCAAGTTTTCTACACAGACTAAGAAAAATATTCAAGGAAAAGTATAACAAACAAGCTGCTGGAACTAGCCACTAGCCATAAGGAAGAGTATTTGCATGTAAAAATGTTTCCTTTTGAGTACATCCATGTTACCTAATCTTTGAATATACGCCTACAAATTCTCCCCATTTTCCTAGTGTTTACCATACAGAAAATGTTTCCTGAAGTTTCTTTGTGGTAATAATGACATATATTTAAAATGCATTCCATCCACGGATTGCAAAAACAGGATGCCCCAAGGAGCTGTCTCTATTCAATACACAAAAACATTACGAGCACACATTTTACATGAGAGATGGAGAAACAACTCAAGAAACTCAGCTCCCAGCTCTATGCTCCGAATGCCAGCTAATAATACTAGCTCAGCTTAGTCACCCATTCCTAATGGGTCAGTCATTAAGTCTCCATCCCACCTTATCCACAGGGTGATACCATGACTTCCAGCCTGTTTTCTGCAGTCTTCTCTGGGGAGATGGCAAGGAGTCCTATTGCTACTGATCAGTCATGCCATACTTCTGATTTGGGTTATGCCCTGGGGCTCACTTCTCAGAAGAGCCCTGGTAGGTTGACGTCCGACTGACTGGAACAATATTCCCCCATCCCCACCTGTTGTTTTAGGAGCAGCAAAGATCTTTTCAGGAGCTTCCAATCTTTTGAGCAGATGGTGCCACTTTCGGGCTCAGCTCCACTCCTAGTGCAAGACTGAGTTCAACAGCAACTGCATTTCTGCGGGGCTGCCCATCCTACTAGCAACCCCACTCAAAAATATAACTTCTAGTTTGGGAAGCAAGCAGGATCTGAACTGAGAGTTGGACTTGGAGTAAGGGGTCTTTCTTCCTCAGGATGCTGTACTGATCTTGGACTAGCAAGTCCTCATTGTCACTCTGGCTAACCACTGCATCTTCTCTTGGGCTCGGCCCAAACCAGAATCATGTTCTAATTCTGCACATTTTAATATGTACATAGCGCGATTTTAAGAGCTTACATAGGCCTCACTGCAGGAGATAGGGTCATTTATTTGGCTGTTTGGACAGAAAAGTAGGGAGAAGAATAAGCTCCCAGGAATGTACAGTGTGACTAAGACTGTCACTGGCAGTGATGATCAGGCTGGTCCAGGGCCTCAAATTCCCTTTCTTGATGTACAAGCCTACTGTTTTGGCTGGGTTGGCTGTTTTTACTATAAGTTTTGCCATGGTCAGGCCAGACAAATCCAGCTACTTCTCCCAGCGAACACTCTTGTTCCTCCCTCCTCCAATTCTTAGCACGCTCGATCAATTGTTGAACAAAGCCAAGATCTCTGTGCCATACTTTATCCTTAGGTATGAGGTATGTTGTTGGGTATCCCCTGACCATGATAAAGATGGGGACCCTACCTCCTGTTGCACGTGTCTTGGTACAACTGTAGCTGGTTTTCATTCGCACTCAACTCGTTCAATAGGGTGTCTCTATTCGGGTTCCTGAAATTCACATGGGTGTCATACAAGAACAGCTGGTTGTTCAGTTCTGCTTGGCGCTTCCGAAGCTGTCGACATGAGGAGTAAAGTTCTTCCTCGCTTTCCTTCAGGAAAAAAGAAAAGAAACCACTGCAATACGTGACCGCTTCCCCCTCTCCTTCCCTCACCACTTCCTTGTTGCCCAAAAGCGTGTTTGTCATCAAATTTAGTCTGTTTTAATAAAACGTATCTAGAAACAAGAGAGAAATTGCTGAAAGAAATAAAGAAACTTGTCAAAAACAATCCCCTGCCAAGACTATAGCATGCGTCTGTGTAATGTAAATGCGTAGGAGATAAATGAGAAAACAAGTATTCCAGTAATTGTGCCATACCGCTGAGTATAAAGAGGGAAGCAGCACATTGTGATGGCCATTATCTTGGAACAGTCTTGAAAAAGGTTGAAAAAGGTCTTCCATTTTTCAACGTCACATCCACAAGAGTCCAACATGCAATCGCTACTGAGCCTGGTGCTTTGTGCTCAGGTAGCCCTCTCTCTCATTAAACAGCTATTTACATAGCAGATCCCAAAAATACTGACTGGTCAGTGGAACCATTAATGGCAATGAGTGATAAACTAAATGGGCAGATCCTCTGCTGGTCTCATTTATAACATGGGCAGATCTGGCAGGCAAGGTTGTTTGGGTGAACCTTTTATTAGACCTACTTAAATAGTCGGAAAAAATTTTCTTAGCAAGCTTTTGGGTATAAAAACCCTTTGTCAGGCTGAGGAAGCATCTGCAGGTGGTGTGTGCTCTTCCAAGACAGAACAGGCAGATCTGGCCCTTGGTGTTTGCAGGATTGGGCTTGAAATCTGTATCTGCCTGAGTATTTGTAGCTGTATGCTGCCCTCTAAAGAAGGGGCCCTCAAAGCTCTTCACAAAGATTTATCAAACCTTGAGACACCCCTCTGAAAAGGGGAACTATTTCTGCAAGACCTCAGGCATATGAACCGTCTCTCCCAGGAATCACTCATGTGCATGAGTGTTGGCAGGTCTGGGGTCTTCAGGTCTACCCTAACAGCAAACAAACTGCTTCTCCCACTTCACCAAACATGTGATCAGTAAACAGAATCAAGTGAGACACTTTCACAGCCAATCAAGCCCTTTTCATCACTTACTGCACCAACTCCCCAGATGCTGAGAAAAAGAGATGACCTTTGCAACTTGCTGCAAGGTTAACAGAGTTCAAAAATCAAGGGACCTCACTGAGCACACACCCTGCAGCAGCTTCCTGCCTGCTATGTAAAGGAAAAGCCCTCTGCCAAACTAGCTACGGATGTTTTAAAAATACACTAAATCAAGGGCTTGTTTTCTTTTTAAGGGGACCATCCTTGCTCCCTTGGTCACAAATGGGGACGTGCAGATTCCTAACTACTGGTGTACAGGTGTAATCACTGCAACACCTGCCTGTCATCACTAGATCTCACAAATAATTGTATCTAGCAAAGCTAGATTTTTAACAGCCCACAAACACAGGTGTAAGTTGAACTGATTGTAATCAAAGACTGCTTCAAAAATATTCATACTTTCCAAAGCGAGTAAATCAATTTGCAAGAGAATAAGATATGCTTCTGTATTTAATAACTCTCTTAATGCGCTTACATTCCTACAATAGCTGGAAAGACTCCAGCGGACATGGAGAGGCGCCAGATATGGTCCTATATGATAATTTATACATGCACATGCTTTTATAGCATTTAGGCATCTCTGTTTCTTGACAAATTCCACAACCATCTGTAATCCCTTTAATAACGTTACATTTCTCTCTCTAAGTGTATGCAGATGGGCTTATATAAACAGTCTTCTTATTAAATTATAACATTTTATGGAAGGATTTTTTGAGCAGAAGAACAGATGGGCATAGCTTTGATCTTTTTATGACACTTCTAGATTGGTTTGGCCAACGTTGTAAGAGTTTAATGGCCATGGTAAGTCTCTCTCTGTCGCAGACTGTGAAAAAAAACAACCCTCTGAAAGCTCTCCTGCTCCGGCATCACCACCCCACGGTGACAGTCAGTGTAAATAGACAGTTGTGTTGCATCTCCATTTAGCCTTTACAAGCAGAAAGGGGCACAAGAGAGTGAGAGATGAGCTAACGCCTTGGTGCTGACGGTTTGAGAGGTGCACTGCAGCTATGAACAGCCCTTTAAAAGACACTCCGGCCCCAGGCAACTAACCGGCTGAATTTCTGAAACAGATCTCAGATAAAAGACATTAACAATGTACTTAAAAAACAATATCCACCCCCAGTGTGTAAAGTGATGGTAAAGGCTGGCTGAACAGTGCTTGGCACTGCACCACCCAACCAAACCCCAGGGGTAACAGCTCACTGTCATAACCACTGCCGGAGACCAGCAACAGTGCTACCGCATATGCAGAACTTGCCTATGCAAGGCATCCCGCCACTTAGACAGCAACCGAGTTGAGGTTACTAAGCATGCTGGAATGGAGGAGAGTGCTCAGAGTCACCATGCGACAGGCACAAGTAGCTAAATCATCACCTCAGTCATCGCAAAGAAGACCGATGGAAGCCATAAGAGGAAGGGGAGGTGGGAAATGGTTCTGCACTTACCAGAACTTGCTGCATCTCACAGTAAACCAGAAGGGAAGCCAGCTCTATGTCTTCACTATAACCATTCTTGAGAGGGACTGACCTATAGCCTGGGGACAGGGTTTGCAAAAATAATTAAAGTGGAAGTGCTGTGGGGCTGGTGCAGTTGTACCTTCACAGAACTGGGTACGTCCACCCCCTTTCATCCACCCGCTCCATTTCTGGGAATTTGCCAAGAAAGCAACAGGAAGACAAGAATGATCTCTTGTTTCACCCACCCTTGCAAACCCAACCGGAGGTGGGCAAGTCTGAAACTAACTCAAGGGATGTCCGCATCTGGAGCCATTAGAGAAAAGCTAAAGTATTTAGCAGGGATTTCATCAGAACTCAGTCGGGGACTCGCTCCCCTCGGTGAAATGGAGACTGCAGCAAAACACACTAAACTGTCACACCTGTGCCACAATCATATCACAGAAGGAGCGGCATGAAGAGCACAGCACCAGTGCTGCCACATCCCTCAGAATAAAGCATGGGCTGAGAGTCAAAGACAGTAGGAGAAAGACTGGCCTCTTTTAGCGTTTGCCATCAACCTGCAGGAGAGGGGAATTAAATCCACACTTCTTACAACTCATAAGTCTTAGGGCACTGAAGCTGCTTTTAACACCTGCTGGGGAACTAGCTGCATTGTAGCAATAGTAGCTCCCTACCTGTTGTCCAGTTACTGATGGAATTTGTTCTACATAATCCTTTCCTCTTACAGCAAGAATTAAGGAGAATTTGCTAGTGGAGAGAGATGCAAGAAATAGGAAGAATTTGGTGGTGGGGAGAGATCTGTCTAAAAGTTTGTTCTGAACAGGCTCAATAACCCACATAAAAATGGCAATATCATATTTACATTCCAGGCAGGTCTTTCCCAAGAGCACTCCAGCTGAAAGCAAGAAGCACGATGCCAACTGTGCTAAAGATTACATTTCCTTACTCAAGGACTTAACACACCTATTGATCTTTACCTGACTTGATTCCTTTGATGGGAAAGGTGGCGTGGGCTAAGAAGTTGGGATCACTGAACATATCTTCCTCGTAAACCACAAAGCGCAGAAATGCCAGGTTAGGATCATAAATTTCAAACTTCACTTGCTCCGGACACGTCGCCCATACTGGGTTTAGACCATTGTCATCTGGAAACAACGGGAAACTTCAGCAATGGATCGGCAGCAAATCATTTTTCTTTGCACGTAGACACAAATATATCCTAGGGCAGTCTCCAGATGTACCCCATCTGTCTCTTTTTTGTAGACCTACTTTAATAACTTTATTTAGGGAGGAAGGGAGGGAGGCAGCCAGATACATAAAGAAAAAACCCTTCATTTCAATACTTTAAAAAAACCTCTTCACATACATATTTTTAAGGAGTGAATTCTTTGCCTAAGAACTCTCTTTGCCTAACAAACTCCAAACCCTGTTTCAACATAAAGAAACAGACATTAGCATGAAAATGAGTAGGTAGGAAGATCTGGGACCACTCAGTTTGTATAGCCATTTGCAAAGTAGCACAAGATCCCATGTGTGTCTGAACACATGCTGGAGTCTGAACAGACTTGATCACCAGTATAAAACATCAAGGTCTCAATAGTCTTCTCTAGGGCACACCACACCTCTCCTAATGGGGGTGCAGAGCCCCACTGAGCAGTCTGCATCCTTCTGTAGGGAGGATCTTCCACTGACATGTCATTGGTCTCCCTAGTTCGAATAGCAACAGGAGCTATAATGAGACACCCAGGAGCCACGCTGCCTCTGAAAATACCAGGTCAGGGTTTAAAAGGAAGGTCAATCAGCTCACCATAAATTGGTCACTGTAGCTTGGGTATGTTCAAATGAACCTGGTTTGTAGACACAGAACCTTGTCCGAAGGTCCTTTGGGAATATACCCATTTCCTGGATTCAGGACCAGGCTTTGCATGCTGATGCCCCTCCTGCCCAACCTGCACAAAGCAATTATCTATCTTTGAACTCCAATCTAAATCAGAGACCTCAACATCGCCTTATTCTCTCTGTTTGGAGTGCATCTTTGGAAGCAGGCGGATGAGCATCTTCAGGGGCACTTTTGGCAAAGTGTAAATTATACAAGCTCAGACATAGCCAGAAACTTACAAATGCAGCTCGTTATGAACTGCGCTACAGTTTAAGACCTGTGTGTTTCCCTGCCTAAATCTGACATATAGCAAAGGTTATAAAATTAAATGCCTCCAAGGCAAATCAGTCAAGAGCAATAAAGTCACCTTATCCCTCCTGCATACATTGGTAAATTATAGTTATGCAACCATGAGCATCCTTTACTCGATTTGAATTGTCTAGAAGTACAACTCCATCCACAACTCAGAAGGCTGTGCAGATACTCACTCACAACCGTGGTCTTGAATTTGTTCGTATCATATTCGGCTCCACAAATTTCCACTTCTACAAATGGACAGGCGATACTTCTGCCAGGTTTAGGTAGATGACGAGCACCTAAAACCTATACGGTAGAAGGCAGGTCACAAAAGCATTTCCAAAAGATACAAGTCACCTTTCGTCCATAAAGCAATGGTCTATAAATCTATGAAATATAGTTCCACCAATGGGGACCAGCAGGCATTGGGGGGAGTCACTGTTCCCCCAAGCACTACCAGCAGTGACTAGAAATAATGGTCACAAGCTGGCAGAGGGGAGATTCAGATTAGACATCAGGAGGCGCGACTTCACTGTCAGGGCGCCTAGGATCTGGAACCAGCTTCCAAGGGAAGTGGTGCTGGCTCCTACCCTGCGGGTCTTTAAGACAAGGCTTGACAATCACTTCGCCAGGGTTGTTTGACCCCAGTACTCTTTCCTGCCATGGCAGGGGGTTGGACTTGATGATCTGCTCAGGTCCCTTCCAACCCTAGAAACTATGAAACTATGAATGGGGAGGGACAGGGGGTAAATTTTCTTATGAAGCAACTCTCAGGAGGGCATACAATCATGCACTCTCAAGTGTGCACATAAGATGTGCTGTTGACACAAGTAAAAACATCTTTAATTAAGGTGGTTCAACATTCCCCATTATAAGACCCTTTTCAGTTGCTAATTCTCCGCCAAACATCATGGTCTGGCAGTGATTTTCCATGCTGCCTCAGACTGATTTTTATTTATAAAACTTTCAGTTTAAGTAGCCTGGCCATCCCCAGAACTTAAATTAGGGACAACATTTTTTCTTTCTTATGTTAGAACCATTTTGTTGAGAAACACACTGGCACTGCTTTACTTTGCAGCTGGCACTTGAAAAATAGCACAGGGATTAGCCTCGTAGAAGGGATGTACCCTGTGAAAGCAAGCCCAGATACAGGCATGCTATGGGCCTCCACCAATAGACTCAATAGACTTCTTAAAATTTGTCCAGCCAAGTTCTCAGAAGAGTCCATCTCCATGGAGCATGCTACGTGCCCTCGCAGCTACATGCCAACTGAGAGGTGCCAGGGTCATTCCCAACCCACGATTGAGGGGCTGCATCAGGCTTTTCTGCAACTGCTCCTTAAGTCTGCTGAGGACCAGAAATTGAAACCAGAGACCATCACTTCTGCACACTGCTGGCACCCAGGTCAGCAGAGACAAGGAAGCCACTAGATGTGAAAGTAAGGAAGGTAAGGAGAGTTTCCAAGGCTCTTGTCCTTGGACCCTTGCTTCACACCTTGCAGAAGTTGGAATGTGTGGAGTGAAAGAGGCAGGAAAAGGAGGACTTCATGGTGAAAAAAATGCAATGGACTAGATTAGCATCCTGCAGGAGCTCTTTGCAGAGGCAGAAGTATCAAGTCATTTAAACCAAAATGACCACTACTGGCCGATAGCTTTGTACTACTCATTTTGTGGGTACCCAGTATCAAACACCTGCAGCTAGATACGCTACAGTAACAGGCCTTCATGGAACCACTTAACATTGACTGGGTGTTACGCATTATGAAGGACTCAAGCTACTGGGGGGGTGGGAAATCAAGCCCTAGGCATCATAAGATGAAGACGCCATTTGTTTTTATTGACTGTATTGCTCTTACTCTTGGCAAAGCTTGGTTTATCAGGAAGGGAATGGGGTTAATGACGATAATCTCAGAGGGAAGTGGTAAAGAAAAAGTCATTAGCACATGCAACGCACTGAACTACCACGGTAGCAACGAAGACGTGCCCAGGAAGAAATTCGTAATTTAGGTTTTGAATGAACTGCAGAAAATACAGTGTTTCATGAAACAAGGAAGATAAAAAGAAATGCTGCCTATCTACCCCCTCTCTGAAGACGGCACAGTTCTTATGGAAAAATACTACAGGATCACACAGAGACTGTATCATACTGCAGCAGGGCCAACCTTTTGGGCAGGCCTGCCATGAATTGGCCCCGTGCCTCTCCAAGTGCCAAAGCAAATCCCTTCCTTTACCTGATCTGCTGCTCTGCTTTCTGCTCCCTGCCCTATCTGCTGCTGCGCTGCCTGTTCCCTTCCCAATCTGCTGCATCCTGGCATGTGCTACAGGTTGGCTACCCTATCATCCCCTCTCAAAGCGGGAGATGAATTCAGGTTAAACAGGCAACTTTAATACAGTAAAATCCAATTTTTTCTTAAGTTTGACTTTGTACCTTTAACATCTTTTCAGACACCGGACTTCTGAGGATGTTAAAAATGTGTAGCTATAGACACCCCTTTGTTTCCTCTCTTTGGACTGGCTTGTATAAAAAGGCGTATGGGACAAATTTTCTACTAGCTTTTAATTGGCCCTTTATTGTTTTGCAAGCATAACAAATTGGGCATGCAGCTTGGCACCAATAAGTATTTCTGCCCATAGAAAGGGCCAACAAGGTTTCGTATCTATGCTTGTCCTTGACTGCATTTGCAATCAACGACAGACCTTTATTTCTGCCTAATTCAAGGGCAAAAATAATTGCAGGTGTAAAAACATGCCTGCAAAACTGTGAAAACCCAGCTAGTGCCTCCACCAACTCACAAACTTGCATAAGGATGCTTACATAGGATGCCCCGTTGGACTCGAGCTGAGCAGGTAACAGTGGAGCTCTGTTCTCCGGTTTTGGCCCTTATAACTATTTCTAGAAAGCACTTATACTTTGGTTCACTTTCACAAACTGATTTTACCTCTCCTCCAAACTGCAGTGAGAAGTGGTTAATGCATCTGTTCCTTGACATCATTTCCTATAAAAAAATGCTATCTTGAAAAACATCTCTCCTACTGAATAGCAGTTGAGAAAGGAAACAAGTTCAATTTCCATTTGGCACCAGAAGACACTACAGTGTAGTGTTCAAATGATAAACTCCTTTTCTTCATGAAAAATGACATTCTGACAAGATGGAGTGTACCAAAATAGCTACATCCCTTCCCCCCGCCCCATCCTGTCACATTTTTTAGTTTCTCAGTTACTTTCTTTCATTAAAAACTTATTTCTGTCACACTGGAAACCTAGTAAAAATGTTGCTAACCTGTCTCTAATTGGATTTTCCCAAAGAAAAATAATGGAGGTCAATGTAAGTTTGATTTTTTTTAATAGTTATTATATAAATGACTTGAACATCACTTGCTTCTGCTCTACAGTGCGTGCTTTGTTAACAGGACAAAGAGAAACACATTTTGTTTCTGGGAAGGTGATGGTATTAGTTTTATAGTTATATATACTCTGACTCTTTACATAAAATGTTTTGGCAATTTGTCACAGCTCTCGCTCTGAAGATATAATAGCTTTATTTTTTTGTCGTACAGCCTTGCTGTTGCTGCTTGCAACGAAAATATATTTACGAAAGGAAAGACTTACCCTCACTGTCAGAATCATCTGTAATTTCCTCTTTGATTCACTTGGCATTGGATCATAGTCCTCATTTCTCATGGTTTCGGGCTGCAGAACATATCCAGTCCGCCCATTAAGCGAAAACAAGGCATGGTTCAACTGCATGTACTTATCTATAGAGAGAATTAAATAGTCGTGATAGTAAAGATCCTCACGTTAATAAATCCCAAGGGATTAATGCCAAGTACTAGTCTCAGTGGCATTTTCACTGGTTGTCACTTTTACTGGGAGGGGGTGGCATTTCACATCAATCATTTCATTTCCATAATTAAAATGCCTGGATGCTCTGGATGGCCTTCTGGAAGGCAGATTTACCTTCATGCTGAACTTCCTAGCAATATGCCAAAGGCTGGGTGGCCTTTATGACAGAACAGCCACCTTCCCAGCTGATTCTTAGTAACTGGGAATTAGATGGCCCTGTTCAGATATTAGACCCAGTTGGGAAAGACCAGGAAAGCCTATAAATTGTGAGAGAGCTCTATTAACCACAAACCATTATCCCTGGAGATGATGGGAGGGAGTCAGAAGAGGAGCTGCCGAGGAACCAAAAAGATGATGCACTGGTTAGGTGCACTGGTTTTTTTGGATGCTGGTCGTCTGGAAGATTGATCCCGTGAGAGGGATGCAGCTATAACGCGACCGCCAGGTCATCAGGGTTGTTCCAGAGTAGCAAGAGCATGACAAAGTCAATCCTCAACATTGGCTGATAACTATTAACTGCTAAATAGCATTGCTCCATTAATACAGCTCTTTAACATGTGATGTATTAAAGCCCGATCCTCATCTTGTGCCAGTTAGTGTCTTTAATGAAGCGTATAGAGATGTATCAGTTTACTACAGCTGGTGCTTTTGCCCGATCTGCCCAATTCAACCCCTATTAGCATGAACTAAGACTTGCACTGATTTCAGTGAAAGCTGGAAGAGCGTGAAGGGCTTTAAGGAGATAACTTTCCTGAGAACAGACCCAGAGAGTCACAGGCCTGAAACACTTTCCACTTGCTCTCTCAAGCATTCACCTCTCTCCTAGCACTAGGTAAAGGCACCTGCAGTTATTGGGGCAAGAGAGAAAAGTGGAAAGGGCGGCTCCTCCATGGTAAAGTGAAGAAAGCAGCAGCCCTTTTTTAAAGAAAATGTTACCTGGAGTCTGGAAATTAAGAGCCACCATCTGCGAACCGCAAAGCCAGAGGCGAAAGGGGTCGTAATTGGATGAGTCAACCCTCTGTCCTTTAGGGTAGACCCGCGTCAGTCCTTTCTGGTTGTAGTTCAAGAGCTCAACAGGTTTCTGCTTAACAATGCCTTCAGCCTTGTTTTCCACAAAAGAACGGATTTCTCGGAAATCAGGGTTTTCTACACAAGGGAGGAGGAACAAGGTGATAAAAAAAGAAACATTACTGTTTCTTCTCCATTTCCATTCCTCATCCTTGAACACAATAATTGACTATGTTTTAATGCAGATGCTGCAAATTGGCTGAATATCAAATCTGAAAATTAAAATAACCTGCCTGCCTGACAAGTCTTCTAATTGTGCATTGTGGTGGGACAGATGAGAGCTGTAACAGTGTCCTCATCCCGTCATTGCTAATAATGAGCAGTGAAGCACGTATTTAAATAAGACGTCCTTTCCTGGGCGTACATGGGGAAAGGGAGGGTGAATCAGGTTAGCGACGCCTCAGACAATGACTGCAATTATAATGTCTATCCACACTGACAGCTCGCTATAAATGTTTGCAAAGAATCTTAAGTAAAAAGGACATATTTTCTAGCTACTCCACGGACCAGGCAACAGTGATAAAAAGCCAGCAAGCAGCCAATTCCATCATCTGCTTAAGGATGCCACAGATACTGGTTCAATTCTCATTTATACCAAGGTAGCTACATTGCTTCAAAAGCTTAAAGGGGCCTTCCCATAAATGACAACCCAGCTTTTACTGTAAAATATTCTGTAATGTAAAACAAGTCTATTTTAAATAAATCCTAGGTCAGACACAGCCTTATCTCATCGCTTAAAATGAAAAGCAGAGTAACCTATGGATTTCCAGTGAGCTTCGTTATTAAAATGTTATTGAATGTTAAGGAAAGGTAAGCCAAAATGAAATCTCCCACAATTCCAAAACACATCTTCACCCCATTAACAGAGTTAGCTTCCTATCCTTTGTCGCTGCGATTTTATTAACCTTGGCAATGCAGAAAATCTGCACAAACTATTTCCCAATTATTCTTCTCACCTTGCTCATGGTTTCTTCTCCCTCACATTTTAGTAATCTGCTCTACATTTAGTCCTGTGCTTAAGCCCTGGCAGGTTGAGATATGTGCTCCAAGCAATTCTGATCAATCACTGGACTTTACCTGACATTTTATAATTGTATAGCATCAAGCACTCTGCAGTGCACAATTCCCACTTGGCACTGCACGTCCTGCATGCAAGACAGAAGTGTCCCAGTGGAGAACAGATGCAGTCGATTTTCAATTCTAAAAACTTTTAAACATACTTTTAAACAAACTTTTGAAGAGTAGCGGCAAGCTGACTAGATTATTTTTTAAAAATTACCTAAATTGTCCTTGGTTTTGCTTGTAGGCCTGCAGTAGATAACCAGATCAGAGAGTTCAATAGCAATTAATTGATTCTTTTCCCAATACTTCCTCCTATTCTCCTGTTTCAGACAAAAATAAGTTATTACATGTATGGTATAATGACTCCAAAGAAAGTACATTAAACCTTTACTTGCTCCTTGAATCCACTTGAGAAACCCACATGAATGTGACATATTTAAGTCCCAATTCAGGAAACCAGTCCTATTTAGGAAAGCAGCTTTGCATTGGTTCAGTGAATCTGAGTCATGCTTCAAAGTCTGGCAGCTGAATTATTGTCTTTATGGAGCACCACACCATTTCAGTTAAGTTCCTGGCTCCATGCAAACACACACAGAAGAATAAGCAAAGCATAATGAAGTTTCCCTCTACTTATTTATGATCTCGAGCAGGCTTCAGCCCTTGCTTCTGACTCCCAAAAGGCTGTATTCCAGCTGCTTCCAAACGCACAGAGAACTGCTTCAGCGCTTCACCAGTTGCAAAGCAACCTCCTGCCCCAGGTATAAAAAAATAACACACTGTCAAGTAGGCCTCATTACTAAGGAGACCATGACCTACTACAACACTAGATGATTTAGGTCTGGAGGTTGAATGAGGGTATATGTAACCCATGTGAACAGAAGTCAGGAAGCCCTGCTCTTCCTTTCTCTGGCAGGCAGCAGTAGCTCATGGCAAGTCAACGTGAGGCCCTGCACCAAGAGCTCAGGAGGCGTTTGTAATTACAAACAAGCTTTTCAGACACAAGAAGTCATGCCAGGATGAGAAGTATCGAGGAGGAGTCGCACGCTGGACAGTTACTGGCTTCAGTAGAAAAGGTTATGAAGCAGCAGGAAATCTCCCAAAGGAATTCTCCCAGCAGCAGCAGGAGGAGGAGGGAAAGCAGGACCCGCAGAGACATACTTTTCCAGAAGTAGTCACCAGGCCAGAAACCATATGCTGTGGTCTAAGGAAAGCAAAGAGGAATTTAGCATCATTAATGGAAATGGCCTCAGAGTAACACAGGTGTGAACTAATCATACCTCTCTGTGCCACCAGGGTACAATAAGCAGATGACCTCCAGACAGCAACGCTTTCCCTAGCAAAGGAGCATTTGCAGGTGCTATAAGCTCAGTTTTACAAGCAGTGACTTCTAGCAATGGTTAACCCAAAAGTGGATTATTTCTTGGGCATGGTAGCAGCAGACAGAGGCAACAAAGCAGATAAAGCCAAGAGTTAAATCCTCAAAGCTTTACAGTCTGCACATAGTGCACAGCGCCTAAATTCCTATTGGTAACATCTCTGACTTGCAAGATACCATTATGTTGTCCTTCCCGCACACCACCTCCCATCATCCCTCCAAGCGTAAACTGCTCATCATACTGGCAAACAACTCATTTCTTCCCAGCTGTCTATCCTATGAGCTTTCAAGTGGTAATGTAGTAAAGAGTGAGTCGCCTGATTGACAGAGTGGGTTTGAAAGGATGTTTGAACTTGCAGACTGTTTAATACTTACCTGACTGTAAAGAGGGACAAAAAGCTACCAAACCCAGGAAGAGCTGCTGATGTCTCATGAAAAGCATCCTATTTGGACACGTTCCTGATCGGTTGTGTTTTCATTCTCTCATTTTTAGTACTGAACTAAAGCCAGAGGCATGAAAACCAGATTTTTGTTTCAAAACAGGTCAACAGCTCCTGCTACTTCTTTCCTTAGCTGGATTTCCAATCCTCTATTTGTGACATCAAGTTTGTTTGATGTGAAAAGGATTCTGGTGACAGAAGGTAGAGACTTTTCTGTTCAGGTGAGGGATAAGCAGCAGGAACCAAAGAGATGCTCGGAAACAGAAATCCTTTTGTCATGCAAACAATGCAGGTAAAAACTAAAAAGCAAAGAAAATGAATGCAGGAAAGAGAATCTCTAAACAGTTTCCACAAAATCTTCTTGATGGTGTCAAAGGCTTTTCAAATACTGGAAGGGGAAGTGGGGAAGAAAAAGGAAAAAGCAAGCAGAATATCTGTAACTAGTCTCTCTCAAGTAGTGGCAAACATCTGAAACAGTGAGTTGTTGAAGATGGAGAAGTTCCTATTACATGGAAAGGGCAGGGTTCTTAAGTCACATATAACACATTTTGGTACAACTGGGATATTATTTCAGAGGTTTGCTGGACAGCAGAGGAAGGACACAAGATTATGAAGGAAAGTTTAGGCAAAGGTGTATACTACCATTCTTCCAAGCTACCTATCCCTTGAGCTTTCAAGTGGTAATGTACTGAGTGTACCCTATTTGAGGTACTTGTTTCTCTGCTGCCATGCAACAGATGTGACATCCCTTATATTCACGCAGAGGATTCTGTTGCATGTACCACTGTGATTCTTTTGGTATTCCCTTTTGTACTGGTGCACACAGCTACACAAGGAGATGGAGCACCAGACACATCAACAGGAAGGGGTACTATGCTGAAAGCTTTCAAATACTCCTACTATGTCTGAAAGTTTAGACAAGACCTGGTTTGGCAAGGTGTCTTATTCATGTAAAGAGTCTCCCTGAAGTCAACAAGCTAATAATAAGCAAGAGGGCTTGACAGACAAGAACAAGGCTTGGAGAACTGATGGATGGTTCCCCAATACACATTATTTCTTTATTTTATAGCACCATTTTTTAATTTTTTTTTTTTTTTTTTTACCTCTTCTTCTGTTTTCCACGTGATTTCCCTGATACTCTGGTACCATTCAAATAACTCTTCCACTTTATCAGTCGCAAATTCAACAGGGGGATCTTCTGGATTCTTCGGTTCCAGCACAAAGACAAAAGGCTTATCATACTTCCCGTGTAGCATTTTCACTGTTGAACAACAAAGAAACAGACACGTATACTAAAATCCATAAATATTTTAAATCTTTCTGTATGCGATGTGTGTAAGAACAGCATGAATGACAAGGGTGCTCTATGTGCACCTAATTCAAGGCACCTGAAAATGACAAACCTGTCACAGCAGTGTCCCACATATAACATAGAACAATTTTATGGCTGTTTCATAGATGTTAGGGTTGGAAGGGACCTGAGCAGATCATCAAGTCCAACCCCCTGCCATGGCAGGAAAGAGTACCGGGGATCATATGGTGCTTTAAATTCAACATGGAGCCAAGCCAACAACCTGCTGACTGGGCTTGCACCAGGGTCTGGATTGGGGCTCACACCAGGGTCTGGAACCAACCCCAGTGCAGCCCCTGCCAGACTATCAGGGCCCCAGGCCCAGACCTTTGAGCATCTGGCAAGCAGGGATTGAGGATTGGAGATAAGAGCCCATAGAACATTTAAATGAACATCTGTCAAAGGCCTCACAGTCCTATTTCTCTTTGAGGGACCAAACAATTAGCATCACCCAACACCATTATGCCAATGTGAACACAAGCACGTTTCACTAATATTTCCTGCTAAAGGGGTAACTGCTCTAATAAATATAGAAAATATAGGATGCCAGTTAAAAGTTCTAGAGTCTACATACCAACATTATATGTATTGAGGACCAGTATACCACGACACAGAGCTCCCAAAGGATTGTCCTCAATGATCTGTGAAAAACAATGGGTTTAATTTCACTCTGTCTTTTCCCTTTAAGAAAACATTCAAAGGACTCTTAATATAAAAAATAAATACAGACCGCAATTTCACTGAAAAGCTGCCAAGCAGCCCTATTTAAAAGTTTAGTTTTATTACAAGAATTTCTCGTTATGCGAGAGCGATGAAGAGTGAGGCTGGAAATAACTCAATGAGTGTTTTAGTAACTGTTGGTCTGTAGCACTGTCATTTCACCCTTTCTGAATCTGAAAAAAAACCTGGCACTTGAATCCAAAATAAACTTTAATTTTCCTTATAAAAATAATTGTTGCTTAAAACTTGGAAGCCACAAGGCCAAAGATTCTGTCCTGCTGGAACTGTTCATTTTTGTAGCCTTCCTTTGCTCTAAGTCACAATAACCATAAAGACTTAAAGCACAGAACCCAACCCCCAACCACTCATGGCAAAAATGGTTTGAGGGAAATAAAAGCAACAAGAACATTCAATATTTTATTCTTTTAAACAACCAGGAGACTTGGGAAGTTTAATAACTGGGTTTTGTTTACCTAAGTTAGATTAAACTGATCCTTGTCCAAGACTTTGAACCAGATTTTTGCATACTTTTGGCAGCCATAACTGGGCTTTTTGTGTACGAAAACTGGGTAATGAAACATGAAGATAGCTTGCTGGATGTATTTATCTAACCAGTTTTCCTATTTGCAAGTATCAATGCAGAACCTATATAAGCTAATTAGGTGCATGCTTTGGACAGGCAATTCCTAGAATACAATCAGCAGTTCTGTCCAACTTCTAAGTAGTCAGGAGCCATACACTGCCTAGGCCACACTAGTAGAGACAGCACTAGTAAGAGCCATGGGTACTCAGGCTACCACCTACCTCCCTACCACCCAGTGTACCCCCGCCGTACCTCTGCACCATGTGTGCAGCTCTTTCCCTGCTGTTGCACAGCACCTGTGTGGTACCCTCCCCCACCACACTGCATGTGTAAGCTGCCCCCACCTCAAACTCCCTCGCTGCGCTGCTCCATGGGCTTCCCCTGCAATGTGGGCTGCATTGCCCAACCCCCTGGGGTGGGAATAGGAAGCAGAAGCTAATGGAAGGAAGGGATCTTTGAGACCCTGGCTGCAGGAGCAGCTAGATCGACAGGGGAAGTGGCAGCTGGGGGCTGCACATCAACCTTTTGGGGGCCACAAGCAGCCTGTGGGCCATCAGCTGAATGGCATTATCTTAAAGCACAGATGAAAAAAAAAAAAAGAAATCAGATGACCCACAATAATCTTCTGCCTGCGTTCTTACCCACTCAATCAATACCCAATCTCCCAAATATGATAGGTCCTGCTAAACATGACTACCAACATCCAGGACAGCAAACAGTGGGTTTAGTTTCTCATTGTGCAGTACGACTGTATTATACAAAACATGCAGAGCTACAGTTCCAGAGAGACTGGTCCAGCAGGCAGCATCGTTGTGATAGAAAGCTATCAGCCAAGTCTCAAAGGCCTCACCTGGCTTTCAAGTTCTGCAGCATTAACAGATGACATGTCCTCCACATAATTGGATGGAAAATAGCGCTGGACTTTTTCTCCATAGTCTCCTTTCCACCTAAAATGAAAACAAAAAGAAAAAGGCCTTCCAACTCAGGCCATTAATTTAGCAATAATCCTCAAGAAATTGGCCATTAATACCCAAGACCAGTTTGCTAGCAGACTATCACCAAAATAAAAGTGATGAAGTAGCTAAAAGCTCTAACAAAGTGATCGTTAACTGTGGTAACAGACGATTTCAAAGGGATTACAGCTACTGTAAACTGCAATTAATGACTGAAGAGGCTTTTTCCCCTCCGGTACTAAAAATACTCTTGCGTGGTTGATTGCCTTATGGAAACTACTGGGAAACATTAGATCCCTAAGCTTTTCCATCAATTTATAAAACAGGAAAGAAAATACTTATGAAGACTTGTGGGGTGGGAATATTTCGTGTCTCTGGTTCTGGAGGCATCCTACTCAAAGTTGGGAGGGGGGCAGTGGCAAACTGGTGAGATGGGGTTAGCTGACCATTGTGCCTCCTGAAAGAAGAGACTTTCAGAATAGAAAGTCAAGAGGGCGGATGTCTGACACACTGTGATATGGTGCTGCATCAGGCCTCACTTGCTGGCATGGGAAAAGGCACAAGCATAACAGAATGGTAAAGAACTGAAAGAGAAACTGAGGCTGGAACAAAGGGCACTTGTACATGTGACAAATACTGCCCATTTTGAGGTTTAATTGCATCATGCTGTACATGTGCAAGCGTATTTTTTACAATTTAAATGAGTTTGTTACACTGCAAACTAAACCACCAAAAAACAATCAGGCTCCTCGCCATAACAGTAATGGAAGCCCCTAAATTCAAACAGTGGGTTTTTAACCATCGCAATTAAAAACCCACTGTTTCAACTTAGGGGACTAAACCCCCATCACATGTACAAGCGCCCTTTTAAAAAGGGCAGAGAGCCCAACCAGCAAGGGACCAGGCCTAGCAATCAAATGCTGCAAGCCCAGGGTCACTCCGCTCAGAAGCTTTCAGGGTTCCCATAACACATCAAAAACTCAGACACAAGCCAAGTGAGTGTCAAAAGAGGAAGCTGAGGAAAGTAAAAGGGGATTTTCATTATTTAATGGATCTATAAGGGTGGGCCTAAGAAACAGAAGCACAGCAACAGAATCCATCAGATTGGAAGGGACTTCAGCGGTCACTTAATCCAATCCTTTGCACAGATCCAGGATGTGCTATTTCCAAACCATCCTAGAGAGAGACCTATCCAGTCTCTCTTTGGAAAAGGGGAATTCTACAACTTCCCTCAGCAGTTTGATACAGTTTGATACAGTTTGGAAGCCCTTCCTGAGTTTTAGTTTAAATCTACTAAAAGGCAGTTTAAACCCACTTTCTGTTGTTCATCCTCTTCTCTACGGCAGCCTTTCCAATATTTAAGAACTGCTATCATGGCCTCCCTTATTCTCCTTTTCTCCAAACTAAACAAACGTCTCTCACATGGCTCGCTCTCCAAGTCCTTTATTGCACTTGTTGCCTAAATCCAGATCATCTCTAAACTTGCAACTTCTTTCTTACAATGTGCCGCTCACAACTAGACACAATACTCCAGGTGTGGCCTAACCAGCACTGACTACAGCTGCGTCTCTCAACCCGTGAGTCACAAGAATATATGAAAGGGTCGCGAACAAATTTTAAAAATGGATCAACTAACCTTAAAAATGGATTCTCCTTTAAAAAAGACTAATTTGGGAAATGGTGGGTTTTCCTTTGCAGGCTGGTAGAGTTCTAGGCTGCAAGGGGCTATCTGGGGACCCTCCTGCCCCACACACCCACCCGCTCCCCATACACTTCAGGGATGGGGGGCAGCAGGTCAGGAGTGAGGGGCACTGGGTCAGGACTGGCCATCTATGTTTACAAATGGGTCCCGGTACAAAAAAGGTTTGAGGGGCACTATTGCCTCCTATGTCTTCCACACAACACCTCGGTCAATGCAACCTAGAACTGCACAGTAAATGAGAAAAGTTTTAAGAACCATTGCCCAAAGCTGAACCAACTTTCCTGTCAGGTTAACTCTACGTAAGCTCTCTCTTAAGGATTCCCTGTCCTTACCATCCTCCTGTTTCCTTCGTGACGTTATGAATTAGAGCCCCTTGGCAGAAAGTCAGCTCATCACTTCTTTTGGCTCTGTAGTCATATAAGGCTCTCACTGTTCTCTGAGGCTTCAAGAAAAACAAAGGGAAAGGGGTCAAAGAGAGGAACAGGTCAGCAATACGATCAATAAATCCATCTTAAAGAGAAAAGAGAAGAAAAGAAATTGGATTTCTTTTTTTTTTTCCTTAAATTCCAAGAGCTTTGTACCAAAGTTCCTGAGCGACATCTACTGGCAGAAACCATCTACTGCTCAGCCAGCCCTCGCAACAAAGGATTTCTCTTCTCCGTGTGGTGACATGGTCAAACAATAGAGAGAACATTGAACTGTCACCTTTGCATCCTCTTTACATGCCTGCAGATAGGATCAGGGTCTCAAGACTTGGACGCAGTCCAACAGTTGTATCCTCCGCAAAACCTCATCAGCAATACTACAGATCAAATTTCCTCTAGGAAACCCTAGTTCCTAGCACTACAAGCAATTTCCTTACCATGAATTCACTCCCACCTGCATTCTTTCATCGTGAAGCAAAGCCATCAGTCACAGAGACAAAGAATTACAGCTAAACATGCATTTAGAGCTGAGTATGCTTTTATGAAAGTTAGAGATAAATGTGTTTACCATCCCACTTGCTTTTATATGTTAAATGTTATGCATCTTCAAAAAAGGTGTAATAAAATCTAATTTAAATAGTTAAATGTTCAATAAAAAGCTCACTTTTACATAGGAAAAACGTATGCATGACTATGCACCTACTTTTGCCAGTAACCACATTTGTGAATTTACTTCACAACCGCATACTTGTAACCGCATACACGAATATACCAGTTCAAATGTATGCATTATTGGGACTTTGTAGGCTAGACTTTACTGACGTGCAGATTTGACCCTCTCAGGTTGAACTTTCAACTGGGGCCTTCCTTTTGCAGTTACATCCACAGAAGCAGGCATGCCAAGCCAAACTCAATACCCAGGTGCCCCATGTTCCAGTCTGCATAAATCAATACAGCGTTTGTAGGTGCAAGCGGAGAGGGAAGACTTACATACAAAAAAAAAAAAAAAAAAAAAAAAATCACACCCTCTACAGTTTTACTTTCCTCCACACGCCAGTTCTGCCAAGACATTCAACCACACTTTGCAATGTTTCTAACAGGAAATTAACACACATAATCATGAGCTTTTTCAAGTATCTAAAAGGTGGTTTTGTACACAAACTACCTGGAGCCCATACATACCACTGCAGGGGTTATTTCATTGGGGTCCACGTACATCTTGACATCATACAGCGAGTTAATATCTTTTTCCTAAAGGTAGAGTGGGGGAAAAAAGGGGAGGTTATGGAAATATATTTAAATCTCAGAAATTGCTGTTGGCAGAATGAGGGCACCTCCCTGGGTTACATGTGGGTTAACCCAAGCTGTGTTATATGCCCGTTTGTAGACCCCTGCACATCTTTAGGAATAGTCATTCAGGCTGATTCAACAGTGAAATGAGTGGGTTCACAAGGAAGTTGTCGCTTCCTCACTGAACCACTTCACTAGCTCTTACAGGACCCTTTTCATCCTTAGGTGTTAAAGTACCCATTTTAGAGATGGAGAAACTGAGGCACAGAGAGACATGCTTTGTCCAATGTTACCAAGCAGGCTAGAGGCAGCACTGGGAACAGAGCAGGGTCCTGGCTCAATGTCCTACCCCCTAGCCCACATGGCCTCCATTACAAAGATAATCACTTGCCGTGCTGTAGCGATTCAACAGTTCCTCAGTCACAGGGTAACGCAATTTCATTTTCTTGTACAGCGGATGCTTTTCATAGTAGGTCACCAGCTCGATTAAGCTTTCAAAATAGGCAGAGGATCCAAGCAAAAAGTGGTGGCCTTCTTGTTTAATGCGTAAGTGCTTCACTTTCCCCTCAGCTCTGTGGAATAAACATGGGTGCTGTGACACTTTAAAAGACACGGGCACATGGCAGAACAAAACCCCATTTACGATACGGATCGCAATCCCTGAATACATGCTCAGTTTGTAAAAGAGCTCCCCGCTTTTCCAGAGGTCCATGTTATTTTCAGCCATCCCATGGCTGACTCCACAAAAAGGAACCTGTTCAGGAATTTTCTCACTCTTTTGCCATTAATGGAGCTAGGGACCTCCCTGGTTTTTTTATCTACTTGGACTTTTCTATTTTCTCTCCAATGTGCAAGCTATTCTAAGCTTCACAATCACCAGCCCACAGCCTTTTTAGACATAAAAGACACCTTATCGACACTTCAAACCTGCAATGACTTTGAAATATCTACTGTTTTTTTCTGACTTTGAAATCTTTTCATAAGGATTCAACTGCATAATAGGCTTCAAATACCTATCTCATCAATAAAAGAAAGGAGAGACCAGGGTAGAATAGACTTGAGACTTCTGAACAACTTCAGTACAAAGTGAGGTATGTAAATAAAAGCCAGCATGTACCCAAGGCAATTTTGCATATTGTAGTGTGATATAGTCCTAAAGAAGAATTCAAAAGGAATGACTGAGTACATTACAGTTCCTATAAACATGCATAGTTTTATAAGTGAAATTGAAGTTATAAAGCAGTTTCCAGTGGTAAGAAATACTGAAAAGCAAAAAGAAGCTTCATTTTTTTTAAGTGTGCAATATAACAGATTTTGAATGAACCTCTGACTATTATGCAGTCCAGCTAGGTGGTCCACGGGCCATCAGACCTGGGATGTGTGGTACTGATCCTACCCAGAGGACCACATGACAGGATCACTACACCAGGGCAAAGATCATGGAAGTCAAAAGGAGTCCACACACATTTCTCCTGACAGGAGTGCCCAGGCATCATTTAATCAAATATAAGGACAAATTTTTACCTGCCTTCAAACTAGGTGGGTGCATCTACACATGTGATTTACTGTGGAGTTGACTATTAGCTTTGTAGTAAATCAATCACCATCTACATGTGCACCGGTATTAGGGCACAGTAAATTAATTAACTTCACCGCAGGATAGTACTGCTGGGGACATTACTATCCAATGGTGGAGTAATAATGTATGCCAGAATCTACATATAGAGGGTGACGGGATGCCTGGGGCACAAAGGTGCTACAGTGTGGGAACTACCTGCTGCCTAGCCCTGCACTTCAGCGCTGTCGTACCCCAGCCAGCCCCTCTGCCACCCACCAACACCACCCGGAGCCTGGGGCTGATCCCACGAGACTGCCGCCAGCCCAGGGTGGCTCTGCCCCAGCTCATACTGCTGTGGTCCTGGGTGCACATGCAGACACTGTGCCCAGGAGCATCTGACTCCAGCGCACTGCAACGCACATCTTCATGTATTTGTACACACATTCAAGATGGTGTGAGCAATTACCCAAATTGCAAGGGTTTGTGAAAGCAAAGCAGTACAGCAGGAACTTTCTGGAGAATAAAACAGAGCACAAATGGCCCTGTACGTTAAGCAATCAAGCTCGCCTTTTCTTACCTGAAAGTCATAGCAAACGAATCAGGTTCATCTCTCTTTCTAATCAAAAATGCTCCATCTCGAGGAATTCGCATCAACATGTCTTCTGCTTCTCCTCGGCTCAGGTTACTGTAGTACCAGCTACAAGAGATGGGGGGGGGAATGGAAAAGCCATTACAAAGCTTGTCAAAGTGCCATTCACTGAAAGTAACTGGAGATGTTACTAACATGTTACAAGATAAATTATTCATTAGATTTTTCCCATCTTGCCACATATGACAGCAGCTTATTGCAAAATTCTGTAACACATCAGCTTATTTGGGGTAAAGCCATCAGCAAAACATCAGAACACCTTGTCTGCTCAAAGTAATAGAACATAAATCAGCTTGTCTCCCTGGAACAATTGCACAGAAAGCTGCCTTAACTACAGAAAATCAAATGACAGACTGGAGTAGTCATTTTGGCATGGCAGATTTGGAGGAAAAGCCCAAACACTGGTGGAGGGAATATACTTATTTAGAACCAGATTCTGTCTCTTGCAGAAAAACTGTTCCACACAAGCAATGATGGCAAAGTCTCATCTTAAATGACCATCATCTCATTCAAGTGGAGCTAGGACAATTCTCCACCTGCTACCATAAAAAGAAGAATATGTCTACACAGCATAAGACAGTAGTGAGCAGAGAAGGGAGGCAGGAAGAGGGAGGTGGTGATCTGTAGCTCACCCTGCTCTCTGGATTTCCCTACAATTGTAAAGAAGTTCCCCTTTTATCATTAACCTCTTTGGGGACCAGGGTCTTGCTCTGCAAGTCTCAAGATCCTTAACCATCAGTTAAGTTTGTTTCTATAACACCCACAACCAAGTGCAGCACGATATATCCCATTTTAATTTTTCCATAGGAAATCCATTTTCTTCCGAGACGACAATCAAAAAACAAAAAAAGTCCAAAACAACCACCTTCCCACTTCCCTTCAGCTCTACATACTCTTTAGTTTCATGGGGGCTGGGATTGGGCACAGCATCGGTCAGACGCAACTCAAACTCTGCACATCGCAGGTTGGCTTCCTTGTAGTGTTGAATAAGATCGTAGATACTATCAAAGATGAGGTTGTCGGTCAGGTAATATTTCATGACTCCCCCTTCTGAAGAAGAGCGGATGCGGCAATGCTGGACACGACCTGACCTCCTTAAGGAAAAAGGGATTGAAAAAAAAGCAGTTAGTAAGGTTAAGGCTGTTTCCACACCTATTCTGGGCTAACTTATTTTTGAAAATTTGTAAAAGTGGTGGCTAATTTGCTGCTTCCTTAAAGAGGCAAAACCCAAAAGTAGCAACTCATACCACTACAGAATTCGCTCTGAAGGCCCCCTTACTGCTTGATCCATTGGATGTACTGTTACTCATAACGCCCAATTTGAAGAAAGCATGCAAAAATCTTTTACTTCTTCCCCAACAGGGGCATTCTCTATTATCAAAATGGTCATTTTTACTAGCAGCGATCAAACTCAAAAGACTACCTGCTCAAGCTGATGATTACACCCCAGCGTATGCGGGGTCAGATTTGGACCCTCAGACCGCACGTTGCAACAAAACCCATAGGCTCCCACTGCTTTGGAGAACTGAAAAGTAAGACCCATCAGCCCATGACAGGCTACTGATCAACAGGCTAACCTCACACAAAGCCTAAATCAGGTCTCGCAATGTGAGACTGAAATACTGCGGAATTAATCAAAAGTACAATCTTTCCTCACCTGTACCAATAACGCTTCACAAAGGCATTTCCCAGTCTCTACTGCTCATCTCAGCTGTCATAACACACGCTTAAAGAGCTCTTCTTCAGCAATAAGACAGAACAAGCAATACCCCCTGCACGATCAAAGAGCCCGCACCACCACCCGGGATCAGCAGCCAATGTACCAGAATGAGAGAGTGCAGTCATCGGGGAAAGCTTCACTCTCTCGAACAAGGAAAGTGCCATCCTTGCCCCCCATCTCTGCACAATATTCCTGAAGCAACCTCTCGGCAGTGGTTCTCCCCTCTTTCATTTTCCCGTGGAACCATTTCTCACGTAAGTGCAGCTCAGTATGTTTCACCTCCTAGATGGGAAAAAGAAAAATGTTCACTATCAACGCACACCAATTTTCTAGCCTCTTTGAACTTTTGTGACCCTCTAGAAGGAAACATGCATCACAAAGATCAGACATATGATGTGCTGTCCTGGACATGTTGTAGGGGGGTAGGGCAGGGCTGTGACTAGGAAGAGTCCTCCAAAAAAAAAAAAAAAAAAAAAAAAACTCTTCTGAGATATTCTTGTCCTTTTCCCCAGATTTTCACAGAATGCATAAAGGCAAATCAGATCTTTTCAGGTTACTTTTGGGCAAAATGTCTTCCACCTCCTCAGATTTACCCAAGGACTTATGGTCTACAGGCAGAAATGTAAAGAAAAATACATGTGGAAACAGGAGTTTCTTGTTACTACACGTTGCCCAGAACTTTTTTTTTTAAAACTACATAGCATAATAACCAAATAACTTACAAAGATAATGCATATCACCAATAAAACCACCTTCTATTTTAGCCATAAGGGCTTTACGCCATCACACCCCTGCATTATATAATGAGGTCCTTCTTCAAATAGCACCGACACTAAATCTCTGGAGTCTCTCTGTTTCCCCCCCAGACAAAGCCCCCGCCTTTTCTTTTCTTTTTTTACTCAAAAAGGTCATAGCTATAATATCCAAGAAAGCAGAACCTTCAAGTCTTTATGCTCTGGTTCAAAGATAAAGTGTTCTTCTGCTAAGATACAGGATTAGGAGTCAGGACTCAGTGTGTGTGCATCCCATAGTACTATGTCTATACATGTCTATATATCAGCAGGTATTTCTGAAATGGCAGAGCAACTTTCTAGTTACTTTTCAGACTCTCTAAAAAAAAGCATCCATCTAAAATCAGCTTTGAAACACAGAACTCACAGCTGAGTTGGACTACACTTCAACGCATCTGTTATATAGCACTTTACTATCAAAAAAGGCTATTTTATTGTCCTGCATAAATAGGGTGCCTGTACATCCCAGTTTGGCTGGGACAGTCCCAGATTTTGCAGGCCAGTCCAGGCTGACTGGTGAAAATTAAAATGAACATCCCAGCTAGTGGGCACAGGATTGGGAGCCAGAACTGCACCAGCTGTGAAATAGGAAACTGCCCAAAAATAGGTTAGTCTGATTACTGGAATAAGTGTTAAAAAGTGGAGATGATCGTTAACACCTGTAAGGTAAAAAACAATGGGTCACTGACTCCTTTAGCTGCCTGAATAGTATAATACCAGAGCTGCACCACGCTGCCGGACCCCTGCCTACAGCGTCCAGAATTTCACATTGCCCCATATGGTCACCCTATGTATACACTTCTTTAGCTCTAAATTAGCATACACTACACATATTTTATTCCGCTTTCAAAAAATGGCTGTCAAAGTGGTTAAGAGATGCCCAAATTTTCATCAGGTGACATCTGCACCTGCACCCAGTTATCAGACAGATTCTCTACAGATGCATGTGCAGCAGAGCAATCGAGTGTGCAAACGACTAGGGAGTGTAAACACACCCATCTGCAAACACTGTAGAGGCAGTCTGAGAGGAAGATTTTGACTTTCAACTTGAAAAAGCTTCAGGTAAAATTCATCCCCTTAGTTTAAAATTAAAGAGAGAGAAGAATCATTTATTATTCTCTTGATGTGAGCATGGTATTCCCATAGGCACCAGACATCAAGCAGCCGACGAGGAAGAGTGACACTCCTTTAGATCATGTGTAACACAGAATTCAAATCAGACAGGGTATGTAATTAATACAAAGCACTGGACTATGACATGCATATATCATGTCTGTATTGATGCTCTCTTCAAACTTATTCCATGAAAACCGAAAGAAAACCTCAGTGCCCTCCTTCCTCTGTTCAAAAACCCTCTGCGTAAAAGCCTGTGTGTGACTTACAGCCAGAGTGAAGATGATTAAAATGCCTGGGTTTCTGGAGGTCTGGAGTAACAAGCAGGATGAATTTTAGTTTCTCCTGTCTAGTAACAACATGAAAAAACCCCATTTAGAGTTTTCACCCAGGGGGAGTGAACTTGAAAAATGAACACCACAAAGACTAGCCGTTACCTTTTGTGGATCTTCATCGGGGTTCTGTTCTATATCATCGCCAAATGAAAGCTTTTCATCAGCAACAGCGCAGTAGTGTCGAGTCCATTTCTGGGAAGTAAGACAGATGTTAGAACTGTTAACAGGATGATGAGACAAAACTGCTAAACCCAAGCGCAGAGCACCTCTCTTCTACACATGCACACACACATCAAAACAGCAACGACCAAACATTACTACCTCTGCCTACTAAGAATGCCCCTTTAATATTTAAATCTCTGTGGCATCTAAGATTTAACAAGCTGCAGCAGGCATCAAAGAAATTATACCTGTTCAATAGTATCCCACATGTAAAGTTCTCCTTGTTGCTTTTTCTCCTCCTTTTTGTCTTCCGGGTTCACATCTACGTCTCCCTTCGGTCCCAGCTTTTTGTGCTAAAAAAAGGTTTAAATAAAAATGATAGATTCTAGTCCTATTTCCTGAGCATATACCAACAATACCATAAGAGTCAAATCTCCACTTGACTTCTGTTTGGTATCTTGTATGCAGAGGTTATATGTGGATTTAAGCAGGAGGTGCAGCTTTCTATTCTGAATGCCAATCTCATCTGAGTGTTCCTCTAATTACCTGGCAGCAGGCACTAATCAAGGAGAAAGAGAAACAACTCGGAGGATGAGAGCCTACCATTCATTAGAGGACACATATTATTAAATTACCTTTGTGTGAGAAGAAAGGAAGGAGAATAAAGGGGGAAGAGGTTGTCAGACCTCTGGCTGAAGAGAAAAAAGAACACAACTAAAAGGAAACTAATTAAGAGGAGTGGAAATCTCTTATCCCAAGAAAAGGACCACAAGAAAGAAACAGAGGTGATTATTTCGCATCAAATGGACCCAAATTCCACTTTCTCCTCCCACAAATGTATAACTCTTCCCTGGGATAGAAGCACTCAAGTTCTATTGTGCAAAGAGCAAGAGAGGCAGGACCCAGGGAAGTCCATTGAAATGCAAATCTCCAGGAGATCATGGCAAGGACACTGCAATTGCACAATGACTGGGTCGAAAGGTATCACATAGTGGGAGTACAAGGGCAATGCTGGTGCTTGTAGCCAGGAGAAAATGATTCTTAAATTACTGATACACATGCCAAGACTTTCAGTTTGTACAGGGTGCCATGCTGCTAAGTGAAAAGTACACGTCAACACCCTTGAGAAGGGTAATTCCAATGATTATCTACAGAATAAAGTCTTCCCTTCTAATGAAAAAGGTGTAGAGATTTAGACCATCCCAGAGCAGCACAGAGACATTGACGACTGGACAGAACAAAGAGAAAGCCAAGTGAAGAATAAGTCACTATGACCAGTGCCACAGGGTAGGTTAATACAGGTGAAATGGCAGCAGCCCAGATATTTTATGAGGGGCAGTATAGGAAAGAAGAATTAGCTCAGGGGTTGGCACCCCCAGCACACGTGCCAGACCACTGTCCTCACATGCACACTGCTCTCACGTGCCATGGGCACATTGTTTTCACGTGCTTTGGGCACACCTCAGCAGGCCCAGGCTCTGGGCACTTGCCACCACCACTCATGGAGCCTGGGAGCAGTACAGAAGCTGCAAACCCTGCTGCAAGCAGCCTGGGCAGGCAGCAGCTACCCAGGGCCCAGGCCAGATGTGGCAGGCAGTCAGGAGGCTGCAACCTCCAGCAAGGTCCAGATCTCTGGCATGGTGGTGGCTGCAGCTACTCTCTCTCTCTCTGTCTCTCTCTCTCTGTCTCTCTCTCCC
>NW_017728915.1:33900592-33908803 GCF_001723895.1 Crocodylus porosus | reverse complement strand
CCTGCCACCAGCAACAAGCCAGACCAGGACTCTGCAGACCCTGGTTTGGCTGTTTGCAGCCTCCCCAGTGGTTTGGCTGTTTGCAGCCTCCCCAGTGCCTGCTGCAAGCAGCCTGGACTCTATGGTGGGTGACAAGGACCTGGCCAGAGCCCGGGCCTGCTAATTAGGCAGCTCCATTTTATGTAGGCAAGTAAACATCTCATGTAGATGTGACCCCAAAGAGTGACATTAAGGAAGACTTTTAGTCTGAAGAAAAGAGGACTGAGAGGGATTTGATAACAGTTTTCAAATCCCTGAAAGAGGCTGGAGACAGTGTTTCCCTGCGGCTGTAAGGGACAGGACTAGGAACAATGGCCTTAAACTGCAGCAGAGAAAATGTAGGCTGGAGAACAGAAAAAACTTTCTGACTATGAAAAACTGAAACAGGCTACCTAGAGAAGTTGCAGGATCTCCATCCCTGGTAATTTTCAGGAGCAGGTTAAACAGGCGCTTGGCTGGGATGGTTTAGGAAGGGATGATCCTGCCTTGGGCAGAAGGCTGGACTATTTGACCTTATGAGGACCCTTACTGTGATCATACTTTACTATGATTATCTGAGTGTAAGACCCCAAGTTCTCAAAGCTGCTAACAAATCTACCTATGTGAGTCATACCTTTATTCTTTGTGTGTGCCAGGAGTGCCATTTGTTTTTGCAATGTTCAATGAGCAGCATCTTTTGGAAAATGAAGTCTATAGTCTGTCTGTAAAGTGCTTTGGGATCAACTGGAATGGAAGAGGTTATATAAATACTGGCTAATAGTATTAGTATTATTTTCCATTCAAGAGCGTACTTAACATTTTTATGCAGGATGTAATTGTGCAAAGAGTCTATGATAAGGACTGGTAGCAGCAAACCTTCCTGAAATTGAATGGTGACATTTTAGAAGCTGAAAGGAGACCTTTAGAAAAGAGCTGACATTTCTTCTTGCACTTAAATCAACCACATTAATTACTAAGAAAAATCAAATAGCAAGCAATTTAGTATGTAATTTATCAAAACTCCATAAAATGTTGCCAAATGCTAGTAACATGCACTTCGAGCAACAGCCTCTTCCATCCCAGAGGAGCCCAAAATGCTTTATAAACATTAGTTAATTAAACCCAGGTTTTGCTCATTTTATATGTGGCAACTACAGACTTGTCCAATGTCACATAAAAGCTAAAGCAGCAGAGCCAGGAAAGGAATCCAGAGTCTTGGTTCCCACCATCCTGTTTAAAGGTACCACAATACACTGTGAATCCTGGAAAATGAAACGTGCCTTAATGATAATTTTCTCTTTCAGCTGAGTTGGTGATGGCAGCTGATCTGCACTGGCTTCAATAGGCTTTGTCAGAAGCTGGTCCCCAAATACATCCTTGAACACCTTGGCCATGTGTCGCTGCTGTTCCACACTGCAATGCTCTTCAATCGAGAGGATCACAGGGAAGCTGGGACAAAGAGAACAGAGAGGCAGCATTCAACATCTGTTCCTAAAAAAGGGCTGGGGTGGGGAGGGAAAGCCAAAACAAATGGAGAGAGGAATGCATACACCCATAACCACTAGATGACAACATGCTCCAAGGAGAGTACAGGCACTCAGGGAAATTGTCAGTGTACTCATTACCTTGTGGTTTGAGGTGTTTATGGTATAACAGGAAGCTTGGGTGCACCCATGTTGACACAAACATCTAGTCACTGAGACGATGATACGCATCTGCAACTCACTCTGTCAGACAGACTCGGAAAACCCTGCATTTCAAGGCATGCCTGTGCTCTTTACATAGCTCCCTAAATCCCATCCACTTCAGAAGTGTTGCCAAACCAAAAATAAACCACTGCCTTTGCCAGGTTGTAGCTGCTGAGTACAGGCTAAGACTCATACTGCTGTCAACAGGTGCTTGGGGAGGAAGTCTTTCACTTTGACAGAAGTACTGCAGTCTTTGTTCAACCCCCAAGGGGAAACATTTGAGGATGGAACAATGTCTTCTTCTCTCTATGGCCGACCAATTACACCACATGGGAATGAAGACAGGAGGCTTGCAACCCTAGCTCCTTCCCAATCAAGAGATAAGAAAAGGGTTAGAGAGGTATCTCAGCACAGAACTGGAAAGGCAAAGCTGGGACACTGCTGTCAATTCAGGTCACCAGAGCCAGAAGCTCACAGAAAGGTTTCCCCATCTCTCCATTAAGGAACTCACCTACACTAGTAAGTTAGTGGCTTTGAGTTTCCATCTCACTAACACTGCTCAACATTTCCAATAGTTTAAAAATCACATTATTGAAAACATTTGGTATCACAAGGTTGTCTATACAGGCAAGGTCTCATGCAGGGAGATGAAGAGCCCCTTTTGTGTTTTCTAGCTCTCCCAGCAGCACCCTGAAATGTTATGGGCCCTCTCCTGCAACTTAAATATACCAAGATTTGTGTCTCTTGGAGTATCACAGAAACCACGCTATGGAAGGTATAGACATTTTGGCCTTTTCATGAATCCAACATGAACAGTAAGGAAACACCAGCCTGTGAAGTCAAGAAAAACTTACTCAGATGTGACAAATGCATGATCCTTGATGGCCTGCACCACATCATCAAATTTGATTTTTGTTGTCCGAGTCCATCCATGATAAATTATCGGTTTCCCATCAGGACCATCCCAGCAATCCACTAATGAGCACAGCAGGAGGGAAAAAAATAGAGGCAAGGTAATTATTTAAACAACTCCAATGTGTATAGCCCAACTCTATCCAGTGCCTCCAAGTGTTCTATACAATTCATCATATACTTTTATATTCTGTTAAAATGCTCCTTGAAATAGATTGATGTTCCTTACAGAGAAGATTAAGTTTGTTTAAGTATCAAACACAGAACATAACACAGAATTTTCAAAAGTTAGAAACCAGGAAACAAGGGGCGTTCTTACACAGTGTCAGACACTTTGAAAAGCACCCCGCGCAGTGTTGCTTGCAGCTGTATAAGTGGCAAAATGCACGTCAGCGCAGAGAAAATGGCGGCAGCATGGTTTTGAACTAACATACCTCAGAGGTGCTTTAGTTCAAAAGCATACCACCACCATGTTCTGCGCGCTGACCTGCATTTCGCTGTTCATACACCTGTATGCAGCGCAGCGCAGTTCACCTCAGCTCGCCTGCAGAGCAAACTTGATTCATCAAGTCTACTCTGAAGCGGCCGATCTCCAGCATGTTGTGGGAAAAAAGTATGTGTATAAATGCCCAAGGAATTTAGACAGTTGTTTAGACTGTTTACTACCTATATTCACAAGTAGTAAATCTGCTCCTACTATTTGGAAGTTTCTCCATTTACAGCTTATCCCAGTTCTCAAGTCAGCACTTTATACAGGTGCTCAGTTAGCAGATTAATAACTATACCATGGGGCCTCTTGTAACTATGGGAGAGAGAGAGAAAGAGAGAGGCTGATCAGCCAGTAGCAAGATAACTTCTGAACAGTGCCGAGCAGTGCCTGGCCAAACAACCTGCATAAAATACCATAAAGTGTGGACAAACCCTTCAGAGGATATCCTTGTAGTTACTGGAGAAATTAATTTTATAGACTCTTAGCTGGGCTGACACTATTTTCTGTGTGGTACCAATACCAACACAGAGGGGCTGCAACCTGGTGCTCATGAAACAAATGTCCATCAGCATAACTGCATCAATTAGCTGCAAACCTTCATCATAAATGTTCGTCGTAAAGTTATTTACTGGGCTTTAAACCATTTGCTTTCATTTGGTAACTGTGACAATTTGTCACTGGTGTATACCCTGAGCTAGGTTTGAAAAGGGCTAGTTAGACTTCTAAGGAAAGAAAAAGAACAAGTGCATAGTGGAATACATGGGCACTCCTGCAAAAGCTGGTTCAAGGAATTAGCACATCATTTAACAAGAAATGCATGACCCTGTGTTTAAACCCGCCCTCCCCCACCCCCAGAGCTCTTGTTTGTGTCTGTGCTTAGCTATCAGAGGAAGCTCCACCTAGGTGGGGAACAAAACCATTCTTTCATCACATGCCAGTCCACGAGCCTCTTACTCACACTCAATACAGCGACATCCCATGCGAAGGCACCTGATATAAGCTTCTGTGGAGGATTCACTTCGAAGCTGGTCCCCGGTGAGGTATCTAAGCAGAAAAATGAGACTGCAAGTTAGGAAAGGCAACGATGCCAACATGTTCCCCCTGCCCCCCTTTTCTATCTGATAACTGATAGTTTTCCTATTATAGAAAATCCTGCTTCCTATTATCTGGGCTAGGAGTCTGCTTATTTAGAGTTCACAAAGAACAAATCTTGAAAGACCCACCAGAATGGCTAAGAGTAAGGCAGGCCCCACTATAGAAATTTTCAGCCACATTATTTCTTAAAGGTTTTTATGTTTAAGAAAGAGTTGATAGCAACTTAAACTCCTAATAACAAGGAAACTTGCACCCTCAGCAAGTTTGCAGATGACACCAAGCTGTGGGGAGTAGTAGATACACTGGTGGGTAGGGCCAGGATTCAGAGTGACCTAGACAAATTGGAGGATTGGGCCACAAGGAATCTCATGAGGTTCAACAAAGACAAGTGCGAAGTCCTGCACTTAGGACAGAACAATCCCATGCACTGGTGGAGGCTGGGGGTGACTGGCTGGGCAGCAGTTCCTGGGGGTACAGTGGACAGTCAACTGAATATGAGCCAGCAGTGTGCCCTTGTTGCCAAAAAGGCTACGGCATACTGGGCTGCACTGGTAGGCGTGCTGCCAGTAGGTCAAGAGAAGTAATTATTCCCCTCTATTCAGCACTGGTGAGCCCACATCTGGAGTGCTGTGTTCACTTTTGGGCCTCCCGCTACAGAAAGAATGTGGACAAGTTGGAGAGAGTCCAGCAGAGGGCAGTGAAGATGGTTTGGGGTCTGGGGCAAATGACTTCTGAGAAGAGGCTGAGGGAACTGGGCTTATTGAGTCTAGGGAAGGGAAGACAGAGGGGGTTTAACAGCAGCTTTCAACTACCTGAAGGGGGGTTCGAAAGAGGATGGAGCTGGACTGTTCTCAGTGGGGGCAGATGACAGAACAAGGAGCAATGGGCTCAAGTTGCAGCAAGGGAAGTTTAGGTTAGATATTAAGAATACTTTTCTCACTAGCAGGGCAGTGAAACACTGGAACAAGTTACCCAGAGAGGTTGTGGATGCTCCATCCTTGAAGGTTTTTAAGACCCAGCTAGACAAAATCTTGGTTGGGATGATCTAGTTGGGGCTGGTCCTGCTTTGAGCAGAGGGTTGGACTAGATGTGACCTCCTGAGGTTCCTTCCAAAACTAACTTTCTGTGATTCTCTGAAGATCAGAGTGAGGGCTGACATCTTCGGGCATGCCCCACGGGCACTCAGTTTCTACAACCCATATCAGCCACATTTATCTCCTTCACTGGAAACAACCCTTTCCACTTTGGAACAGCACAAACTGTTACACCCCCAGTCTGTATTCCAGCATCTCCCCACTGGCACCCTGCACTCCCTCCGGATCTGGCAGAGCTCAGCACAGCACTCGTCACCTTTCCAGTCACACAAAGGTGGTGGCATTTTCCACCCCAAAACGATCTGGCCACATTAAAGCAATATTACATCCTGGTTTTAGAAACTGACTGGAGGCCAGTACTCCTGGGTTCCGTTCTTGGTTTCTGCCACAACTTTCCTTTGAAACTGTAGGCAATATAAGTTTGAAATACTATCACCATCCTTCTCTAGAGCTGTGTTTAAACAAAGATGCATGCACAGCTGACTACAATGCTGCAGTACAGGTGGCATAAGGAATACCAGTACAATTCTGACCCCTTATATACAATACACAATAAGACACATGCATCCCAGAAAGAACTTTTACCCAAATTCTGCAACTTGCACTGAGACAAAAGTCCCACTACTGAAGTGGCTTAAGATTTGCCTCTTAAAGTCTCATAAAACCTAGACACACTAGGTCTGAACTGGGCAGTACGTGCAGGGCTCTTTGAAGAGCCCTGACTCCTAGGGCACATCTAGATGAGCATGCACGTGCGCTTTGCAGGGCCTCAAAGGCTTCTGAGGTGCTGCAAAACACATTGAAAGGTTCTTCACTCTGCATATTTGCAGCACAGAGCCAGAACATGCGTGCAGGGGCATTCCCCAGGCACAAACAGCAGTGGCACATAGTTGTGCCACTATCTGTCCCTGGGGAAAACACATGTGCACACTTGTCTGGACACACCCCCAGAGTTATTTACAGGAAGCAAGAGTCTGAGCATAGACTAATGGCTACAGTTCTCTTCCATTTTCTCCTGGAAAGGCTTTTTTTGCTTTGTATTTCTTGAAAATACAATTCACTACTTCTCAAGACTTTTTTTTTTTTTTAAAGTTTTCAGAAAAAGGTCAGTGACCACTGTCAGGTGCATATGCATAACCTCCCATGGAGTCTTCAGAAAGCCAGACTGCATGTTCCTGGCATAACTTGGACTTTTTTCTCTTAATATATACCAGGTCTATCTGACCAGAACTAAAAGACCAAGGTATTTAAAAAAAACTTACGTGTTGTGAGAGGAAGAGATCCAGTAGTGGGACAAAGGGTTATTCATATCCTGGGGATCTATTGCATCATATTTATCATCCCAAATACTGTTTTCTTTTGAGAAAAGGTAAGTCAGGAACTAAAACATAAAGATAGAGACTGGATGTAAATGTATTTGGTTGCAAGAGGGAAAAGAATACAAAACATTAAAAAGAGCAGAGTTCACAGAACTTGCTCTCTAATCAGCAAACTACAATTTACAGGAAATAAAAAGAGAAAATATAGATAACTAAAAGAAATTATCATATTATCTCACCTCATCTACAAAGAGGAAAGGCTCAGCAGTTTCTCTCATAGTGTCATCTATAAACTTTGTCATTCGTTCTCTGACTTTACTGATATCCTGTGCCCAAGATTCCTTTAAAAGAAAAAAGAAAAAGTTATCGTCATTTGTTTCCACTGCCAAAAGCATAATAATGCTCCTTACGTGTATACTATATAAAATAAAAGAGAGAGACTTTCAGAGCAGCAATCAACTGAATGGCTCTCATCTGGCTATAGTTAGTTGCTGTATCTTCTGTTTCACCCATCCAGCCTGGTTCGGGCTATAGCTGTACTTAAAATGATGATGTCTGGGATCACATTACAAATGCAGTCACATACCAAAGAGTGAATGAAACTGGCACACTCAGAGGTTTTGCAAATCCCTCTGGCCACCTGACATTAACTGGTGCTATCTCATTAGTGCAGTAGGTAGCACATCAGTCTTATAATGTGAAGGTTGTGAGTTTGATCCCCACACAAAGCAGAAGGAATATTTTTCCTTTTTCAAATATATAGGGAGGATGAAGGAAACACTGGGAAATGTGGGGCCCCTGCAAGATCCTCTGGGCAATCTGGTGGTTGTGCCAGAAGAGAAAGCAGACCTCTTTAACCAATTCTTCACCTCCATTTTCTTGGGCAGGGACTGGGACTTCCCCACCGTGATGCAAGACAGACTTGAGGGGAATGCCTCCAGACCTCAGGTTGGGGAGGACCAGGTTAGAGAGCTTCTGGAGGGGCTAGACGTGTTCAAATCAGCAGGTGCAGATGCTCTCCACCCCAGGATGTTGAGGGAGCTAGCAGGGGCTATTACAGGGCCTTTGGCACAGCTTTACAAGCGCTCGTGGTGCTCGGGCCAGGTGCCAGATGATTGGAAGATAGCCAACGTGGTCCCCACCTTTAAAAAAGGGAGGAGGGAGGACCCGGGCAACTATAGGCCCGTCAGTCTTACCTCAGTCCTATGGAAACTCTTTGAGAAGATCATCAAAGAGTTGGGCCAGCCTCGGAGATGATGCTCAAGGGCAACCAGCACGGTTTCATTAGGGGCAGGTCATGTCAGACCAACCTGACTGCCTTTTATGATCAGGTCACAAAAGCAATGGATGCAGGTGTCGCCGTGGACGTAGTCTTTCTGGACTTCAGCAAGGCCTTTGACACAGTCTCCCACCCCATCCTCATTAAAAAAATTGGGTGACTGTTGTATTCATGCCTACACAGCCAGATGGATTGCAGGTTGGTTCAAGGGTTGTACTCAGAGGATGGTGGTGGACAGGTCATATTCGACCTGGGGGGAAGTGGGCAGCGGAGTCCCCCAGGGCTCGGTCCTTGGGCCTGCGCTGTTCAATTTCTT
>NW_017728915.1:33857193-33899852 GCF_001723895.1 Crocodylus porosus | reverse complement strand
TGGACTTGAAGATCTACAAGGTCCCTTCCGACCCGACTTCTATGATTCTATGAATGTATGTGCTGTAATTTAGGTTCATCATTTTTTTCCCCAAAAAACAGATTTAATTTCAAAATAATGCAACTCTACATAAGGGAAAGCCTATATGCCGATACAGGGATAAAAGAAGCCCTCAGCTCTAGTACAAACCTGACACAGGCAGGGGCTATATTCAGGGCAGGAAAAACCACAATGTATGCAATCTTGACCCCATCAAGGCAGGTAATCTTGATTCTGGCCTAACTTCCTAACTTTTGAATGACTCACTTTGCAGCCTTAGTGTTACTATAATGGTCACATCAAGAAAAAAAAATCAAGTTCATTCAGGGAATACACAAATGTCTGTGTTCAATTTGACTGTTCAATGAGATTTGCAAACCTGGAGCTCAAAAGGGCCTATGAATTATCAAAGCTTGAACATACAGAAGATATGCCAGGCTTTCCAAAAATATGCACATGGTAACAGGAGGGGGGTTCTGCAAGATATTCTTTTATCACACCCCCACCTGGAAAATACCCTATTTTTTATATCAACCCAGGACTTTAATCAGACAGTCTAACCAGGATAAAACACACAGTTTAAACTAACCTATGTCAAACAGGATCTTGTCTTACCTGTGAATGCTGATTGTCCTTACCAGATCACTGCCAGGAGGCAGACCCTACTCCTGTTAAAATTTCCTTTGACTCAATTGAAGCCAAGATCTCAATACACTGTTTCTTTCCATGGTGCCAAGCCCCATGGGGCCATGGTGAGGATACCACCCCAAATGATTATCTGGTGTCACCCACAACAGAGCCAGGATGTCACTCCTGATATCTATGTAGTATCAGTCACACACTTCCATTTATGTAGCAGAAACCAAACAAAACCATGTTAACTGCAGCATCTCCCTCTCATTTTCTTTACAGAGAACTATTTCTTTACAGAGAGTAAACTATCATAGAGCTGCAATTTATGCTTAATCAGTAATATCGATGCTTATCGATTTCAGTGAAATCCAAGTATGAAGTGAGATCATCTCTTTTATTGGCTCAACTTTTAGTTGGGAGAGATGTTCGGCAAGCTTTTCTCTTTCCCAGCTATAGGTTGGTCGAATAAAAGATATTACTGCATCTCACAAAACTTGCTCTTTATTCCCGGGACCACTAGGGCTACCATAATATTACTAGTAATTTCCATGTCACCATTAGCATTGCTGTACTCTATGTCAGTCTGTGACTTCTCTGCAAAATGCGTTAATGCTAGAAGCCTTGATAAAGAGGCACTTGGGTTTCTGACCCTCTCACCTGCTGCTCATGTAGCAGAAATCTCTGGAAGTCATGTAGATGGACTGCTGAAGCATTTGGATGGTCAGTATTTCTAGAGCAGAGGGAAAGAAAAAAATTAGCAAATTTCCTGATGGTTACTGAATAGAGCAGGACAAAGGAGAACAAATATCAGCTAAGTCAGGGCCTCAGGTGGATATGGCTACAGAACTGAATCTATTCAGATCATGGACTCAAAACTCAAAACTTAGTCGAAACCTTGTTGAAGGTAATGGGTGGATGATGGTATCAGGAGTGGATTTTCAGTCTCAGAATCAAAGGTCACAGCCAAATGACTCACCACATAAGGCTGGAAAAGTGACTTAGGCTCTCTCTGTTTATCGTTTTGTAATGTGAGAGCTACATTTCCTTATGTAATCGGGGTGCTGTGAAGCTTAATTAGGGTATTGTTGAAAGTATTGTTCTTGTAAATTATTTGCATAGCCATGTGTTTTATTAAATGATACACGCGCTCATTATGAGTAAGGACCACAGAATTTATTACATCAAGGGCAGCGAGTCTTAAGATACTTAAGAAGTTCCTTACATGCAACATGCAAAGTCAGGATAAACTGGCTTTACCTAGAAAAATCATAAGTGTTCCTCACTTATATTCAGCGGCCCCTTGTTTCTTCAACATGCTGCATGTACCTTATTTGCTTAGGGAACTTGAGAATTATTACAGACAAGGAAATCAAGACATGATTTGGGTTCAAATTCTGCTTTGCCTCGACCAATCCACAATACTCCTTTCCCTTCGGGTTTAACTCCCAAAGCAAAAATTCAGAGAGCCAGCTGTTGTCTTCCATTAAAGCTCTCACTGAAGTTCATCAGTAGGAAAAATTTAGTTCTTACAGCGAATCGCCCTTAATCACTTTTCATGCCAGATATTAAAATGAATATCAAAGTATAGGTAGGGCATGTTTCAATGATAAATTCTCATCAAGCAGCACAGCAATAAGAAATCCACTCTCTCTTCACTTAAAGTACCATAACACATAAACAGTGCCATCACTTCAAAGAACAGAAATAAATGGCTCCATTAGATCAGAGGATCCCAAACTTTTTCTTATGGCATACCCCTTCCAGACTTACCAGCTGCCAGCATACCCCTACCAGCATATGTTTTATATTTTAACCCCTTATATGCCAATTATTATAATGAAAATTAAATTACACAATTTCTCCCGCATACCGTCTTGTGTACTGGCAAGGTTTGTGTACCACAGTTTGGGAACCCCTAAACTAGATCATTGATTATGGGACTATGAAGTGTAGCTGCATGACAACCAGACACACACATGCGCGCGCACACACACACACATATAAAATTGTATTAATAGAAAATCTCACCCAAGAATGAACACAGAAGAATCCTTTTTGAATTCCTCTAGAATCTTGAGATAGGAATAAAAACAGAAAAGATACACAATAAAAAAATCTACATATTTTCATTCAATAATATCTACAGTGGTTTGTGCTCTCTACATGCTGTATAGCTATTTATTTTTTATTGATTTATATGCTACCCTTTTAAGTTAGCAAAATGCAGTCTGAGTTCAAATGTCCAAGAAACAAGCTGTCAAAGCTAGTGGGTACATGTCAGGAATTGTCCATGGAGAAGCACACAATTCTCGAACAAGAAACTTGACCTTGATAATTCATATTATAAAACACAAGCAGTCAATTTCCCTGGAAGCTTTTATTGCTTGATAGCCTGCAAAACCTGTAAGCACACATATACTGTATCATCTCTATTCATCTAGGTATAAAATCTAGACTAAATTGCCTCCAGGTTGGATCGGCACAGGTACAGATCTCAGGAAGTTGTTGCCAACTTAGCTGAAAAGAATTGTTAAGCAAGATGAGGAGTTTCTTAAAATAATCCACCAAGTGTGAGAACAAGAGTTCAAAGGAGGTCAGATGCTCTGTGCTTTACTCTCCCTTTAAGTAACTTTTTAATATTTAAGGTGAAAAGCTAGACTGACCCTAGAAAAAGGAGCACTTAACAAGGCAAATTGAACAAATAAGGCATTTCAGCAAGCAATATCCTACAGCACAGTTATTTGTATCAGACTGATCAATATTAAAAATATGCTTACTCTACAAAACTGAAAGGGGAAACTATGAACAAACAATTCCTGTGTCAACTGAGGTGAAGCGGCCTGAATATTAACAGTGGCTTGCATTTCTGCAGACACAATTAGCGGTATGCAATTACTACCATTCAGCCATTCGTACCAACATCTTCAAGTTTGGGTGCTGAAATTTAAGCACTTAAGAGCCAGATCCAGAAAGGTATTTAGGTGCTGAAGACCTCCTGAAATCAATAGGATTTAAGCACGGAAATCCCTCCTGGAATCTGGCCCTCATACCCACATTTACACATTTAAGTAAATACCCTGATTTTCAGTGACACGAAGCTTTTGGAGCTCCCATCAACTTCATCACTCTGGATGCAATGAACTTTTTTGGTTGCAGTGACCAAATTGTTCCCTTAGTAAATCTGTAAATACAGAGCCACGCCATTTATACAGTGCCAGGGCTGTCACAGGCACAGCATGCAGTAAGCAATTGTATGCATGCACCATCCTCCGAAGAAAATATGACAATGACTGCCCTCATTTGGTGACCAGGACATGCAAGCAAAGTTTAAAGAACGTTCCTTTGGATGCAGGATAAATCAAATCAGGAAATCATGCAAGAACAAAACCCTCATTATACTGAACATCCATTAATTAAATCCAATCCATGAACATCCTACACACGGCACAGACAAATGAGCTTGACAAACTGCTCCCAAAAGCCCCGTTAGGTGTTTGCACACTTCCACTATGAGCAGCCAAGAAGCAACACTAATTTCTCCATTTCTTTTATTAAACCAGCTATCGGTGCTGGTTGTCACCGATCCATCAAATATAGTAAGATGAATGAGCATTTTATGGTAGAGGGCAGAAGGTCCCGATTCACTTTTCATTCAACCCAAGCAAGATAACAGCATGCTCACTGGCTATTTTGAGATGAACTTACCGATCTCTGTTGTTCAAACATAATTTTCTTGTAGAACAAGTGAAATTGTTCAAAACTCAGTTCTTCCTTGGGTGCTCCCACTTCCTGTGAGAGAAAGTTGCACAGCATATTTAGAATTTCCTCTTTGATTTCTGTTGTGGCAACAAACATGTCCTTACCTTACTAGCTGCCTCACGGTGCCCAACCATGCATATGTATGGCTGTTGTGCCCTGACATCAACTATTTTGACATGCCAGTTAAGTAATTTCTTAAAATAAAGGTTATATGTAACATGAAAAAAAAGAGATGTTTTGGTTTATAGTACATTGTTTATAGTATATTGTTTCTGATCCACATCTCTGGCTTCTGACTCTTTTATCGCTGACCGGGGTACCAATGGCTAATTCACTTGCCTCTCGCAAAGTATAAGGGAAGGTGTCCCATTGACTCCTTGTTAGTAGAAGTAATGGTATTTAGGGCTTTGCAGATGGAAATTACAGGGCAAGAACAACACAGAAAAGATTTCTAAGGTTCTGGGAGGACCAATGGCCCTCAAAATGTTATGAATAGTAGTGAAAGTTGAAATACAAGTCTAAGGGGTTGGGGCTTTTTTCATAAGGCAAGAGTTCTCCGTTTAAAACAGCGTGGAGACTGGAATTTGGCCCAGTACCACAAACAGGACAGTCAACCTGATTTTGGCTTTCCACAGTACTGCAATATTAGGAACTGGAATAAAAGTGATGATAAGTTTAAAAAGAAAAACAAGAAGTTGCTGAGTTACAGCCAGATCTAAACACACACATAAAAAATGTGATAATTAATTTAATTCACATTGAAAGAAGCTAAAGATCTAGACAAAATACCATACATAGGAATCAGTTACAAGTGTTAGCCAGACATCAAGTACTTAATGATAATTACCACAAACTTATCCTTCAAAAACTTCATGCTGCCTACTTTGAAGTTTACTAGTGGAAGTATGGTCTTCAGTTCCCTAATGCTGATACTGAAAAAAAAAACAAAGCAAAAAACAGCAGTTTTATTAGTATACAAGTAGCTGGCATGTATTCTTCACCAGCACAAAAGTTAAAATATTGGTACAGTTTAAATACTTTTTGTTCATTGTTCCCATCCAGCTACAACTGGTAGCTGTGGCCAGTAGATTGCTGTCTTAGTGCAATAAAATGGTAAATATTCTTTAACTCTGTGTGTGTGTGTGTGTGTGTGTGTGTGTGTGTGTGTGTGTGTGTGTGTGCGTACGTACGTACACACACACACACACACACACACACACTGCAATCAACATGGAGAAAAAGCCTTACCTTCGCGTACAAGGAAACCTCACTAAATATATTGTCCATCATTAAGCTCCTGCCCAAAGCAGCATGTGTTCAGCAACAGAAGCCAACTGTAAAGTTGATTAAATGCAGCCAACACTGAGCACAACTATAAAACACATGGCCCATATTGAGGAAACATTTTTTTTTTTTTTTTTTTGCTTAAGACCAAATTAGTTCTGAATTCCAAACTGACTGTGCCCAGCTCAATCATCAAGTCTGTGGCTCTACTACCGGTCAAGTCTCCTCCCTCCCATACCCATCAGTCTGGGACTTCAGCTACTCCACAAATAAACGGCAAGCATGATGGGAGCTACCACAAGGATAGGTTAGTGTAGCCTGAGTAAGATGTATGGTAGTGCCCACTGGACTCAGTCCCTCTCAGCACTGACTCGAGTCATGGTGAGCCACTATACTGAATACATTTCATTGTCCTCTTCACTCTCACAGCTGAGCTGCACTTTTCTTTCCTATTTCCAATGAGTCCTATTTTTAACCAGCCTTTAATGTCTAGCAAGCATCACTAAATGGGGCCCCAAACAGCTTGCCAGAATCCCTCTGCTGCCCCTTGTCTCAGCCTGTCACATATGATTAGTGTGGCCCTGCCTTCCATGAAATGGAGCGGGACCAGGCTGCCTTGGGCCTCATGTGCATAAAAAATTTTGGAGGATCCCAGGACTCATAACAAGAACACCAGGTTCCAGTCATGGGTGGGGAGGGGTGGGGCTAATTAGCACATGGCTCCTTTGGGTGGGGTGGATATCTGGAGCACCTACACATACTAAATAGTTCTGAGGTGTGGGGTCACCATGGCTTGAACTGCTGTTGTCTCTGCTGGGGCCCAGCCCAATGAACTATATGGTAAATCATCAGCCTTTTGGCTTTGGAATAATGTCATGCATAGTTTGTAATATATCCAAGTAGGTACAGAAGTGCTGCTTAAAAGTATATTTATGGACTACCTGTGCCAAAATCTGCAGCAGTTTCAAAGCAGATAAACCGCAGCAATTCTGGATGAATTAAGGCTCTGGGTACCTGTAATTTCCCTATGTGCAAGTTACTACAGGTATGTTTGTTTCTAGGTCAGTGTTTTCAGACTTGCTTCTCACTTCCACATGCTCAGTGGAGCAGGATCTGACAGTAAGGCAGTGGTGGGGAACAGGCTGCAGGGGAAAGAAGTTGGGGGGGGGGGGGCAAAGAGCAAGGAAGCTGTCTGATTCCCCAGACTTATTTTCCCTGCTGTAGCAGTGAGAGGGGGATGAATTCAAGGCAAACCTCCAATAATTAGATTCCATACCTAGAAAATTTTATCAAATATCAAATCTAATTAGTGACAGGTAGTCTTATATTTGAGTAACTGTCAGGGGCGGGGGTGGGGGGAGCTGTGGCAAATGGCATCAAAGATAAACTACAAGAACTATAGTTCCAGTCAGTTCCAGGGCCCAGAAAGTCTGTAGATGGTACATGTCTGTACATACAGGAATATACAAGTGTCCTCCTGCATACAGAAAATAGGTATTTCTTCAATTACACACAAACAAATACCTTTGCTTATACATTTTTGCACATACTTTAGTAATGGAAAACAGAAAGCAACATTTGAAAATTTGCCCCCTTTGTTTCAAATGTTTTTCACAGTGACATAACTGAATGAGACCTCAAACATTAGACAGTCCAAACCCCAGTATCACTATCCTGTAACATTAGGGTTTTACAGGCAAAATACAGTTTATCAATCTTACACATGCCCCTACATTCTTACACAAAGCAAAGAGCCATGGGTGATCCTGCAAGTATTTAATCTCAAGCATATCTCAAGAATCTCAGAGTTAAATAATATAGAGTGGACAGAATACAGCATCTACTTAAAAAAAAAAAACCCAAAAAAAAACCCAGAGACCCAGTTAAAGTTTACTCAGGTCTCCAATCCCAACTGCTGCTAAAGTGGCTGCAAGCCAAAAAGGGTCACTTGAGCACAAAAACAATAGTAACTAGCAGAGTAAAAACCAAATTGATTCTTTAAGGTGATTTCTAAACTCCACTCACATAACAGGTTTTATCGTTGTGGTTTTCCACACAGAGAAAGAAGCAAAACCCGCAAGTAACTTATCTAGAGCCAAAGAGGGCATGAGCATCTGAGGCAAGACTGGAACTCAGGGAAGTCCATTAAGCGTGGTCCACATTTCTTTCCTGGGATTTTTCCACAGGTAGGAACTGTCTACCCATAAAGTGAACACACTAACACTTCACAGTACAAACCCTCTGGGTTCAAAGAGGACCAGCTGTATTGTTTTCTACTAGGGGTGCACCGATAGAGGTTTTTCAGACCAATACTGATATCCAATTTTTTAAGCAGGCATATTGGCTGATACAGATCTGATTTCCAATACAGTGTAGAAAGCTGCCTCCAGCTGGTAAATCCACTGTGGTGGAAGGGGAGGAGGGGTCTGCAGCCACCCCAGATTTCACGATAGCTCCCTCCTAGTGCCACCGCCGCCACGCACCTGGCGCAGCCCTGGCTCTTCCCAGCTCAAACTCCACCTCTCCCCGTGTACCAGGAAGAGCTGGGGCTGCTCTGGGCACACGGTGGTGCTGGGAGAGAGCTATAGTGAAATCTGGGGTGGCTGCAGCCCCCTCTGTAGCCCTCGCCCCAAGCTCAGCCCCCAGCAAGAAGAGCCTGGCACAGCCCCAGCTCCAGCCGCAGTTGCAGCCCACCCGCCCTGCCCCACACAGCTCTGGGGGGCACACTCTCCCCCGCCCCCCCATGTCCTCCCAGCGTGTAAGAAGCAGCAACAGGAGCCACCCCCAAACCCCACAAGCCGTGGGTCTGTCCCATGACCTGCCCCATGACCTGCCTCATCCTGGCTGGGCAGCACCTGCCCCTGCCCCCTCCCTCACCGTGGGGTGGGGGCTGATCTGCCCCTCCATGCCCCTTCCCCCACCCCTTCTACCACAACAGACTTACCAGCTGGCGGCAGCTCTCCACGCTACTGAGCTGTGCTCCTCACTTCCTAAGGGCTGTGCTGCGTGCACGCATGGCATTTATCGGCCAAATTATCAGCTGCATCAGGCCTATTTCCAATGCAGTCAATCTTTTTTATGTCAGTACTGATCCAATATCGGACCAATGTACCAGTGCACCTCTATTTTCTACTATTAAAACACAAGGAGATCTCAAGCAGATATACAATAGTGACAGCAGCTACTCTGCACCAGGCTCTTCCATTGTGGTGTGGTTCTTATTGTGCTTTGATGAACAAGCACCACATCAAGAGAGCAGGTGCCAAGTGAAGTGGCCCTGAGCTGGCATCCAGTAAAGAACAGTGCAGGTGGTACACTTTGTCCTCCCCCCACCCCAGACAGAGCAAGCCTCTCGGAGCCCATGTGTGTGGTTGGGAACCCAAGTCTGTTCCAGATCTTGGGTGTCTCATTTTGTATCGCAGTCAGCTGCCCAGTGCAAGGACTGTTTGAAGAACGGTGTGATTTCCTGCAATAGCATGGTCTCATTCACACGAGACCGCAGTTTATTCTGCTCTTTGGGAAAAGGCTAACAGAGGAAATGCGCGTCATTTTCTGCACTGAAGCAGAGGTACATAAAAATGGGAGTACCACAGAGAGGTTGAGGGCATTAGATAAGCCGTGGTAAAATGCAAAGCACCCAGGGATTGCATTTCCTCCTTAAAGCACTGGAGAATTTCCATCAAGGCTAGTGAGAAAACATACAACTGAATTCACAAGACAGCAGCCTCTGCACCAAAGGCACAGCTGAGCAGTGCTATGCCAAGGCAGTACTTCACTCTTGTCCGATCTCCCCAACACCCTGCACATCCTCCCTGCTCTGGCAGCAGGGATGGCAGAGCAGCACCAGAGAAGCAATGGCTGGAGGGTTGATGCTGCTGGTGGAGATTTTGCTTTTTTTTTTTTGCTGCCAACTCATGTGTCAAGAGGCCAAAAAGCCCCCAAAAAACCACCAGTTGTCAGCAGCAAAAAAGGAGGCAACATCTTCCCCTCCAGCCACTGCTCCTGCACCACCTGAGTCTGATTCCCTGTCCTTCCTGATGCAAATACGTTGTAAGGCGGGGGGAAAGGAGGTTGGGAGACTGAGGTACCCCCCAGCTCTATTCTGGTGCTCTCCCCCACATCTTAGGCAGCACCAGGGGCTCATGCCCCCACTCACCTGCCCATCATTTCACTCCTGCTCTGCCCTGACTGGCAGAACATGGATTCTCACTCACCACAGAGGAGGTCTTGCAGACTGCAAATCTCTAGCACTTTATGCATGGACCTGCAGCAAGTACCTGGTCAGTCCCTACCCAAATACACTGGCTCCATGCTGGGAGACACCATGCTGGGCCTGCTCAGCCAAGATGTGTAAATCTAGGAGTTCACTCCTGGGTCTAGGTCTCCGTTAATGCAGAGCAGAGCAATGGCTAAGCCAATGTCACGGCACTGCAAGTCCTTGCGAATGACACCTGTGAGCCCTCTGATATTTTGCCGGTATCTGGCTTCCTCCCATCCCACTTTCCCAAGGCAGCTTTTGTTCCTCCTTTGCAAGGTACCCCACACCCAGAGTTTCTCTGATGCCCCTACTCACAGAACATCTCTCCCCTAGACTCAGAGTCACTGCAAAGAGGAAGGACAGTGGTTATGCTGCTGCTGGACTAGGCCAGTCTATGCCCTACCTGCCACTCTCCCTGCACTCACATTGTGTTTGCCATGTCATGATGACATCTTTGAGGGTAGTGTGGTTCAGACAGATCTGAGCCAGCCAGGGCACCAGTAGTAAGCTAGTCGTGGCAGCACAGAGCTCATCTCAGGCAGCCACAGACATAGCCATAGACATCCCATCAGCTGTGCGGGCAGGAGCTAGAGCAATGGCCCAGGCTGGAAAAGGGATTCCCAGCAACAGGCTCTTACTCAATTAACAGAGAGGCAATAGCCTTTGTAGAGAAAGTATCCAGGTGTGTGGTGTGGGGCACGAGATGGACTGGGGAGCTCAAAGCTGGGCTGAGGGGAAGGCACCTCCTTGATTACAATTACAGCTATGCTAACACCCGCCACGAAGACAGGGCTAAAAGGAAGAAGATATATTTGGTTAAAGTATACTATGTCTGATCGTCGCTGAATGTCACATGCTTGATGTTCTTCAAATAAAACAGGGCATGTATGTTCACTAACAGTAAGCGTCTCTTATGAAAAGATAAAAAAAACAACCTGTAAAGGTAGTTTACATTTCATTTTAAATGCATAAAATAGAAAAATGGGCCATGAAAAAACTAAAGGACACATACAAAGGGTGAGATTCTTACCTGTTCTTTCTTGTCTGTTCAACTGAATAGATCTGCTTTCTCAGCCAGCTGGTAAAACAGACAGGTTATTTTGAGAATTAAGAACCAAGCCTACTCCATATAACAGTGTCAGTGTCGAAACCAAGCAGAACAACATTTATGCTTCAAATCAAGTCATTTGGAAAGATTAACAAGTATTTCTAGGGCACCCTTCAAGGCCCCCACCAATGTTCCCGTCCTATTTTATTATTGTTCAGTAAATGTTTCTCTCCAAATGTTGCAGTGACAGAGCCACATGAACAACAGTGGGAAATGACTAAACCCAGCCATGGGAAACAGGGGAAACAACAGGACCACAGGTGGATGGTGTAAATCAGCATAATCCCGCTAAGTCCAAGGAGCTGTGCTGGATGCAGTGGGACTGAGCAATGCCCAGCTGAAGAACTGAACCCAAACATGGGCACATGCATAGAAAGTAGACAAATGTAAAAAGAGAGAAAAATGTTTTCCCCTTCATGTTTCTCAGCTATTGCACATTTATACCAATCAGAGTTTTTAAAGAAACCTGAATCAGGCAAGTTTCAGTTGGAGCAAACAGCATTCCTGCAAAACTGTATTGGAAACAGTGCAACTTGTACAAATTTCTTGCGTAGGGAAGCTCTACATACAGGAACACTTTTTATCCCAAAAAGATAGTGACTGTCTTTCATTAACAAATGTTGTACTCAGTCTATAAAATGCAGGAATCCCTTTACTCAGGGGTGCTCAAGCCCTGGCCCAGAGGCCAGATCCTGCCTACAACACCGTATCACAACTCCCCCACTGCCAAATTCCCAGATGCGTTAGGAGGCCCAGGCCCTGAGCACTGGATTAGACACCGGATCCCAGCATGCAGGGCAGGGAGGGATGTTGCCAGATCCCAGGGCCAAATCCTGTTGTGCAGGGCCAGGTGGGGGCAGCACCAGGCCCCAAAGACCCAATCCCAGTGGAAGGGGGTAGAAGGGGGCAGTGCTGGGCCCCCAGGGACCTATCCCAGCATGAAGGGGCAGGGAGAGGGCAATGCTCAGCCCAGGGCCTGATCCTAGCACACAGGATTCATCTGGCCAGCAGACTGGACCGGCCTCATCCCAGTCATTTGGGCCATGAGACCAAAATGTTGAGCACTCCTGCCTTTGCTCACTGCTGCAACACAAGAGCAGCAGTGCATAGGAAAACTGTACCATGCAATATTACACAGTCAGACCATAGGTAGGACATGCACACACCCCCTGAGAAAAAGAGGCATGTTACAGAAAAGCATGAGCATGGGGTGGGAGCAAAAGGCCCATTTACAACCAGGGGACTCAGCAGGATATTAAAGGTGTGGGGTCCTCAGAAACTCAGTGTAGCCTGAACTCTCTCCAAGGTCACCACACACCTGAGCAAGGCATTGCTCTGAACGTCTTAGGATAGTATCACACACTCACTTACAACCGTTGAAAAAAAATCACTGGACTGTTGTGGTGTACTGAAGTTAATACATATTAGGGTAGGCGTGGCCAACCTGCGGCTCTGGATCCACATGCGGTTCTTCAGAAGTTCATAGGCGTCTCCTTGAATCTTTGCACAAGCACACGGTGACCAGCTTCCAGACGGATGGATGACCTGTCTCTACAGATGGAAGCTGGTCGCCATGCGCTTGTGCAAAGATTCAAGGAGATGCATATTAACTTGTGCAAAGATTCAAGGAGATGCATATTATCTTTTGAAAAGCCACACTTGGCTCTTGAGTGGCAGGTTGGCCGCCCCTGTATTAGGAGATAACCCTCACCTAAAAAGGGAGAGAGACCTCTCTACCTTAACATCCCTTTCTAGACTTTTGCCATCATATTCTAGAAGAAGCATCTAGCTGTCACAAGTTTCTCAGAAATGAAGGGTAAAAATTCCACTTTACCTCTCTGTGATTGCAGGTGTGGGAGCACTCATAACCTCTTGATGCAAGATATTCAAGCCGCACAGCCATTTATCGGTATCTTCTTTAGAATCAGCTGAAAAAGATGAATATGCTATGAGGAACATGGACGCCAAACAAAGACATAAGACTCTGATGTTCAGATAAGCCCCAGTGTATGAAACACAGTGGTTAACCAGCCCCTTTGATAATGTTACTTCAGAGTTATATGCTGCGAAGGAAATATTTAGTTAGTTTTCATAACTCTTTTTTTCCCCCCAAAAACGGCCTGCTGGACCTGTTAAATTGTCTCTTTTTAAACGTTCGCTCGTCAGATCACATGAAGATTCGTAGCTCCTGAGATGCTGCTGCTGACCTACCACTACACTCTCACTATGACATTTTTCTGTTTCAGTCTTCTGCTTCCAAAAGTGGCCAAAGCAGACACGAGAGCATCCCGGAGTCACCTTCTGCTACCGAACGAACGTGCAACTTGTGGATGGTACAGATCCCATTGTGCTGGGCTCTAACTGTAGCCTTTGACACTTCTGCGTAACCTGTGAAATAAATTTTGCAAGCAAAGAACTAAGTCTAGTCTGCTATGATCACACCACTAAGAACTGATTACTCTGGACTGAGTTAATTGAACTGATTTATCTTGTATAAGGCAGCACACATTACAGGGTGAAAGAAGCACGTCTTGCAGTTCCTCCCATCCTGCTGCAAAATGAAAGACCAGCTATTTGTTCCTTGACCACCTTGCAGCCAGTTGATCACGGGTTTATGTTTTCAAGATTACTTTTGTAAGGCAAAAGGTTTGAGATGTGTCTTGTTGAAAAATGTTGGACTTGATACTTCCAGTACCCACAAATCAGAAAGGCCTGTTGCACTGGGCACTGAGATCCCACTGGAGAAGGCTGAATTGCTGTATGCTGGAATCCACAGTGCCTGGGTGACACAGATTTGTATTAAAAGTAAGGGTGGTGGTCTGTAAACTTCCTTTCCCCTCCCCTCATTTCAGAATAGGTAAAGCTTTTGCAGCTCTCATCTGGAAAGCCCTAAATTAGGGGTGTCAAACTTGTCTGGCCCTGCAAGTCAGATGAGCAATACAATATTGTCCACGGGCTGGATGAATGGAGCCAGAATGGCTCCGTGGACCCACACCCCTTCCAGTCTGGGACCTGGTGGGAAGAGGCCTGACATCCTAGGCACCTGGCTACTGCCATGGAAATAAGCCATGGTGTTGGGCCTCTTCCCGAAGTGCTGCTACAGCTGTGAAGGTCCCCATCCTCCCCACCTCCCCCCCGCGAGGCTATAAGCTGGATGACCTGGATCTACACACTGATCTGGCCCACAGATCATATATGTTTGACACCCTGCCCTAAAGCATTCAGTTCTGACATCAAAGCTTTTCTTTACCCGAAACAATTTCCCTCCCAACTGGTTTCCCACCCGCATCTCCAATTCAAGCCATCTGCGCAACATCCTGCAAAACAAAAATGATCTCTCCAAAAAGATGCAAGGCTATATAAGTTAAAAATATACTTTTAAACAATACTGTGTCCCCCGGGACCCCGGCTAGAGCCTGGCTACAGATCCCAGTGGAACTTGCTCACAATTAGTTACGTTTTGGAGAGGAACGGGCACCACCCAGTGCCGATCTAATTGTTCCCTGAAGGCAATTTGGACCTGAAAAAAGTTAAACTTTTCCCCCTTCAGTAACAGTTACTCTGTATTGTTCTAAGAAACCAAGACAAAGTGTTTTAACAAAGGAAAGGATTTCCCCCTCATTGAAAATCACATTAGTCAAGTTGGGCTATGATTTAGTGTTATGGCAACATAGCTCCTGGTACAGGGTATGTTTTCAAAATAGTGGCAAAGGTTAGTTTTTGACAACAGCAAGAAAGGGAGAAAAAACAGCAGCCTTCAGTGTGGATGGCACATTTATGTTTAAAGCGTGCCAACCACACTGAACGTTCTGAGTCTCCAGGTATAGGTTGGACTTCACCTCTTAACTAAAACATCAAAATGTGCTACCTGGGACCAAACTAATCACAAGAAACCTCTTTCCAGCCCCCAAGATCATGCATACCATTTACAGCCCCCCCCCACACACACACACAATTTAGTGCAACAGTGTGTGTACATGCAATTAGTTCAAGCATATAAATATGGCATTTGCTTACACTATGGAGAAAGTGCATCAACTACAAAGCACCTCGATTTTACATTAAAAAAGCACCACTCACTTCTCTGCTCTGCTGGGAACTTCTTTTTTAAATGACTTGAACTTATTGCAGCTTTGCAAAGGGAGGCAGTGCTCCAGAATGGGACACTACCGGCTTCAACAAATGCGGAAGCAAGAAAATTACTGCACTACATCAGACCATTGGTCCACATAGTCCTGTACAAAGGAAGGTTCAAGGATGCTTCATCATTAGAGATGTTTCTCTCTTCTCTTATTTAAATAACCCTTATCAGCAATTCCAGACAATCTCATTTTCCATTAAAAATAGCTGATTCTAGTCTGAATCTTTCCAAGCTCCTGGCTTCACAGCTCTCCTGAAGCAAAGAGACTTGGGTTATGTAAAAAAGTCTCTTCTTGAATTATTTTTTGATTCCCTACCTTTCAATGATTAATATTTCTTTGTTCCTTTAGATGAGACTTAGTAAGTCAAGTGACATACGCAGGCCTAGCATGGCACCTCAACCTGTAGCTCATCTGTTATTCTAGTCCTTGCACTTTCCTAAGTAGAGAGACATTTTCTGTTGCATGGAAGTTTTTGTGATTTGGCCACACCGAGAAAAGTCATAGCTGTAGCTCCAGCACTCAGCGTTACCTATGACCCACACTAGATTGAAACTCAGTGGTGAAATCCTGGCTAGCCTCCCTCATTGTCAATGCCAAAACTTCCAGTCCCTTTAACGGAGATAATCTTGCATGCGGTATCTTCAGTGTTGAAAGTCTCAGCTGAGATAATTAACCAGAAAGGGTTTACACATAAAGAAAAAATGCTAAGTGTGTCTATACATTTTTGTGAATCTTTGAGAGGCCTTGGGAAGTTGCAAGCACAAAGAAGCGGGTTATTAAAAATATATCCAGAGGCTACTACTAATTTTTTGCTATATATATTGCTTTCAGGCAACCTGTCTTGCATCAACTGGCAGGCATGTCATCATTCCAAAACATACAGAGACAAATGTCAGGCGGAGCAAAAGGCTGATTGACACAATCCAGACATCTGAAATGACTGCTTCATAAACTAAGCAAAATGATCAGTTTAGACAACACAAGAGAAGACTCCATACCAGCTATTTTAAAGCCTAAAGTACAGACGTTGCCATTCAAGGACATTAGTGGCAGCAAGGGTAAAAGCATTCTTTCTGGTTTTAAACACTAAGCGAATACTAGGAACACCATAAACTTTACACTACTGTTCCATCTTTGCACTATGTTCCTAGTCCACAGGGTTCATTGTCTATGAAACAAAAAGAAAAGACTTACCTGCTAAGCTTAATGTGCAGAGAACAAATTGGGTACCATAAAAAATTGTGAAGCAATGTTCATCTTTCTGCTTTGCTTTCCCACGCTCAAAGTCCTTTGAATTTTTCCCTGGGCGAATTTCCTTTATTTCCATCAAATCCACTGAAAAGAAAGAGAATGCAAGTCACTGCACACTGTACTTGCATCATCCCAAAAGAACCCATTGCAGGAGGACAAATGACTATTACATGATTATTATTATTAAGATCATATTAACCACAGATTACAAGTTTCACAATTCTCCAATTTGGAGCATACAACTTTTGTGAGATCATCTAAACAAGCTAATAAAGGTGCCACGCACATCAGGCCAGGGGAGTGGGAAAGGGAACAGAAATATGACTTCTTTGCCAAAACTTGTGTGACCACTATTGTCTCTACTGGATAACTCCTATCCAAAACCTGGAACGTCAACAGCTGTTCAAGCAGTTTTATGAGTGGCATTTGCCTCGATAACTGATCCAGGATACACGTCACCAACTCCACCATGAAAACTTAAACATTTCGAGCAAACCTACACTCTTACAGTTCAGCCGGTTTTTTCACTAAGCTTCAATGTAACCATTAAGACACAAATCAACCCCGCTCTGCTTAAATCCAAACAGATCTCAGTGCTTGAGTGTAAACTTTATTGTGATATTACTTGTATTACTTCCCAAAAAAAGAGCACAGATTCACTTTCAAGAATTGTGAAATGGAAACGCTGCTCGGATGCACGTTGTGGAGTCAGTCCTGGACAAGTCCTCATGCATTACTCTACAAGTCTGCATAATAGTTGAGGCAGCACTGAAATAGAAATATGTGCGTTTGTACGATAAGATACTTATTAGAAAACTGAGGAAGTGGTTTTATTCTTCCTGGACTGGACAGAAGCATACATACATGGCTCTTCCTACTTTTGACAGGTCAAAAGCTATTGGTTACAAGATGAAGAGTGACGGGCGGGGAAAAAACTGCACAGTGGCTCTCGAAGTGTGTCTATCAGATCATAAAGCATCAGAGGAAAGTGACTGGGGGGTTCTGCAATTCAGTGATCTAGACAATGCATTTTAAGATAACCATTTTGGTGCTAGTAGATGGTGGCTTATAAAGCAGAGTGAGAAATTAATTATAGTTTAACAGAGGAAAGGCTACTCCCACCCCACCTTTTTTTTTTTTTTAAAGTTGAGATATGTGGCATGATGAATTTGTATGTGGTTTGAGTTTTCAGGCTGGGAGTGCAAGGGGTTTTATCAGCAAAGCCTGGAGAATGCAATATTCCCACACCTAGGAATGCCTTGGGCTCTGCCCGTTACCCCAGGCCAAACACATCCTTGCATTCGGTAGTGTTTATTCAGACAGACGAAGGGACCTTCCCAGCTCCTAGAAGAGGCAGAGCCTAGCTGTGAAGTGCTGCGCAGTGTAGTAGAGCAAATCCGTAGTTCCTGACCCAGGCAGGACGCTTATTCCCTCAGTAGAGCTTTCTCCAAAAGAAAGCCGCTGCACCCTCGCAACCTTTCTGCTCTCTCGCATACGAATAACCTGGAGAATATCAACCTCCAAGATTTGCAAACTTGGATGCCTAGCTATGCAGCCTGTATTTTGGAAATGCCCCCCCTACACACCAGAATGAATGATCTCCCATCTGGCATCAATGGCAGAAAGGCATGCAAGCTTGTGGCAGAGCACTTCAACCTCCCTGTTCTCAGGCAGCAAACCTCTAGAAACCGAATTAAAAGAGGAAATTGTGGAACAAGAAAACACCCACAGACTGGATTGGGTTAAGTATGGTTTAAATAGGGCCGGCATATTCTTTTCCCAGGACCTGGGTTTGTTTCTGTGACTCCTTTGTTCCCAAGCTTTATTGCCTGAGTGTTTGCTCCTGCCCCTCCCTCCCCTCTCTCCATCCCTACCTTCTGCTTTCCTATTCAAATGTCTCTCTCCTTTTTACAGAACTTTATCACGTGAACTTCAGCCCACAAAAGCTTGTTGAACATCTACTGTAGTTAGTCTATAAGGAACAAAACGACCCTGATTTTTACTTGACTTCAGTCTGACACAGCTAACTGTGTCTCAACACCCAGCACCCAACAACTCCTAGTGACTGCTCAGCCCTCTGACAATCCAACACCTTGCTTCTGTCCTCTGGCCATGTTTAGGTCCTCATCCTGAAATAGCTACATCCAAAAACACCGGTCTCACTCTCACTCGCCACGTTTTGGCAGAGACAAGTCAAAATATGAAACTTGGATCTCATTGAAAAGTAAGGCAATAGGGAAGCATTCATCCGACTTCCTATATCCTTACAAGGTGTTGAACACCCCCCACTAAGACCTACAGCAGAGATAAAAATAAAAGTTACACAAGGCTAATTGTTGTTGCCATTTTGAGTGACTATTACCTCATACTGACCTCTACAACAGACACAAAATTGCTTAATGTGTTCTCTCCATTACACACACACACACACACACACATACACACACACAACTTCCTTTCTTTGCATACCCTTTCACCCTTTCCTCCTTGTGCTCTTGATGCCTGTGCGTGTATGTGTGCTGGGATGGACTACGGGTTTTATTGCAATGACTCTGTTTTAAATGTGTTCGTGGTTGCAATAAGCTTGCATGCCTCAGTTTACCCTAACTTGCTGGTACACAGGGAACGGAAGTCCCAGAGCTCCCTATGGACAAGACAAGCAACAAAGGAAAAGAATAGCTATTTCAAGAACAGATATTTTCAACAAGGTGGGTCTAGAAGTGACACCCAAGAGGTCCAGAGGAGGAGGGGCAGATATGCTTGACGATGGAGGAAGAAGTTGGAAAAAGCAGGGTTTCTGCTGGGAAGCTAGAGGCTGAAGCAAGGGAACATCTGGGGTATCTTGGGGTGTGCAGACTGGAGAGAGAATAGCTGAGCTAACTGTAGGGGTACTCCAGGGGATAGCGCAGGGACAGAGAATGCTTACCCCTTTGGAGGCAGGAAGGGTCTTCTGGCTGTCTGTTTTGCTACTTGCATCTTGGGATGTACTCTTTCCCCTTTGGTGACCTAACATCCCTTTCTCAGGAGTTGAACCGGATGCTGGCTCCCTGAGGAAGGTTGTAGACAGCCAGGGAGGGTCAGGGACAGAAAGGCTAGGGTTAGGGGCTGCACACCCAGGAGTTCTGCACCCAGCAGGCACGTGCATGGATCGGCTTGGCCACAGGTAGCCCGACTAAGTCCCACTGAAGTCAAAAGAAGCAAGACCAATCAGGCCCCAAATGCTTACAACTGCAGACTCCCTATTAACCATCAAGCAGTACTTAAAACCAAATAACTTGCGCACTGCCCAAGGAAACATGTCAACCTCAAAATGAACCACGTAAGGCAACAGACTGTAACCCAAGAGAGGACTTCCATTTAGTCTAGTCAGCCTCATGCCAGTCTGGAAAGCCAAAACCCCAAAGCCATTTTCAGGCTTCTGGTTTATGGATCACCCAGGCTTTTATGAGGTTATTTCCGTGGGGTTCAAGGGATTACTTTGGCAAGCAAGGTATCCTCTTGATTCTGACAACTCATTTAAGTGGCTGCTCGACGGGATTGGAGCCGGAAGGACCTTCATTTACCATACTATTTCAGGATCAGAGCTGGACGTGCAGTATAGTGGTCTGGGAAAGTGGCCAAGAGCCAGGAATTCCCAGATTCCAACCCCAGCTCTACCCGGGAGTTGTACAGTCTAGGGGAAGCCAGCAAATGTCTACACTTCATTTCACTACAGCTGAAGAGGTGCCACCTGGCTTACTTGCACATCTCCCAGAGCTCTACCATAGCAGGGCATATATTGATTGCCCTAAATTTAGGCACAAAACTTCTGACTGCTTTATTTCTTCTCCACCAAGTGGCTAAGCAAAAAAATGCTTAAATAGATTGAGGACTGCAACTGGAAAGGAACAGACACAATAAGAACATGCATTAGAAAGAGACAGCTGTCTCTGGCTAATAGGCCCCGAGTCTGATAGAGGTACTTATTTTCATCTATAATAAGATGAACTTCAAACACCACTTGGAAGCTGCATATCCAGTTATAGTCAGTAGACTCATGGCAGAAGAGGGTCTTAAAAGAGGATTTAAAGGAGCAGAGTTGTGGTTTTATGGACTCTTTCACAGAGTTCTTCTTTTGTAGAAAATATTGGCTAAAATGAATTGTTATATAATATGCAACCAGACTCTTGAACGACCTGGATTTTTTTAAAACTTGGGTTTTAACAAAGCACAGAAGCAGGCAGTCCATCACACGGCTAAATTGTCCACGTGACTATGGAAATAGAGCCTGGCCTGTCTTCCGAGTTGTACTGTCTCACATCTGGAGCCTTTGTAACTGTGTCTGAAATAATTTTGCATCTTATAATCTTTGATAGGTCCACTAGACCAGTGTCTCTCGTTAGATTTTACCGTCCTTATGAGTCAAGCTGTCCTCCACGCTGCATCTAGAGTGTGGTTTGTAAGATTTCGGAGGTGTCTGCAGTTCCCAAGGTGACTATGCATTTTCAGTCTGTGAGCAACACCACCGCCCTGCGCTCTGCGCACCACGCACCACACTAATACCCAGGTTTCAAAAAAGGACACAATAGCTCCCATTGTCAGCCACGTTTGATAGTTATATCACAGATTCTGCAAAACTCGAACCAGGCGACTGTCGTCACTAACCACACCAGAGTCTATTTGCAAAAGGGAACTGAGGGCTTTTTAACTCTTCATCCAATGGGGATCACCTGCACCCTTCATCCGATGGGGATCACCTGCACCCTTTCCAACATTGCGAGATTATGCACGTCTCATGTCAGATCAGGTTTCTCTCTCTCTCCAAAACAGCAACCGCCTCTGAAAATTTTTGTAATGCAAATGACCAAACATTTTTTTTTCAAAAAACAGTTCTCAAATGCATGCAAATGATGTTGGCTGCAAGCAAAACCATCCTTTGTTTGTAGAGGGTCAATCTAAGCACAAACTTTTTTTCTTTTGGTCTGTCTACACCACTGAAGTTCCTGAACCAACCTTTTTTCCCTCATGTAAATATTGCCACAACCTCGCCACTGGCTCTCCTCCACCTGGGTCAGTGTTTCAAAATACTGCTCCTAACATAAACCACCCTGACTTCTTGTCCTGGCCATGACAAGCCCTTTAGTGTCTCCACTTGCTTCCCTTGTCCACCACAGGGAATAAAGACTTCTGGGCCCTGAACCCAAATCTGTCTGTGGAAAGGTCCGCATGGATTTCAGGGGACTTTGTATCAAGACCCTAGTCCCTGCTGTTCATCTTGTACAGCTCAGCTGCTCCCCGCTTAATAATGTGCTCATGTGTGCTACCACTTTAGTTCTACCCTGACAATGAAGCCAGCCTCGACTGACTATACGCGTGTACAGGAAGAAGGTATCATTTTCAAATGTGGTCCTGGTCATTACATTGAAAACCTCTCACTATGCACAGCAACACACTTTACTAAACAATTTATAAACTTTTTCCAGCTGGGGATCTTATAATTTAAAAAGAAAAAAAGCAGTAAATGTGAAAAGGTTATGGTTTGACATTAAAAACCCAAATCATCTCTACAGTGGAATGGCAAGTGTGTGAGCAGAGAGGTGGTTAGCCATGTCAGGCTGAAGTCAGGCAGAAGGAAGGGCAGGGTACCATGGAGACTAACTTGATCGCTAGGGTATAAGATTTTGTAGGCTACAGCCTGCTTCATTGGGTGCTATGAATGGAGACCTGTCTCGGGCAGTGGTTCTCACCCTTTTCAGACCTCTAAGCAGACTCGCGGTGCCCCTTGGAAAATGCCAGCTCTTGGTTTTCTTCTTTTTTTTTTTGCCTAGAGAAAAAAAACAATAGAGCAGTTTCTCTGCTGTGAAGCACTGAAAACCCCCCCACAAGATTTCTATATGAAATCTACCCAGGTTTATCCTATGAATCATAATGTGCTAACATTGGTTGGCATCCCACAGCACCCTGGAAAAGATATTGTGGCAACCTGATTGAGAATCACTGGCCTAAGGTGCCACCCTGTCTTCTACCCTACTATGTAATTTTTGCATACATGCAAAACAGTTTAAATACCAGACATTTTTATATATAAAACTAGCCCTTTCCACATATTATATTCTACTAATTATATAAAATTTCTATTTCTAATTTATATACATACATACACACATGTATGTGTATTTTTTGTGTGTGTATACATATGTGTGTGTGTATATTTCTAATATATCTATTTATAAAATATATATTTAAAATAAAACCTGGGATTTGGAGAATAAAATACAGTCTGAAGTCACTGGGTACTATAGAGTTTCAGCACATACTAGAATCATATTTATGACCGAGCACGCTACAAAGTTCACTTGGTTCTGCCCCTGTTTTACTCACTGACCATGACAGGAAGTCTGGCCTTTGTAAGTAAGTATTAAAACACAGAGCAAATGAGCTGTTAAAGGGAAGAAATGATCCGAGCGCAGTTAAAGGCTACATATGTTCATCTTTTCATTTGACCACAGAAACCAAGCCCTAAATACTTAGCTGAGAAAAGAAAGAAAAAAAAATGCATAAAGCACCTAAAAGTTCCATGAGCAAGAACTGAAAAAGTTTAGTTTCTAAAGAGAAAAACATGATTTTTAATATCTCTTTGCAAAAGTTATTTTGTGACAAACAAAAAAAGTGAATTTGCTGTTTATGGTGGGCTAACACTAAGCAAGCAGTCACCAGTCAGGATATGCACAGCAAAAGAAAAAGGAAGCAACAAACCATAAGCTTAAAGACCTCAGCATGCTTTGTGTTTCCCATATGTCTATGCAAACAACATTGAAAGAAATTCAGATAGGCCAGAGAGTGATAAAAAACAAATAAGAGTTACTGATTAAAAAAAAAAAAATCAAGGTGATTAATTTAACATTTGGTCAAAAAACAGCACTTCATTATTTAACACTTTTCAATAGGAAAATATGCAAAATATTCATCACTTTTTCCACAGGGGCATAGATAGCATGAATGCTTATTTTTAGTCTTTACATCTAAATGGAGAAGAGATGAGAATTGTCCCCATCACAGCCAGTTCCCATCACTACCACTTTCAGAAACACCCCGATGACTTTGACATCCAAGTCTAATGAGCAAAAGTGACTTTACCACTTTCATAGGAGGGTAAGAAAGTCGGGCTGGAAGGGACCTTGAGAGGTCATCTAGTCCAGCACTCTGCTCAAGGCAGGATCATCCCTCACCAAACTATTGTAGCCAATTGTCTAACCCTGTCTTGAAAATTTCCAGGGATGGAGATTCCAGTGTCTCTAGGGAGCCCGTCCCAATGCTCAACCACCCCCATAGTCAGAAAGTTCCTCCTAATCTCTGACTAAATTTCCTTTGCTGCAGCTTGAGGCCATTGCTCCCAATCCTGCCACTCCTTTAAGCCACTGAGAAATCCTTAAATCCCCTCTGTCCTTAAAGCCACAGAAAGAAACCCATCTCCATCCTTGCTGTAATTGTTCTCCAGGTTTTGAAGACAGTTATGAACTCCTCCCTCGGTTTCCTCTTCTCCAGACTAAATAATTCTTAGCTCTTTCAGCCTTTCCTCATGCATCTTGATTCCCAGCGCAGACTCTCTCTCACCTGTCCACATCCTTCTTGAAGCATGGGACCTTTCAATGACTCTTAGGTAGTAGAGGGCAGAATCCTATTTTACCATCAAGCGCCTACGTGGGCCTGATTGCCACACGAGTACAATTTTTGGTGCTGATGCAGGGCTTAGAGTTTTCTTCCACTCGTGGCAGAAGAGGATAACCCAGGGATGTGTGTACCTGCTGTAAGTAAAATAGAAGCAGACCCTCCCACATTTTAGCTCTGTAACGTAGTGGTTAGGGCACTTACCCATATAGTGGGAGATCCAGATTTTAGGCCCACCCTCACCTAGGTACCCACACATAGCTGTGCAAGCGTATCGTGAAGAAAAAGGTGAGCACGCGCTGGGGGAAAAAAAAAAAAAAAAAAAAAAAAAAAAAATCACACGCAGCTATGTAAGTAGCACTTAGGCACTTGCAGGTGAAATAGGATTTGGTCATAAGCAGGGATCCTGGTTTACTCCGATATGAAAAAAATTACCAATTTCTGATTAAAAAAAAAAGTAACCCCAGATCCACATTTTTCCGCAATTAAAATGAAACATCACTAATATATATCTATATCTATAGATTTATACATAGATCTATATCTATCTATAGATCTATATCTATAGATTTAAATATAGTTACAGATATGTATTAGCAATGTTTCATCTTAAATCGCAGAAAAATGTGGATTTGGGGTTGGGTTTTTTAATCGGAAAATTGGAGATTTGTAGATAGATAGATAGATGGGTGTTTCATTTTTATCATGGAAAATGTGGATTTGGGGTTACTTTTTTAATCCAAAAATTAGGGATTTTTTTTTAAATCAGAGAAAGCCAGGATCCCTGGTGGCTCCAGGTGATGCCTGCATGATACTCACCCTACTAGGCAGTGCTAATAATCAGCCTTTTCACAGCATTGCCCAGACATGGCAGGCCAGGAGGCAGACCCCATAGTGCGGATTGGTAGGTTTGAGGCGGCACAGGTAGGTTTACAGCACAGACATGCCTGAAATCGCTTCAGAAAATGGCACCAAAATAGTATAAATAGTGTTTTGCACACACCTCTGGATCCTGGGAAGGTGTGCAAAGCCTAACTGTTGTCTTTTTGGACGTCCAGCAACAAGTGTTTTCAAACTACGATGCACAAAAAATTAATTTTCAGGTTAAGGATTTTCACAATAGTGTAACATATGATCGTGATCTATGGAGGCCTAATTGAAAAGAAATAAATTAAATAAATCCCTACACAATTATGTCAGCACTTTCTGTGGCATTATGGATACAACTGCATCGCCATCTATGAGATGCATCTGTCTTGTCAAATCTGATGGCTGCCCAATCTAGTACGCTATTACCCAATGGCCGTCCTACACCTGAAATGCTGCTTTGTAATGTTGCTCCAATACACCTTGTTAATCCAACTTTCACCTCGAAGTGCCAAACCATCTGCCAGACAGACAAGTTGTACAGGCAGAGGTTCCTATTGTGCAGTGTAATCCAAAAGGAGAATGCTTTTCCTCCAGATCCAATCTCATAAGCAGAGCCAGCAGACACAAGCAGCATTTGCCAGTAGCATTTTTATCCCAGGTTAGTTCTCTACGAGGATTCATTCAGTCTAAACTCAGCCTCAGCATGTGGAAATCCCACCTCTCCTCCAGAATGGTGAAAGCCTCTTTACAGAAATTCAGATTTCCCTCTTCTAGGCAGGACAGGAGCATGCTGCTTTTTACTCGGTGTTTCAACGCTGGAGAGGTAAGAACAACCGAGCCATTTAACTGCCTGGTTGTTTTGCACAATCCAGCTCCTAATGCTTTGTGTAGGCCCCCAGAAAAGGCCACATGGTGAAGGGATGACGTGGTATGAGATTTGTCTACAATAGATAACATGGTTTAAGATTTGTCGACTCTGGATTTAGTAACTGCCTTCAAAAATGTACAACCCACATCACAAACAGTATTCACAGGCCACCACAGAATTAGGGAGACTGCGGAAACATTACTCCTTAACTAGAATTATTTTGGGGGTAAGCCACTAATATTACGTCCCTTTCCCAGGTGTGTAAACTGAGGTGCAGAAATATCATGTTAAATGACCATCTCATTTTAGTTAGTGTTAAAATCTTCTGCAACAGTCACTTTCGACCAGAAATGAAGGAAGTAGTAGCAAGCAGGATACATACTCACACTGCATCAAGGTATTGCTGAGGCTGAAGAAAGAGGAAATGGTTACTGCATACACTGACAAGCTAACTCAGAGAGCTTGTATTTCTGAGCGTGGCTACTCTTAGCCCTTGAAGCATGTATGGTCTCTGGGGGTTCGCTTCTGTTACCCCCAAACTTGGGTGCTTCACTGTCAAAGACAGACAATGATGTTAGGAATATGAAAACCACAGCAAAGCTATGCCGCTGTCCTCCTTCCAACTTATCCTTGAATTTTTCCTCCAATGTGAGCTCTACCACAAAAAAAGTGGCTTGACCGCTGACATATCAGGACCACTGCTTATCTTCCTAATCGCTGCTGTCCTGTCTTCCCATATCCAGTTCCTCTGTCTACTTATTGTTTCACCTTATACAGTAAGCTTTATGTCTGTACCCCACTGCTTTTGCTATGAGTTTCTACTGTTCTTCACGCAATGAGGCTCGGGGCTTTGATTTGGGCTCCGAGGGGTATTGCAACGCACGTAATAAAGAGGATAAGAAAAAAAGAGGAGTTGGAGGTGATCCTGCAACTCTGCTCCAAACAAAACAGGCTTCCGTGAGCTTCCAGTTGCTCCCATCTCCATGTAGGCCACAGAAGACAAACCAAAGGTTTGGGAGGTGCAAATGGCAAAACAGGCGTCCAGACAGTCCTCAGACTTATGACACAATTGGTTCCTGAGACCTGCGTCTTAAGTCGAAACGTTGCAACTTGGAACCGATTTTCCCATAGAAAACAACGTTATAAATGGGGGATTTGTTCCTGAACGAAGGCCCGATACCCTAGTTTCACTAAAAATAACCCAGAATTTTGTACTCAATGCATTACAGATGAGTAACATAGCTACATTAATGTATTTATATTGTAAATAGCAACCATATTGATTTGGAAGGGCTTCTTTGAGGTGACCTGGCTGGACTTTTTGAAGGGTTCTGCTGGAGTCTTCTCAAGAGTTGTGGCTGCAGGTTTTCCTGGAGTCTTGTCTGCTTTCTTAAAGAAAGTGTCCAAGGAAGTTTGGACAGATGGGAGATGGGCGACGCAGCGATCTTGTTCACTGGCATGGCGTGGCATCAGATCAAGCGTTGTAAAGTCAAAACCAACATCAGAAAGTTGAGATGGTGTCAATTTATAACCATTGTCAATGCAAAACATTGTAACTTGGAACGTTGTAAGTCAAGGACCGTCTGTACCCGCAAACTCATTACGGGCCTGGCGTTTGGCAGGTCCTGACAGTAAAACTAGTGGCCATGATGTGATGGAGGTTGGAAGAGGGGCACAGGGGAAAGAGAGATCTTTTAATAATCACACAGGGAAACAAACAGCAGCCAAAAAAGACAGAAACCCTCATCTACAAAATCATCTTTCCTTTCGGCTTCTCTCTGGCTTCCTCCTCCTTCCACCACAGCACAGTCCCCTTGCATGGCTTCAGTTGTTACCTTTCCTTGGGTGACCCCCATTGTCCTCTGCTCAGCCCGGATTTGCTGGCCATTACTTCTGACAGGCTCTTCTGCCAACTCTACACAATTAGAGCTCTTTCCCAAATATCTACTCCCCATATGTTAAACGTCAATAATTCCATCACTGACCCCCCCCAGCCCAGACCTCAACAAGCTGCATCCATCTCTGTACCTTTCTCCCACTATCAGTCCCATCTCTTCTTCCTTTCATCCCCAGCTTTCCTCTCCACTGCACTTGCTAACACCCCTGTCTGCACCCTGGCCACCCCTTGACTCCTGCAACCAGTTTTCCTGCTTTTTCACTTGTTGCATCCCAATCTCAAACAACCCCAATTACGTTTCAGAGTTGTCAGAGGACAAAACCTATGTATCCTATAGCTCCGTTCATCAAGGGCTACAAATACATACTGTTGGGAGCAAGTGATCCATCAGCCTCTACGCAGAAGGCTGTAAAGTCACTGTGAATTTAGACAGCTGACAGTAGCAATGGGGCACCCAGAAGAGGGTTGATCCAGGTCATGGTTATGGGATTGGGATTTATTCCAAGCACTTGTTGCAAATAGCCAGTCAATGCAGGAAGGAAGGGGGTCCCCTCCCCAATGTTTTCTCCACTCCCTAACCCCAGACCTTAGTAAGAAGATGCGACACAGCCCCATTCTATAAATATGAACACAGCAGAAAATTAGTTTGCTTAAAAAAGAAGAGAAGAAATCAAGAATACTGAAAAACATGCCTAGCCTCTCAGGTTCTAAAGGAAAAAAAAAGATGAAAATATTGCAGAAATTATTTTACAAAGGTAAGTCTGAAGCAGGCACTCAAAATTGCTAAGCGGCCACAACAAACGTAAAGAGACTCCACCTAACAGCCGCGGTACTTAATGCTGCGGTTGGCGATGGCAATAAGTGATGCTGGGTAGGACCAGGAGCATCCCATGCATCCTGTGTTCCAGTCAGTCAGCAAAAGGTAGGAAGTTTGGCCAAAGCCTCCCGTTACGCTCTGAGTCCCTGTTCATGAACCCACCCTATTGCCTTAAAATCTTCGCCTGCATGTATTTATTACACACGCAAGTACACTTTCTCCACGTTCCAAGAAAGCACCATGAACTCATCCGAGTGTAAGTTCTCCTGGCTGTGAATCAGCAGTGGAAATCCAGGGAAAAGTCAATGCAATATGTTCCACTGAACCTAGCAAGTCACCAAAAACTTTCCTTCAAAGGAGCTCCAAAAAGCATTAAAGGAATGAAATGGCTGTTATGGATCAGCTGCCTTAACTTTGGAAAAGGCCTCCAAAGTGACAAAGGATCATCTGACATGCGATAAAAATACCATGCAATAAGAGAGGGGACTGGGAAGAAAGGCTCTTTCTTAAGGGAGGTTCAGCTTGTTGTTTTGCATACTGGAGAACTCAGTGAGAATGTACAAAATGGCTTGGCGCGAAGAACAATAGCAAGAAGGCTAAAAATCAGCCGTGCATGGATGAGTGCAGCCCCTTGCTGGCTCAGAGATGGCTCAGACATTTGCATAACCCCCTGCAGTGCCAACTAAGGATGCAGATGTTGTTGCTGTTCATTTTAAGAAGCTCAGGAAATCTTGTGTGCTGGACACCTGCTGTGAAAGCTGCTCTCACAAAGGTGTGACATTTCCTTCAGTCCAGTTTACAAATACCCCATGAGCTCTGCAGTGCAGGTGGCAGGGGTCACCCTAAGAAGTCCTGCAAAAAGAACAGTGGTCCCCAAAACCTTTAAGGGCCCCAACACACCTAACAGAGGAGCCCAGGGCAGGGATCAGCTTGATTCCCAGCTGCTGACCTCTCACTTTGCAACCAGAAGCAAGCCCTGAGCGTCAGCACAACGGAGAACATGACCGCAGAGGGGAAGCAAGGAGCCAATCTACCCAAGTCCCTGCTAATCTTGCTATGTAAGGGAAGGAACAGACATCACACACACACACACGTGCTTCTTATCAAGCTCCTTCTAGGCCTGGAGAAATTGAGCTTTAGACACAAAAAGCATCCATCAGGAACACAAGGAAATCCAGACTGCATAAGAGGATTACAAAAAAAGTCTTAGTACAAATACTAGAAACTTCAAGGCCTTCAGCAAATGTATGGGCACGTTCAGGAGTTCTCCTGAAATGGGTGCAATTGCACACCCAAGGGAGTGAGGCATGTCAGGAACGCCTTAATCCCCTGCGTGAGCTCCCGGCATCCTTCAACCCTGCAGCAGGGAGGGTGTAGGAGCCACTGCCAGGCTGTTTCCTCCACTCTTGAGCAGACAGGCAGGAAGCAGGGGGAACTGGTACGGGGTGGCAAGGACACTGTTCCGGTTCATTTTTCTCCGCCCTCATCTCTCCGGCTGCAAAGGGAAGCAGAAACGCGAGAGCAGCAGAGTGTCCCTTGTGCAGCGCAGATTGTGAAGTTATCGGCCAGCCCTAGGAACTCGCCTCCCCCAGAATGACGAAGGGATGAAGCAGCAGGCTAACAGGCAAACACATCCAGCCAGGTCCTCAGTGGATCAAAACCCGTAAGGCTCTAGCACAGTCGATGGATTTACTTGATTTCATGTCAGCTGAAAACCTGGCCCCATGATCTTTCACTGACACTCCTTCCAAGAAAATACAAAGAATCTGTAGGTTTGATTCAAAGAAATGCCAACAGAGGCTTCACCAAAATCTATTCCTATTAGGAAATCCCCTTTGGGCAGAGTGGCATCAGCATTTGGAATCGCAGTGTGAAACCCTTGCTCAGTCAAACATGCAGGCAAGGTATTATACCAGGGCAAAGCTATAAATCTCAGTGCCCTGCAGGGTGGCAAACAGAGGTGGTCTGGCCCAGCAGTTCCCGACCTTTCTAGATGCAAGGGGGGAGAAGCAGGGCCTGGACCACCATGTGTTTATACCTCCTCAAGCCCCGTGGTACCCTTCAGTGGATCCCACAGCACCATGGTGAGAATCGCTGGTCTAGCCTTTGTGTGTAGCCCAGTTTGTTACCACTTGGAAGACCTGTGCCTTCAGGCTCTCCAGATCATCTCTCCTCTAAAACCAAGGACAGCTTCTTGCATTAGGCTGAGAGAGCTGCAGCATCTCTGCTACTCCATTTAAGAAGGTAAGATGTTACAACACATCAGCAGAAGCAATTACAAATCAGTCCTTTTCCATGTATGCCAGTACAGTTGCACTAGTCCGTCCCCTCCTTTTGTGGGCACCACCTCTTTTAGAGCAAAAGTGGCTTTGTGAGGCCCACAGTTTAAGCCACAAGCAACACAACAGTAGGTCCTCTTGTGCCAGATTAAGGGAGTCCACCCAGGGAGTATAAATGTAATGCTAAAAATTCACATACTATTTTTATACCAGTATAACTTTCTCATGCAGACAAGCCTTTAGCACATATGCAGAGATACTGTCTGGAGGAGTGCATTTCTTTAGGACGGACACAAAAACGAGGCAAGCGCGTGCACCAGGGTACACGAGGGACAAGAGACAGCTACCCATCCCACGTGTGTATGTACAAAACAAAAGCTTACCAACCGTTACAAAAATAACCTGCATCCAAGTGTTGAGCAAACTCGCTTCCACCTTTTTCTGTTCATTTAGTTGCAATTCCAAAGACTAACCCAAAAAATGAGAAACAAAATGGAAAAAGGAGCAATTATTAACAGCAGGGGATTTTAGCACGGTGCAGTGACAGATGGAGGAAGAAGGGAGGAAGAGAAGGTGACTGGGGAGCTGAATTGCGCATTTCAAACTATAACAGCAAAATTACTTCTAAAGATTGCATGTGCAGGAGTAGCAAATCATGAGATGTCTACACATATCCCTTATTTATGCAACTGTATGTTTAAATGGCTATTGGAAGAAAGGTGGAAAACCAACAGTAGTACAAAACCTTAGCTACTGTAGGAGAGACGCCAGCAATGTTGAGCACATTGTTTGGAGGTGGGGGGCAGGGGAAAGACACATAACAGCTGCCATCCCACTTAAAAAACTCAGAGCTAGCATGCAAACTATGTAAAACAGTGATAGATAAGATACCCAAATAAATACCAGAGCGCCACGTTCTTTACGGAAAAGAATGACAATGGAGCTGTTTAGCAGTAGGCTATCCGTAGGAATGGAGACGCCATTGCCCAATGACATAGATAAGGAATGTAATGATTTACAAAACCATCCTTTGAATTTCTAAACACATCCCTCTTAAGCATTGCTGCCAACCGCCCTCTCTGCAGAGCCCTACCTGCACCTTGCAAGTGGTACATGGCCACACTTACTCTAAGCATGTTGTTCTGGGATAACCGTGGGTCCAGCCTTGCAGTCTTTACTCCCACAAAACTTCATTCCTGCAAGATCAGGAAACAACTACAAACTACACGTGCATGTAATTCCTGTGCTTCCCACATAACTCCTTGGTTTTGGTCTTAATCCACTGACCGCAATATAGAAACTCCCATTGACTTCAAGGCTTACAATGCTTAAGACTATTCTATTCCTTCAACAGTTTACATTAGAAATACTGAATATCCATATCATGGGTACCTCAGACTGTGGAGTTTGCAACCAACCAGTCCTGGGCACTGTACACTCCGAGCGATGAGTTGCCACGGATCTTAGGTGTCCCACGAGGCTATCAACAAGCTTCACTTAAAAATGTATTAAACGTATGTATAATATTTTCTGAGCAAGCATTTGTTGCTTTTCAACAGATCCTACATTTATAGCAAATGTCAGAAGGGCTTCAATACTCCGCTCCAGAAAACTACCGATAGTCAGACAACAGAAAGAGAAAGCATTGGTGGATGCTATGTGGCATTATCCCAAACTTCAGCATAGCACTAACCCCTTTAACTCTATACCTTCCCCTCGGCTACTTTATCTTGCTCGTTAAGTTAAATTTCTGCCCGCTGGGCCAAAACATGAGGAGTATGTACCAACATACTAGCAGGCCATTTATTCTTAATAATTCGTTCAATATTTACAGGATTTCAGAACTTAGAGATGGGAAAGACATCCATCGTGCCACTAAGTTTATCAGGATACTCCTTATCTAAAAGACATAACTCGTGCAACATCAATATTAATATCTGGGACTGTATTTCAGCATGTTTAAGATAAGCTTTTTGAATGTCCCAGGTATAGGTTTTCTTAAACAACATTAACACAATCTGTCACTGAATCTGTGAGCAAGCTTATATACAAGCACATACATTATGGCAAGCATAGTTATTATCACAAGGTGGATATGATCTCCACACTCTAGCTCCATAGAAATAAAAGTTGTAATTTTATGGATGGACTCTGAGCACCGGTGACATTTAACTACTTTGCCACATAAACTTCAGAGTCATAAGTTTCTTCCTGCTCTTTCAACAAAACAGAAATCTACAGGCCTATTTTGTGAAAAGAACCAATGCACAACTTTCAATTAAACCAGGTTTCCTCCCTTTCAAGTAGAAACGTTAGCAAGTTGCAACTACAAGAACTTGTATTTCCAGCAGATCAAATCCGATCTGTCATGAACTGAAACAAACACTTTTCAGCACATTTGACATAACTAATCCTGTAATTTTTTTAATTAAGAATTCAAGTCTTAAGTACTCAGTACAGGAAGGTGAACCGTTAGACGATTCATCGTTTAACCGATAAGCCCAGTGACAACCGGTTATTACGGGGTGGGCAAAATGCGGCCTGGATACGGCCCGCCACGCCATTCTATCCCTAAAAAATTTAGAAAATTAATATTCATCTGCCCCTAGCTGCCTGTCACGTAGCTTTCGATGGCTTGCCAAAACTCAGTAAGTGGCCCTCCGCCCAAAATAACTGCCCTCCCCTGGGTTATAGCTTAATGGATATTGTTTAGCGTGGGGCAGGGAGCAGTCTGGCAGGTGTCCCAGCAGAACTGAAAGGCAGCAGGGCAGGCGGGAGGGAGAGAGGAGGGGAAAGCGGGTCTAGTACCTATAACTAGGCTCTGCAGATCCCGGTGCAGCTGCTCGCAGCCTCCCTACTGCCTGCTACTCTGGGCAGGCCCCCGCTGCCCGCCATGGAGCCCAGGCTGCTTGCAGCAAGCAGTGCCTGCACTGGGGTACATGAAGCCTCGCTATTAGTCCCCACTCCCGCCTATTCTGTGGTCCAAAGCACAGCTCGAGTCCAGCATCATGGCGCCCATCCACAGACCAGGGCCTGGCAGAGGCAAGGTAGAGGTAAGAGAGGGTGCAAGGTGGTTCCCCCAGGCCTGTGCCTCAGCCTTGAAGTGCACCCTGCCCACCCACCCCAACCCATCCATGCCCAGACCCAGGCCTGGAGGGGATCTGCCTGCCTACCTGCCCAGGTCATTGCAAGGCACAGCCCTGGGGAGCCACTGGGTCCACACTGTACCTTGGGGGGCTGGAAGCACCTGGCTAGTGCCAGGCCAGAGGTCCCCACATGGGCAGACCGGGGCTTTCCATACCAATTGTTTAACTGCTGTAACTACAACAGACTAAACCAATGTATTATTAATCATTATTTACATCCCTGACTCCATATCCTCAACCTCCCGGCATTACAAGAAGTCACTTACACAGCGGTTCTTCTACTTTGCAAGCATATAACTTGCCCACACAGCGAGAGAAGCAGCATTCCCTCATGAATAAGTCACAGGACTCAAGTTAGAACCATGACTCCTGCTGACTCATTTTGCACCCACAAGCAAGACACAAGATGCCTCTGTTCCTCAGTTTCTCCATGTGTAAAATGGGGATAATGTTGCTTAACTACTTTTTCCAAGTTGTTTTGAAAGAAGGGTGTGAGAAGAGCTATATAAATAGACAGCATTATTATTATGCACAAAGAAACCATATTAAAGAATAGATCCCAACGTTAGGAAATTCCTGTTTTCTACACATCCTTAATTTGGTGCATTTGAGTGAAGTCATTATGACACTTTTCAGTGATGTAATTGCATACTGTTTTTCTTGCCCATTATACAAATTTCATCTATTTAGCAATTATTCACTAGCTTGTTTTACCTTACTTCCTTGTTTAATCTCATGTTAGACCTTATCTACTGAACAGTATTCAAACCCTGTTCTCACGACATAATTATTAACATCTTCATGGACTTTTGCAGCAGGTTTTCCTCACTGTGGAGTATGAACTTATTATCCCAGCATCCTATGAGGAAGGTGGGTTTCTCCCCATTTTACAGATGGGAAAACTGAGGCACAGAGCTGTTAAAATCAAAGTATCTGTGAAGTCTGAGACACCCAGGCCCTCGCTCTTCTGAGTACGCAGCACTGCAGAGCACATCTTAGGTTCAAAACACAGCTCTCGCTGAGCTCTGCTGCAGCTGCAAGTGCTCAGCACATTTGCATATCAAACTCTTTCCCTTCTTCCTCATCAGTGTCACACCCTTGTTCTAATCACTTCCTAGTTCAGTCTTCTCTCTTCTGGTTTCCTTTCCTAGTCCCATATTCATCTAGCCAGACAGTTTCATCTCCTGAGGCTTCTCATTCAGTCCTGCCCCATTCCCAGCCCTCCTCCAGTCTCGGTTTCCTCCAACTCCATCTGCCAACTCCTTCTCAGTCACCTTGCCCAGCCAGTCCTAGGCATCATCATGCAACATCCCAACCACTAGAACCAGATTCCCAATTCCTCACAGCTACAGGCACAATTTCTGTGCTGCTCCACACCCTTCATGCTAATCCACTCCTCCGTATTTCCAACCCCTGTCATAGCTCTATTCCCATTAGATGTTGGAAGGAACCTTATTCCTCCACGTTGCATGGGGCCAGCAAGGAGAGACCTGAACTAGAACCAGAACTGGGATAAATTGGAGCAGATTTTCATGGGAATGGCCAAAGACCCATCCCAGCCAAAAAATGTTTCCTCCCTGACAAATATCAAGTCCCTGCTCAAAAATAGATGGGGACTGGAAATTTTGAAAGACAAAACAAACAAGGCTGCCAGGATTTTTATTTTTTTTTAAACAGGGATTTTTTTCCCCCAACCCTCTTCTCACAAATGACTGGATGTCTCAACACAATAAAATAAAATCAGGCTCAAGCAAGCAGACATTCAAGTATGGAAAATTTAAGGTCAAACCATTGAAAGTTGACAAAGTTATATTTAACTAAAAATCAGATTTAATAACAGGAAGTGCCAGGGAAGTTTAATAAGAAGAACTGTACTAGCTCAGCCTAAAACGCAGACTTCATCTCAGAGCAAAATGCAGACTTCATCTCAGAGCAGTTCACAAATACTTAAACCTCACAAAGTACTATTAACTATCATTACATCATTGTATATCAGCAGGATATCACTCTCAGACCAGCATAACATCAGACTTTGGTTTCCTTACCTGTATAATTAAAAATATTCTCAATTATTAAAGAAAAGAAAATGGGGGGAAAGCATTTATCCACACTAGCTGTGCTTCACTCCAACTGGACGTGAAACTAACCCTATCAGTTTGGTTATGGCCCATGTCCCTGACACTACAGTATCAATCACTACATCACTGGTGTACACTGAAAATACACTACATTGTATTTTCTAACTTTGGCCCATAAACGTTTTCCACAGCAATCTGAAGTTCCACATACCACTGGAAACACGGGCCAGGATATCTCATTTTACAAACCTGTTCAGGATCAACACAGTTATGCTTCAATTCTATTTTAAATGCAACTTTTCAAAGTGCATGTTTTCTGGAAGGATTATTTAGATTGTCTAATTGTCACCCATCTCTCCTACCATTGCAGCTCTTATAATCATTTTAAATTGCCACAGAATGAAAACAAACTATCCTAGGGTATTTCTCCACTGCAGTCACAGAAACCTCATGAGACCAGAGCAGGCTTTAAACCAACTCCCTCGGTCACTGTAGCAGTCTAGTATCAGCAGCGTCTGACTCAGCGCAAAATATTTTCAACCTGCTTCTCTGGCAGATTTTGCAGTCCTACTGAACTCCTCACAATCAGATTGTTACCAGTACTGAGCTAGGAGGTTTAAAGAGATTTCTGAAATGTTGGTGCTACGCTGGAGCGTAGACAACCCTCAATATAGTGGCAACCATCAATCTTCCTGGATAAGGGCCACCTGGATCTTGGATGCACGTGCCTAGGCAGGAATTTTTGGAAAAGCAGATCTTCCATCAGGCCACTGAGACAGAATCCAAAGAGTCCAGATGTTTGGTGCCTGGGACTTGAACCCAGGTCTCCTGTGAGGTAGACAAGGATGCTACCACTGAACCACAGGGGACTCTTCCCCAACACAGTACAAGCAGCCAAGAGTTCAGCATCTACTAGGCAGAAAACTGTGGTTTTCACCATTACAGAAGCATGTACTGCATTAGCAAAGTATATGCACCTAACTATATCCAATCCGAGATCCCCTATGGTAACATAGGAGAAAACATCAAGAAAAGTTACACAAACCTGTAAATTCCCTATTATAACCTCCAGCCTCCCAATTTAAATCCACCTGCTTAGTTTTACTGACCTCAGTGAGCCTCTAACCAGGCAGACACCAGTCAAACCCGGGCATATGGGCCTCCCCTCTGCACAACAAGAAAGTAATTAAATACCACAAAGCCTTGATACTAAAGGACTTGGGAATTTACTTCCCCTTACCTTTTAATCCCCATTTGTTGGCAGCATCCTTTGAGTGTATGCATTACCATCTATACCCAGAAGAGATTCGTTTAGGTTTTTTCCCCCAAATCAGGACTGAAAATCACCTGACTATAAATTGGTTGGTTATCTATAAAGAAAAATAACCAATGGTCTTATGCACAACAATCCTAGATGGAATGAAAGTTTTGTTGTTTTTTTGGAGATGGGGGGAGGCAGGGGAAAGGTCTCCCAAAGCAAGAGCTTCTGAGTCAAGTTTCAACACATTATTTCTTTTTTTATTTAAGCGTGTTTGGGGGGTTTTTTAATTTTGGGGGGGCAAGTTCTACAATGCTTGATCACGTGCAACAGCCCTCGCTTGGTAATATTCCCATTGACTCCAGTAACACTATTCACGTACAAGGTAACGGATCCAGTTCCAAAGCTTGAGTCTGAGAACAAGCCACTGGAAAGAAAAGCACGTCAGCATCATTAACATTAGCAATCATCAAGGATGCAGGCCTAATTAGCAATACTTGTCTACATTTCAGTATACCAGGAGCGTTTACAGCAAGAGATTTGCACTTTGCTTCTTTTCAGCAAAAACCATAACTAGATTGACGAAGGCTCATTATATCAGCCCTGGACATTAGCAATCAGCATTAATAAGCTCCGCCATGCCTTGCAGGTACTCACAGAAGCCCTCAATCTTGTCAGCCGTCTTGCTCCACGCTACCTGTCTGGTTTCCATTATGACTTGAATGGTCCTTCTTTCTGGGTTAGACTTCTTGAGACTGTACACGGTCATAACTGTTCCCAGCTCCAGGGTCCTCTTGATCTGGCTCTTCTCATACTCTGGGAGCGCCCCATAGTCTATGCTTTTTCTGGGCATTTTTAAATCAAAGCTTTAATCAAACGAATATGTTCCCGATGTGCTGGGGGGAAAAAAAAAGTGATAGAAAGGGGAAAAGTTAACATTGCATACAACTTTATTTGTATTCAATTAATGAAAAAAACAACAACCCCAGGGGATCATTGTGCATCGCTGCTCATCAGATATAAGCACAAGTCGCATCACAGCTATCTGGTTAACCTGGACAGTCTGATTCAGGCTGCAATGTCTTGGGGAAAAAAGTGGTTTGCTGGAGGAATCAGTGCTCCTTTCATTAGTGGGGCATGATTTGGAAGTCCACACAGAACAACAAAGTGGGAGGAGCAGGCTTGGTTGGGAATGAAATAGGACTGTGACTCCTCGACTTGATCATCGCTGTGCTCCCTCTCTCCTACTACCATACAGTGTTCCCCAGCGGCTTAAAGCAAACCCTTTTGGCCCAAACGTGCTCCCCTCTCCTCCCAACGCAGGAAAGATGGGAATGCAACCATGGAAAGAAAAGGGAAATACACAAAATCCCTGACTTGTCCATGCACACCTGCACAAACACAGGCCTCCATCTGTAAAACCCCATGTGCAATAGCAGGCAGGAGGCTCAAAATTATAGACAACTAGTCTCTGCAAAAATAAAGGTGACTTGGAAGACTTGCTGAATATAAGCAGGGCTGTGACATACTGTACTTGTGTGCAAGGAAAGAGCACCAGAAACTAGAGGAGATGCAAGAGAGGACTGGGCCTGACTCATACTAAAGAAAACTGCTTAGAATAAAAGGTCAAGAGTTTGTGAGGGGCTGTTCAGGTCTAACTCGAAGATCAGACCTACAGTTCTGCTGGTGCAGCCATCCTGGTTAGTGGTGTTGGGTTTCCTGCAACCTTTCTGTGCCTACAAAAGACACAGTGGTGTCAATGCACCTATATAGCACAGAACTGCTCTCTCTCACTGGCTTCTTTCACTGATCAAGCCTACAAGCCGAACAAGCAAAAATCCTTTTTTTTGCCAATATAGGTTCATCTTCTATCACTCTCTGCAAGCCTTAGTACAGGCATGCCTAAAACGTAGATCCGAGCTGCACAGCGATCAGTGGAGCCCATGTCGGCTGTCAAAAGGCTTTTCCATACAAGGCACATGCAGAGTCTTTCCATACCACATCTTGAACAGCTACAGAGATGCCTCATCAACACCAGGATGTAAGAAAAGCTCCAGATCCTTCACATAAACAACTCTGTTTTAGAGGGAGACCTACACATTTCGCTAGAGGATCCAACATGGTTTCAACCTGACGAATTCATTATCAAATGGACAAGGAAAGGAGCTTGTTGCGGACACTGTGTGTGGCCTCACCTGATATGGACAACAAGTATCTTCCCGGTGAGACCCAGTTCTCTCCAAAAAGCAGAACTGCTTTTCTAAATGTATCAGCATGATTTTATAAGGAGTGGTATCCCACTGAAACTGCACATAGCTATATTTCTGGAGAGACACCAAAAAGGGATCAGCTCTTTTCCTTCAGACTGCTGCTCAACTTCTCTTCCTACGACCTGCCTCTCACTGTAGCACGCAAGCATATTTGAGATCCCACATGGGTTTCTAGGAGCTGGACGTGCTAACTGAAAGATGAGAACTTAAAAACCAGGATATTGCTATTATTTCTACTCCTGAAAGAAATCTCCAAGCTCTTTTTATAATCTGGGTACCACAGCACAGCATCTTAGATCTGGTAGAGCAGGTATCTGCAACCGATTCAAATTTATCCACAAATTTTCCACTCTTAAAGAAATGTTCCTAAGCTATAAGTCCAGACTTTTCCCAGTGCATAGGCTGCCTCCAAATTACCATGACAAACGCTTCAATTATTTCTAAGTGGAATAAGTCTTGTCCCTGATCTTGCCCATAAAGAAGTTCTGAACCGTCACTTGCAGGGATCTCTGATCTCTATGTAAGAGGTCCAGGAAAGACCAGACATGACAGCTAGTATTGCAGCTGCTCTCCTGTGACAGCAAGCAGAGAGATCAGCGACTGAGGCCTGATAGTGATGCAAGGAAAAACGCCATCACAGGCCAGAATCTCAACCGGTGTCAATAGCCAGAGCTTTGTTTAAGTCAGCTGAGCGAGGGCAGATGATGACACTAGCCGGGCTTTGGTAATCGCCAAGCCCTGAAAGGAGTATGAAAGTCCACAAGAGAAAATGTAAGCGCATAGCAATACTGCACTAAAAATCAGCCTTTGCACTGTGAAGGCTCCACAGACACATGGTAGCTGCATCTGCACGCAGTCCGCTCTCCTCTCACATCTGCGACAGGGGACACATTTCAATTTAAGGCAGCCCTCGACTGGAGAAGCCAGCGAGGGCACAGGAAGTGAAATGCTCCTAGAAACGTGAACCCAGCAGATTTTTTTGCGTCTCCCAGATATTCTTGCAGCAGCAGACTGGCGCCACCCCGGGGTCCCCCCTCAGCCTCGTGCACAGGAAGGACGCTCTGGTGCCAATCCTGTCGTCCAGGAGCGGAGGAGGAAGTGTGTGTAAACGATACGAAGTAGCAGTGACTGCTGCAACATCTTTCCCAACCACCCTCCCAGGCCAGAGCCCGAGAGCAGAAAGCAGTAAAACGCACTCGAGCGCTAGCCACCGTCTCCTCCGCTTCTCCTTCCTCTCTCCTGAGTCCAGCACTTTTCACTGAGAACACTTTCAGTTTCCACATTGATAATCAATTTGATCACGCTGCTTCTCACTTCCCTTCTGTAACCTCTTCCTAATTCCCCCAGTCACCATGTTCTGACCTGCTCCGTGCTGATCATCCTTCAGGCCACTTCTTTGTTATCTCTCACACTTACCAGCACTGGCTAACTTTTATAATCTCACCATTTACTCATTTCCATGGTGCCTGGTCTGCCAACTTCCCCCCAGTTGTGTATGACTCCTTATAGCACGCCGGTAGAGAAAACAGTCTTCTTCCTGTGCTGCTGCCCTCTCTTATATTGCCTGTGGTACATCATAAATTGTGCAGAGCAACAACCAGGTTGCAGTCCATTGCTTTCAAAGTATTACATAGGTGTCCAGCACCTACTTATTAATGCTGGAGGCACATAAAAGATGAGTGGAAAAATTCCCGTATTAACTCTAATGGCAGATCCTCAGCAAACAAGTGGCCAATTATTTAGAGGGTCATTGTATAGGCAGAGCAGAGCTGGAAGTGCAACTAACTTATCCTTTTGTCTCCACAGGACTAATCATATAATTCATGGCTTAAATCACTCTGCAGTCGCATCTAATGATCTAGTCATAACCCCTTGTTACAGCGTCTTCAAGTGACAGAAGACATAGGGAGAAAAATCATCAAAGGAAATCCTGGGTCTGGATTTGATTTTCAAAAATGAACTAACGCTCTTACTTTTTTTTCCCCTCCTTCATTAATAGCTGCGTTATTATGGATCAGTCTGCAATTCAGATCTGCATTGCTGACCCATGTGCGCGCTCTCTTTCCACGGCAGTCTATAAAGTCTGACGTCCAAATAAGTGCCCTTCTCGTAACAGAACGCAGACCTAAGCCGTAGGAAAAGACAAGCTATCTGTAAACTGAAATCTGGCTTAATTGTCCATGCAAGGGACTTACCAAACCTGAGGCTTAACAGAAGTGGCCTTCAACCAGAAATGGAGAAGCATCATTTTGAAGGATGGCTTGGGGTTGGTCTCTTAATACAGAAAACGGTCTAGTGAGAACAGTCCCTTGTACAAAGTCTGTAGCTGGTACGTTAGGCTTCACACATGTCCACGCTTAACTTATTTCTGAGGTTTAAAGTACTGATAAAATAGCTCTTTGTGGGCAAAAGACACCCTATGCCAAAGTCTTCCCCGGCCTTGTTATCCTCAGCCCCATCGTAATGTAAGAATCCATGTTTGTCGCCCCCAGCATCCAAGTACCTCAAAAAATAGATCTCAATGGACGCAAGCATCGGACACCCTTCTTATGCAAGGCAGCGCTATCATGCTTTTACAGCTGCGTACTGCAAGGAAAGGCGCGGTTGAGGACTTGTCCCTGGTCACGCAGGACAAGCTGGAAAGACCCCCGAGGCTCCCCGTTCTTGCACACACCCATGACGGCCCCACGTGCCCACCACGCTGCACAATGCGAGCTCCCCAGAAATAAAACTCAGCCTGCGGCGCCCACGGCAGCATCTCTGCCACCTGCGCCGCAGGCTCACGGACACGACACCGGGCTCGGGGACAGGCGACCCTCCCCCCGGCCCTAGGGTGCCCAGCATCGCCGCGCACAACCCGACCCTCCGGCGCCCCACTCTCCCCGGCACAGACCAGGGCATCCGGCTTGCCCGGGACTTCAAACCCACGTACGAAGCCGGGATGCTTGGACACGCATGAAGCTCGGGCACGTATGAAGCCGACCAGACACGCGGCGCTAGACCTGCTCCGGGACGTCTCGCTGGCGGGACGCAGGCCCCGCGCCGCCCGCCCTGC
>NW_017728915.1:33735483-33856955 GCF_001723895.1 Crocodylus porosus | reverse complement strand
ATGAGGTAAAAGTGTGGCCCCCTGCTTGCACCGCTCTGGAGGCGCCTGGGTATGAGGTAAAAGTGTGGCCCCACGCTTACACCGCTCTGGGGGCACTTGGGAATGAGATAAAAGTGTGCCCCCTGCTTGCACCGCTCTGGAGGCGCCTGGGAATGCGATAAGGGTGTGCCCCCACTCTTACACCATGCTCTGGAGGCTCCTGGGAATGAAGTAAAAGTGTGCCTCTGCGCTTGCACCGCTCTGGAGGCACCTGGGAATGTGGTAAAAGTGTGCCCCCGCACTTACACCATGCTCTGGAGGCACCTGGGAGGAAGAGGCTAGCTGCCACAGTCCCCTCATGGCCTCGGATGCTGCCTCAGCTGTCCACCATCCTTCTCCCACAGCCTGGGCAACGCTTGTAGGGTCACTGACAGGCAGGGAGGGAGGGAGAGATGGTTAGACAGGTAGGGAGGTACAGAGAGAGGGGTAGGTAGGTAGGGAGGTAGATAGAGATGGACAGACAGGCAGGCAGGTAGAGATGGATAGACAGGTTGTAGACTAAAGTAAATAGCCACGTAGCAAGGTAGAGAAGATGGAAAGAAAGGTATAGACAGGTAGCAAGTGAGAGATGGATAGACAGGTAGAGAAAGACACAGGTAGGTCGAGATGGACAGACAGATGAGTAGGTAGGTCGAGATGGACAGACAGGTTTTGCAAGCCGATGCATCGAGTGACGCGAGCTTCGTCCTACAAAAGCTGGCGGCCTCTCTCTCTACTTCGGTTAATCCATAAAGCGCAGCTCGACCCTGCCTTCTACGTGCCTTCAGACGTCTGCAGCCTTTGCTGCGTCTCTCAACCTTCGACTTGGCAGCGTAAGCAGGAGAACAGCTGCATGTGCCTCCCTAGCGCATTGGTCAGACTAGCCCATCCTAGTCCATAGTGGATTCGTCACAATACGTTTATAGGCCTAAATGGTGTCAGGTAGAAACATGCCGTAAATTAGTGGAAGTCATATTACAAAGACTCTTTTTGGACAGCAGTCGCTGGACTTCCGCAAGCAATCAGTAAACCGTCACCATGCTTGTTAACTGTGAAACGCAGGCCTGGAAAGAAGCTTCTTAAAACAGAACAGATGCGCTTTCAAACGAACCTATACTAGTAAAAGCAAGAAACAGGAGCAGAGATTTAAAGTACATGCGTTTCAAGTGCTGTTCATCTTCGAGAGGAAATCTGACAAGCTCAATTGAGAATCACAAATGACTGAAGAAAAGCTCAAAGGTTCCTTAAATACAAGGCCAGTGGAAAAGACCAAAACGTATTGCAACTAGAATGACAAACACGTCAGATGCTGGAATCCAGTACAAGGGACATTATGCCCCAATGCTGCACACAGATGAGTCAGAAATACTAAATATAATGCCTAATCAGGTATTTAGAAGTGTAGGAACACAGCATGAGATGCCCTATTCTGGCCATGTGTGGACACGGACATGAAATTTAAAGTCCTGAGTATGCAATATGTGGAAGAAACAGGATGGATGAGGAACAACCTGGGATTTTGGATCACCTATAGCTCAGGTCTGGCCCAGATTTGCTTGAATAAGCTGAAAAAAATTACTGGTCATTAGTGGATTGGTCTTTTTTTCCTTAATGAAAGTCATAACAGGCATTTCATTTTGGCCACTTTGTTATTGTATCCCTCCACATCAAATCCTTTCGGTGGTTTAGCCTAATAACTTAGCAGCATCAGGACACTGGCAAAGAACCAGTTAACCAAAAAATGCTATGAATAATTCATGGAATCCATATTATGTGACTAAAGCTGGGAAATGGGATCACTCTCTAACCAGTACCAGTTTGTCACACATTAATTACGCCTCCACCCACAAACATTTCACAAGTAAACTACTGTTGCGTGCATACATTAAGACTTCCTTTTTTTTTATTATACCTTTCCTTTTTGCAGGAGTGGAAAAATGCAGAGAGAAAGGAACGATATGGGATAGGACAACTAGGTAATAGTCTCCTTTGCAGGCATCTTTATCACTGGAGTTTATGAAGGGCCCATATTATAGTAGGTCTTTAGTCAATTAGACATTTGAGTAGTGCAGCTTAGTTCAGTGAAGGATTTACTATTCCTCTTTTCCTTTCCCACTTTCCTTATATCAAGGAAATTCAGTGTGTAAAGATAGTTAAAGATTATGGGTTTGATTTGACATGCCTGCCCAATCCCAAAATTTAAAACTCCATTCTCATACCAAATAAAAACTAGCTTAAACTTATTTGCTGCTTTTCCAGGTTAAAAAAACCCAAAAAAACCAAATGCTTCTCTAACTTTTCATTAGAAGAGAATGAATTATATGTTAGGAATGATAAATGTGATGGATTTTGGCCTGCTGTAATACAATAAGGGGCAGATTGTGAGACAACCATCTCCCCTGATATTAATCAAAGAGCCACAATCTCATTCCCTACTCTCCCACCACTCTATGGAGGATATTAACCGCAGGATTGCATATCCATAATATCTGCTGCAGTGCACATCGACATAACTCTGCCGTTAGGATGATTGGAAGAATCTGTCTACGTACATTTTAGGAAGACCAGCTAAAGTGATAAAGTTATTTTAATGAAAATCTGTTGTTGCTTGTATGTGAACACAGAATCCAGCACTGCCGGTGAAGGCTGTGTCAGATCCATCTTAGACTGGGGACAAAAGTGAATTGTTATCACCTTAATGGTCGTCTGTTCATGTGGAAACTTTAGGCCAGGGGTGTACAACATATGGGACCGCAGGCAGCATGCAGCCTCCGGGGGGAATAGCAGTGGCCCAGCAAGTCAGCCAGCTGCATTTATGCCTTGGCACGTTGGCCAGACCGTGTACGTGTCTCAGTAGCCCTTCATTGGAAAATGTAATGAAATAGCTCCCAACAGAGTCTCAGCCGTGTGTCCCGGCCACCTTAAGACAACGGGGTGCCTGAAGTCTTCAAACATCTCTGCAACAGAGCTGGCTTTTGGGGAGTGAGAAAGCTGCAAGCATAAAACAAAGTTGAACTTGGAACGAGCAAGAGCTGCCAGGGAGTATTGAGAAGGACGACGTTTGTTTTAGGGCATAAGGATTTGAAGGGGTCCCTTCTTTCAAAATGGGGTTAGACACAAGATCTGAGTAGGGGTGCCTAGTTGCTCAAAACCAAAACAGTGCTAAAAACTGTGCCCAATCCCAGCAACCAAAGCAAGATGTTTGGGGCTCAGTGTTTACATCAGCTCGTGGAAGCCTTGGGAACATCCAGCAGCGTCTCCCAAATCGGATGAACTTTGAGGGCCGCCCAGGACATTGTAGAAGCAGAGCCAGAATTCATCCTGCCCTTTGCTACTCCTTTGACTAGTAGCTCAGCAGTTCTCTCTCCATGTCATCCATCCTCATGGCCTAGGTAGCTGGCATAAAGTAGTAATGGAATATAACTGTACCAGCAAGACCACAATCTGACCCTAAATTATTGAGGGAACATTTTATCTCAACTGTGACCTGCATAGCTGAATAAAAATCACTGAACAATTATTTTGATTTTTTTTTTTCCATCTGCGGTCTCCTATTCATGCAGAAATCATTCACCTACCACTGAAATACAGTTATCTTTGCAATGGGACACCACAGCAGTCCTAGAACATGCACCATCAGCGATATTATACAGAAGTTTAGGTCAGAAAAAGAAGAAGAATAAAACTGTGGCAACAATTTAGAAAATATGTCTTAGACCCCTTGGCCAGTAACCCATTAGATGAGGTCTAATGGCTATTTGTTATTGGATATTTCATTCAAAAATGGCACCCCAAAGCACAGGGCCCTCTGAGTGTAGCATTTACTGTAGCATTCAATAATTGCTCCTCCTCTGCTGCAGAATTATGCTTCTGGGTCTATAGTTTATACAGGCATACCTCGTTTTATTGCGCTTCGCAGATATTGCGTTTTTTTTTTTTACAAGTTGAAGGTTTGTGGCAACCCTGCGTCTAGCAAGTCTATCGGCGCCATTTTTCCAACAGCATTTGCTCACTTCGCATTTTTTACCAATAAAGTATTTTTTAATTAAGGTATGTACATTGTTTTTTTAGACATAATGCTATTGCACACTTAATAGACTACAGTATAGTGTAAACATAACTTTTATATGCACTGGGAAACCAAAAAATTCATGTGACTCGCTTTATTGCGGTGGTCGGGAAACGAACCCGCAATATCTCCGAGGTATGCCTGTATAACCTTCAACAAACAAAACTGCAACAAAAGAAGAATACCTAAAAACTTTGAACTAAATAAACCTATGCAGTGTTGCCTCCCAGAAGTTACGGCCATCCTGAAACAGAATCTAGGAGACAGCCCTACTCAAACATAGACGAGTGCGCTGGCTAGACCATCTGAGCAGACTGGAAGGTGGATATATACCCAAGGACATGCTATATGGGAAACTATCGGAGGGAACAAGAATAACGGGATGTCCTGAGCTTTGCTATGAAGACACACACAAGTGATATATGAAGGCGTTTGGAAATGATCCTGATCAATGGGAAACCTCGGCAGGCAAGCAAGTGGTGGTAGTGTCTCCACCAGGGTATCAAGGTCCACGACAGGAATTGGCTCCAACATCTTGAAGGAAAAAGAGTCTGTAGGAAGCAAAAAGCTCCTGAACCACCCAACCATGATGCATATTCTTGTAACTGCTGCCCCAGATCATGTAAATCTCAGATTGAACTATTCAGTCACATGAGACACTGCAAACCATCTACATCATAGGCTGCAATATCCACTGTCTCTTGCAGACAAGAGGATGCCAAATGTGTTCTAGGTGAGGTGTGGGCTATGGGTGTTAACTGCAAAATTTCAAGTTAGCACTGAAAACTCACTATTTATTGTTCATTGTATTACTGATGACAATTTGACCGGAAACATTCAGCTAATTGCCTCCTACATTTTTCCAGCTGCCAAAATCTAGTTTTCCCCTTGATAACATCTTGTGATGCAGTTGTACATTATCAGTGCAAAAAATCTGCAAGATGTAAACAATGGAAACTGGTGGAGTAGCAGAAAATAAATTCAGTTTCAGTTGCTCAAAAGAAAGTCTACCACCCATTGAATCACCAACGTTGGTTGCAGAAGCATTTGGTTCATTCTCTCCCTGCTTATCTTGTGATAACACTCCCACTATACTTCATCTATGCTTTGTCTGAAGGCTGAAAAGTTATTATGTAGTCAGAGAAAATACAATAGGTGATGAGGAAAGACGAATCATAGCTACACTGAGAATGATAATGCTGGATTTTTGGCTTTGTTGGGTGTGAAGAAAAATGTTCAACCCTATCAATCGGAAACCAAGATGAGATTTCATAGAGATGATGACTCTCAAAAGAACACGTATTTTTAGAACTGATACAGTTTCAAATGACAAAACGGAACAACTCCCCGACTTGCAGAATGAGCTAGTGCAGGGTTTTCTACTCCATTTACTGATGTTGTTATTGCTTTTGATATACGTGTGCATCCAAATACTAGCATCGCCTCTCCATCACTCAAAAAACAGACAATCCTTCCACTCATACCAGTGATATTAACCCCTCCCCTAACCCTCAGTCATCCCTTAACCAGCATATCTATGACACTTAAGATGAAGATGATGTTGGCTGTCCTACAAAGAAAAAAAATTGTTCTAAGCTTCGCTCAGAATCGTTAGCTTCTGGGGCTGGTATTTTCCAAACCGAATTGTCCTCCTATTATTCCTCCGACTGGAGACAGTTTTCTAAATCAATATCTCTAGCTCTTATTGCTACTTTTTAACAAGTCCTTTGCACTGCTGGGCACTAGGCCTCCTGTTCATATCAGTGAAGACTTAGAAGAGGACAACGATATACCTATTGGCAAGATCCCCATTACATGCCAGCTGGCTTTCAATGAGAGGAGAAAAAATGCAAGGAGATGAGGAATCTAGGTCCAGAATGTGTCTACTCCAGGGGTGGGCAATTATTTTGGGTGGAGGGCCACTCACTCAGTTCTGGCAAGCCATCGAGGGCTGCATGACATGCAGCCAGGGGCAGATAAATATTAATTTTCTGAATTTTTTTTAGGGGCTACCCATGGGCCACATTTGCCCCACCTCTGGTCTAATCCATGTGTTTAAGGAGAAGAGTAAAGGAAAGAAGGTAGCTGCTGAAGTTCAAGATAAATAAGTCAGTATGCACTAGCCTAATCCCCTTCCTAGGACTTAAAAAAAAAAAAAAAATCTATGAGCCAATTTGAAAGAAAATTAACCAAAATTAATCTGGAATGGCTGTTTTCAGCTGGAAACACATACTTGTATCTGAGATATAAATCCTTCGGAAATAGGGCTTTAAAGTGTATATCATGACACGTTCTATAATTACAGTATTACAAGCGTCAGTTCTGTCCCATTGTAGTGTTCAGTATGAAATATCGATGACTTCACCTGAAGAATAAAGTAAAACGTGAAAGAGAATCTCAGGGCCGTGGTTAGGAGGCACAATGGATATAATAAACTATCATCACAAAATTGGCACAGTTTACTCATAGGAGTTATAAAGAAAATATAGGTTTTATGTAGAAGACAGAAGTTGAATAGCCTCATCCTATCAATTTCTATTTTGAGGCATAGCCAGTGCTATGAAAATGCGAGTTAGAAACCACATGTTTTTAGAGAAGACCAGTGATAGACTATCTAATCTAAGTATTTGCAAACCGCCATGGGATTTGAGCCTCCAAATGGGCATATGTTAGCTCAGCTAGATCTTCAGTCTGATTAGTGCAGCAAAAGGTACAGCCACGGTTTCATTTTTAAGTTGCTTTACTTTGGAACTTGTATATAAAAGAGTCTTCTTCGCTTTATAAAACCCTTGCCAAATACAACATGGACCTCAGGGAGGAATTTAAATCCAGCTTTGCATCAGAGTGTGGAGACGGTTGAATCAAGGGAGCCGTCTGATGTCTGGCCATCCTATCCAAACATGCAGGAGAAAGATAGCCTAGTCAGGGCAACGGATGGTGACAGCAAAGAGCAAAGCTCAAGGCTTGTCGATAAGGTCAGCAATTCATTTAAGCAGGCCTGTCACGCAACTTGACTCGGTCACAAGGGACTCAGACCCCATATCTGGCATTATTTGGAAAGGTCCAAGACATAAGGGGAATCTCTGAGATACAGCGGGGGGTGGTGACTTCTTGATGGCTGGTGTCCCTCTGCACAAGTCATGATCTCAACAAATGAGAGTTACAATAAATGAGGGGGAAAAAATCTCTTAGCAGGTGGACAGAGCAAGAAACTCAGGAGATCTGATAATCTTATTTGGGGTCAGAGTCCTTAAAGAGAGTAGGATCTTTTTGCAGAATTGCTTGGTGCTACTCGGATCCTGGGTGCCAATAACAACCAAAGGTGCATGGTTTGTTTCTAGCTATGGTCCATGTCCTCATTCACTTCAGGGTTTCTTTGTTCCCATAACTGCATTGCCATCAGTCCTGTGACTTCTTACCTCTCTAATGAACATCCTTCTTATTGGATGTTCATTTTCCTCCACCCCACATCACATATTATTGTCATCCACAGGCTTCTCTTAAAAGCTTGGGCACTGTGATTTTTATAGCCTAGCAATCTTTATAATGTCTCTGGTCAGCTGGACCTCTACCAAGGTATCTTGAGAGGAGCCAACTGCACACGTGTCAGTGTGCTTATAACCTGGGATATTACAGTACTTTCTCACCACTCTTCCTGACCAGGAACGAATCCAGGTGTCCAACAAAAAAGAAAATTTATTTTAAAGTGCTCTAATATTTTTTGGCTCTGTGCTTATCAGAGTTACATTTCAGTCTTGGTAAAATCTCTGTTGCTCAGTCATAATGTTGGAAAGTAAATATTGATTTAAAGTACACTACTCAAGTCATGTAAGGGCAATGTTAACATGAAAGAGAATAGATGCCGTGCTTTTCAGTGACTGGCTTTCTGCCTGCTGGGACTCTGCTCTAAATCCTAAATACTCAATTCATCCATCTTCTTGTTACTTACAAACACTCATGAGAGCAGGTTTGGAGTTTTCTTGTTCCCATAAAAATTTGGGGAATGCCTGTCCTCTGTACAAATGCTCATGATCACATTGTATTCACACAACATAATGATCCTTAGCACCTCTGTAGCACTTTCTTTCAGCAGATATCAAAGCGGTTTATAAAGGGTGATACTTATTCTCCCCATTTTCAAGATGGAGAAAATGAGGCATCAAGAAGTAAGAGGACTTGCCTACAGTCACACCTGTTCTCCCGTGTTCCACTTATCTATGCATTGTTAGTATTCATTATCTAGTAAAGATTATTAGGTCAAAGAGTTCTTTTATATATTTTTTTTAATAAATAAAAGCAAATGATTTTATCCACAAGCTGAAATTTGTTAACCTCCAAAATTTCAGGTAGAACAACATGCAGTGAAGTAAATCAGGGTTTCACCACAAATGGTTTTACTACAGTATGGAAAACCTAGTAACCTAACAAGGCCTGCTGCCAGGTTTGTGTATCAGCACATATACACATCCTTTACAATTCATACCTTTTGTCCACCTGAGACAGCCAGCACAAAGAGACAGATCTCCAAATAAGACTAAGTGAACCCACTGCTGTGGTTCTGTGGGTTCTGCTTCTCGTGCAACCTCCGGAGAAGTATGGGAACATTTTACCTGCTCACACCTAAATGTGATCTCACTGTGGCTATTTCTTCTTGAAAGGGCTGCTGTCACATACGGTCAGTTCTCTTCTAACTGTTTCTACTCAGTTTTGTCGCGCGGAGCGTGCAATGTTAAGGTGAATTCATATGGGATGACAGCTGGAATTCAAACTCTCTCTATGAGTATATGAGCTGCAATTCCATCTTGGGGTAAGATATCCACAACGGCTAAAACCAGCTCCTGGTGCTCTCTACTAGTGCTGCCACCGGTAGCATCAACAGTAAGCTATTTTAAGTTTAAAAAAAATCAAGGCCTCAAAAGGAAGAAGAATGAGAGCACTGAAGGACAGCAGGCAGTTTTGAATGAACTCAGATAGCCTGAGCCTTTTGGAGGATATCAAAAAGGGGAAGATCAGGGCTCGGAGCCTTCTAAAGAATCAATAAGTAATTGCCTCCTTAACCCTCATACTCTCTAGACAAAGGTGTGGGAGTTCAAAAGGAGCGTTCCCCAGACAGGCTGCGAGAGAACTGGACCCTGGTTTTTGAAGAGCACAGTGACCAAAGGTAGATAAAAACCTTTCAGAGGACATGGCAAATGTTTTTCTCCTTCATTTATTAAAGCTGGCAAAGCAAAACCTTTTCATAAAAACAAAAGTGGAGGCAGATGGCCATGACTAGAAAGTTTGACGGTACTTTCCAGTAAAGTACTTTGTAACTCAGCAATCTAAAGACTTTTTTTTTTTGCAAAAATCTTGTTGGTCTAATAAAAGATATCTTCTCTACTCTGAGTCCTGATTGCCTTATAACTCAGCAGGCATGTGGTGACATCTTCCCCTCTCTAGCCTCTCAATCCTTTCCTTTCTTAGCTGTTAGCCTTGGAAGGACGTTCTGGAGTGGGAATTGCTCTTGCACGTTATCCAGCTGAGTCACCAGAAGAGGGTATTTAGTACAGGAGGACAAATGGAAACAAGCAACGCCCCACCGTGACATACGGCCACTAGTCTGCACCAAGGGCAACATAGAATCACCCTCCTAGGGTAGGATCGTGCCTTTCAAGTGCTTTGTTATCCATAGACATGCATGGCACTATGCTTTGGGACAGCAGAAAATGCTCTCTTTCCTATAGCTGGCTCTCTCCAGGGTAAACGGTCCCTTTGCTCCCCTGGTCACAGGGACTGGGACTGTGTCTGGCCTTCCTGCAGGGCACAGACGGGAGTGAGGGGAAGGGTCTTTGCATCGCCCTATAACCTCCCATGTGCAAAGGCCTTGTCTACCTCCCAGTATGCGAAAGGTTTAGAAACAGCAGGCAGCCACAGTACAGTTTTGGAACTAGCTACAGACGATAGCTCTGCATGTCATCCATAATTCTCCTGAAAACTTCAGCACATGTTTGAGGAACATTACTTTAGAGTAATGCATATATTGTATTTGAGTCATTTTCTGAATAGGGATAGTTTGCTGAAGCCAGCCCTGATTATTCTGTCCCGGGAGAGGTGCTGGAGAAAGAAGCGCAGAACCCGTCTGATCCATCTGTATGATTAGCACATTTGCGTACAATGCAAATCGTTTTTGGAGCTGCCATCACATCACTGCTGCACCCTAACCACTGTTGAAAATGGCACGTAAAAGGGCCAACAACTTCAGCTTCGCTCATAATGATAAATGTTTTTATATAAAATAGTTAGGGGCCTTAAACTTCTCTATTCTGAACTGGGAGGAAATAGTCATGGTCCACTGTCACTGGCATCAAGTTCAATCTCACTTAATATTTAACATAATGAAGAGCTGATACAGGAAAGCAACTGCAAGAGGCATGATATCACGTACAGTTGTAGCTGGAAGAAGTAACATTTAGTGGGGAGCAACAGGACAAGTAGTTATCGCAGGTGAGGTCTGCATTGCAACTCCGTTTAAAGGATTCAGAGGCTGTTGGCAGGGACCAGCCTTTGCACAGCTTACATAGCCTGGACGCTTTGTTCTCAGCTGTATCAGTCTCCCCAAACTTGCCGTGCAAACAGCAGCAGCAGTGGCCGCTATGGTCACGTCCCGTGGCTGGAAGGTGGACAGGACGTGCATATTTGGTTTCTGCTGATGCTGTGAATTCTCTGCATTCAAACCCTGGTCCACTGTCATACCGTATTGAGCAAACTGAACTTTGCAGCTCTGGGAGAGGCTGCTGCTATTTGTAAGGGAACCGTTTCCCAAGAATCTGGACAGTAGTCAACAATCACACAAAACACTTGGTTTCCCAGTGCATGCAGTCACATTTCCATTTCTAGACCACCATGATTTTTAGACATTTTCTAAGAATGTGGGTGTCTTCCATGGAGACTTTTATTTACTTCATGAGTCAAACCTTACCGCCTCCATCTAGAATTCCCCTTTTGAACAACATTGAATAAAGGCCAGAAGAGTGGGGCACATGGGAGGTATTCCACTTTACCATGTAATCCAAATTCAGCTGTCTTCTCTGCCACACCTTCATGCCATCCACAAAGAATTGCTTAAACCAAGTTCCTAAGAGATAACTGCCCTATTGAGTCAAAAGGCAGGGAGTTTCCCATCATCCTCTGAACAATGTACTGCTGAGATACTGTAGACCTGGGGTCAGCAACCTTTTAGGAGCAGCAAGCCAAAATGAAGCAACTTGGTCCCAGGCAGGTTGGAGAGCCAACTACCAATGCTGCCGTGAAGTCTCTCGGCTCCTGAATTGCCACCAGCACACTTGCAACATGCTGCCAGTTCTCCCCAGCTCCAAGTTGCCACTGCCTGGCTTACAACCCAGTGCCAAATGAGCATAGATGATATCCCATCTTTGTAGGCCAGATGAACCTCTGCAGGTTGCCAACCCCTGCAGCAAGAAGTTAAAGAGATATCCTTAGAGAGGCTCCCTCCTCTTTGTACCCCCAACTTCCCCATGGCAGTTGTTGTCAAAAGCACACAAGACCTGCGATGTCTTCACTGACTGGGGACTTTGTGTTAAAGTGTTTTAAAATATTCAGACACTTCCACCGTTTGTGCTGCTCCACATGATTAAAACTTGTGTTCACCAAAGACAGAATTTGTTATGGTTGTTGCTAAGACAGAAAAAGAGGAAGTGATAAAAAAGAGACCATATCACTAATCCCAAAGCGTGGCACGTCCAGCCAACCAGTAATAATTTCCCCTTTGCTATCATCCTTGCAGGTTGGGCCCTGGCATTCCTTACTGTCCTGACAACCCCAAACACTGTAAACCAGATTTCAAGACAAAAAAAGAAGTCATGAGAGGTTTCCTGGAACAACAGATTTGGGGATCTTTTGCTTTTGGTTCCTGAGCTTGCTTCCTGTTTTCAAGCTTCCCTCTGCAATCAGGAGAGTTAGAAAATTACCTCTTGGAATAAAGCTGAGAGTCTCATGGATCTTGTTACATCCAACGACTGGGCTTTTAAGGGGGAGGGGAAGAAACAAGACATCATGAGACTTTGGGTAATACTACAAGGCTCGGCAACAATTGCTATTTTCTTAATATCTGTACCCATCAGGGCCCATTGCTACGAGGGTGCGCCTGCTTTACAAGGCTTATATTTGGTTCAAATGTCATCTTGTCTGAGAGGGCTGCATGAAAGGAAAGATGCCTTGCATCTCTTGTGCCTATGCTCACCTTTTACCAAATGTGGCTGAGTTCAGGTCAGGGCATATTTTTAGCACAGAAATACAAGTGAGCTTAAACCTTTAAATGAATCCCAAACCCAGAACTATCACGGAGGTTTGAAAATTGCTGTCAAATTTTCAGGCACCTGATTCCAAGCAGGAGCAGGAGGACAAGTATCAAATGAATAATTACTGGTGAGATAGCCCCAGTCTGACCAGGCCAGGAAGAAGTGGAAACCTCATACCACAGTATCCCCCAGGCGCTCTCCAGGCCCATTGCATATATTTGCCTGAGTTTTGTATGCATAGCTGTGCTATGGGCCTCTGAGGTTCACTTGTCTCCAGTTGCCATCTCCAATGTCAGGGACTGCACGTAGTCCAAGAAGTTTTCCTAATTCACCAACAGAGACAAAATTCTGAGAGTAAAAAAGGGCCTCATTTCAATTTTTTTGCCCTATTTTCACCCCTTGTGGTATCTTATATCTCTATTTATTATGATTGTAATAAAAATAAATGTTTGATGTTACATCCATGGCTTGGCCTCTGTGCAAACTGAGAATAACGTCGCATCGGGCAGGATTGGGAGAAGGTATGCTATCCACTGAAGATATCATATCGTAAGTTAGGGAGCCTTACCAGGATATACAGAGGAAGTGTTGCAAACACAAGGGTCCCGTTTAATATTGGTACATCTGTTATCAACTCAAGCACAGCCCAAAAGAGGAACTTCGTACGAAGAAGTATACTCTTGTATACTGTTTAAAGCCATTTAAGAGCTGACCTTGACTCTGCCTGTTCCAGCCTCAACCGATGGTATTGACGGTATACGGCATCGATTCTGTGCTGCCATATAAACTAAAACATGGTAAATGCACACTGTTAAGATTAGCTGTTAGGCTCATTATCCTCTCAAGCACTGGCACGGTTGGAACACAAAGCCCTAATCAGCATGTCTTTAACGTCAGTGTAACTAAAGTACAAACTTAGGGAAGACGCGATACCTGGACAAACAAACTGAAAGTCCAGAAGATAAGTCTCAGAACAATTCTGCGTGCTATTTTGACAACTTGGTTCCTGTAAGTGTTATGGACTGCACAACCTCTTTAGGATATCATTTTCTGTGCAGGACAAATCCCATCACATTGTAAAGTTATGAAGTTAAACCATACCAGCACTGGCAAGACACATTTGAAAGATTTGGGCAAGGTGAGAAGATGTGTTGCTAGCTAGACAGGAGGTAGAATCGGTGACCCAGAAAAATGTAGAAAGGAGGGAGCGCTTAGCAACACGGGCCAGATTCTGCTAATGGCCTGTGCCGTATGCAATCGAACGGAGGCTAGTACCAAAGGACTGGGAAAAATATAGAGAGGACCAAAGGGATGAAGAACAGGGTCATGGATGGTTTTGAAAAAAAAATGGGACCTTTTTTAACTGGATCCTGCAATGCATAGGAATGTAAGACCCATTTAAGATGAGACCTTGTATCCTGAATCTGACAACAGCCAGTAACAAATGCTGCAAAGAAAGATGCAGGTAACCTTACAATGGGACAGCCAGACTAATGGAGGGATACCTTCCTCCTAATCCTTATCATCATCTACAACGCATGAGGCCTTATATCCCTTATAAATGTTTTATCCTCTGATGTACCCTGTGGCTTTCCTCATCCATAGAAATATCTAATCTGACTGAGCTCTTGGCCTCAACAATATCTTGTGGTGATAAATTCCACAGGTTAAGTGTTGTGTAAGGGGAAAAAATCCTTTTATCAATTGTAAATGCATCGTCTTTGAAAGCAATTCGATGTCACTTTGTTCTTTTATCTTGAGGGGGGAAAAAAAAGAGAGTGAGACCCAACTAGCATCTTTTTCATCTACTTCCTAATCTATATAGTGCTGGTCTTCTCAGTTTCTCCTGATGTATAAATATCTGCACGTGCTGGGAGTTTGTGGAGGTGTCTAAAGAGGAGGAAGGCGAGATGACCTGTTTTCAGTCATGTGTGTGAAGACAGGGAAAATGGTTAGAGGAGGTGGAACATGGGGAAGCCACAGATCTTGTACTGCAAATGTCCAGACAAAAAGGCACAGCAAACAAAAGTGGAGACAATGGAAAAGGCCATTGGACAATGATAAGCACAGACTTCAAAAGAGATGGGAAGAAGGGGAAGATTGCAGACACAGGACACTGATGACACAAAAAAGGAGTTGCGAGTGATATAAGCCAGAGGTAGAAACCATCTCTGGAAAGTGCTTCTGTATTTTGTGTTACAAAGGACAAATAGCAGTTGCTGTTCTGAAAGCGCTGTCCCTCTGATACCCATATTACAGCCAGCACATTTATAAAGAGAAAGCCCTATCACTAGGTAAGGTATTCGCAGCTTTACAGAATCCCAATATTAAAAAAAAGCCCTTGCAAAAGGGAAAAAAAAAAGCAAAGTTTTCAACCCCCCGCAAAAGGAGGCCGCTGATGAACTTCTGGGTGCGTTAGGGCAAAGACTGTTCAGAGCAGTGGGCCTCCCCGGAGAAAAGGCAGCAACAGCAGGAGAGGAGGCCTGAAAGCTTGTGCTTTACATGCTGCAAAAGCAGCTCAAGAATATGCCTTTGATCATCATGTAACTTTGCTGCTTCACATAGCAAAATGCAGCCTCGCTGCCCCCAGGAGACAAGGCAGTGTGAAACAAGGTGCTGCCAGGTCACAGTTGATAGTTGGTCTTGCTTTCTTCAGAGAGAGGAAGCAGCATGTGCAAAGTAGCAGGTGGCTTACGCTGGGTCAGTCAGGAAGTCTTGGGCTGGGTATTTTTAATAGTGAAATATTTTTATTCCGGGCTACAAGGAAGTCCCATCTTCTCTACAAAGTAAAAATCATCCATGGCTAGATTTTTTTGAGCTAAAATGTGCTGCGTGTACCAGCTTTCAAGAGAGGTCACATTTCAGCATCGAGAATACATCCTTCAGTGAAATATTCTGTTTTTCGTAACGGAAGCACAGAAAGTCCCCGACCACAGCATTTTACAGATAGATTCATAGCAGTAAGTAGGACAGGCAGACAGTGGGATAAGAACATATTGGTTCCATTCCACAGAGGGGACCAAGGCATAGAAACCAATTGCCCGATGTAATACAGAAAGGCCGCCACTCACACAAGTACTTCTGATCACCATCTGGTGCCTTCACCATAAGGCAACAGCTGCTATCAGCAAATCAGTGATGGCTGGTGAGTAAGAATAGGTTACTGCAGGTTTAATTTATTTAATATTTGAAATGTGGAAAGAAATTGAGGACAAGGGGAAGGCTGTGATTTTTTTGATCAATTGCAGTAAAGAGCTTTCCAGGGGGTTTTAAACAGTCTCAGCTGATTCCCGGAGGAGAAGGTGATCACATTGTGAAAAAGTTCACACCAATGACCAGAATGTGGCAGGAGTTGGCAGCCCATGCTGGTGATCCCTGCAAAGTGGCCAGGGAGTAGATGCGCATCAGGGGTTCACATATTCCCTGACTAGCTGAGCCGGTCCCTCAAGCTAAGTCATGGTGCCAGAGCAGTACGGGGAGTTGCACGCTAAACACTTATGGCCTCACAGAATTACACATTCACCTCCCTGCAGGTAACCAGAGAGCTTTGATAGCTGAAAACCTCAAACCAGGTCACTGCAACAGCTGGGGGAAGAGCAAGAATACTGTGGATATTCATTCAAATCAAGAAGTGGATTTTGTTTTTACCACAAATATGCAAATCTCCCATGTTCGGTCTCACCCACAAGTTGGTGGATGATCTTTGCAACCCAAGTGTTCGTGCAAACCTGCTGTCCCAAAGAATGCAGAGCGACTCGCAAAAAGCAATCATTGTAACCAAATGGTAGGTTTGGCTGAAATATCTAAATTCCAGTTGAAACAGTATGAAGCTGAAATAATGGTACATAATGAACCCTGACAGACAGTTTTGAGATTTGAATATCAAATATTCAGCCAGGATACTTCATGACCTACAAATTGGAGAGGAAGAGAGAAATTTATGAATGGCTATAAATAGCATATTTGAGATTTCAGAACCTGCTCGTAAACAGCAAGAAGGGAAACCGAATGGATGGGTTTTTGTATCTAGTTCAAATATTCACACAGAAAGATTAAGAATAGGTGTGTTTAAGAGGTGATGTTTTACCCAATCAAATACTTAAAACATTAAAATGTTGGAAGGGATCTCAGGAGATCATCTAGTCCAACTCCCTGCTCAAAGAAGACCAGCCCCAACTACATCATCCCAGCCAAGACTTCATCGAGCTGGGCCTTAAAAACCTCCAAGGATGGAGATCCCACCACCTCGCTGGGTGACCTGTTCTAGTGCTTCACCACCCTCCTAGTGAGAAAGTTTTTCCTAATATCCAACCTCAGCTTCCCTTAGTTACTGGTATCCTATATTGTAAAGGTGGAATATGAAATTAGCAACATTAACTTAACTTAATAATCTACCCTGTACCTAACAAAACTAGAACAGAGTAGGCCATTTCGATTTAGAGGCAGCACAAGACCGTAACACCAAAGGAGGTCGTTAAAGTAATATCCCCATTTACATATATATTTCTACATAGGTTCTCATGTTGCACTTTTACAGCCCCACTGTTGCCTTTCCACAAGTTGCAGCATTGTGCTGTCAGCTCAGGAAGCCCCAGGCACATTTCCTTTAGATTCAGCGCAGTTCCTGATAACCGCCCTTTTCAATTTTGACTCCCGATACCATCTCTTATTAACCGGACTCTTGGAAGAAGGCCACCTCGTTCTGCTGAAGCGAAGCTTGCTGTGTTATGATATGAGAGCAGATTACACGGAGAAAAGGGGTTTCGAGAGGGAAGAAAGGACTATTGGCAGAGAAATCACGGGCAGGGAAAGAGACACAGCAAGCTGCTTCATTTACTGAGCCAATAAACCTAAAACCACGTCCAGGACATTATGTTTCGGTGACATCATGATAGCTCTGAGGGCCAAAGTCCTTTCTCTGTCCTTCCTCAGGCCACCTTGTCAATATTTCACATCCCTTACACCATTCCCTCACCTCGGGTGGGGGAGAGATTAATGAGAAGTTGATGGAAGTCTTTTCACTCACTGCAATACTTTTTGAATCATGCCTTAAATCTTCATGCCCTTTCACTTTGCTGTTTACCTGTCATCTGGTGCCCATGTTAGTTAGAAAATTCCCTCCCAAAGGAATGGGCTACCCACTCTCTTGTATTGAAATACCTTAAGAAGTCTCCACCTACTTGGACTTAGGCCAATGACCAGGAGGTCAAAGTCTGGTATCTCATTATCCTGATCCACCCACTCCCCCTCTCTCAGGAATTTTTGGGTTAAAAAAAGCTCATGAACTATTTGCACACATTCTCATACTTGCTGGTCTTGCAGCTGATACAACACACAAGCAGAATTCTTGCCCTTTCTGTTGTTGCTGTCCTTGGCACTCTCCCTTTTCATTTAAATTGCTAAAGGCTCTGTGAGCTGAACATACCGGGCCTTCGTACTGTCGTGATAAGTCATTTGTGCCTGGCATTTCAGCAATGAATGAAGGCCTATCACTTCATTTGGGGGACGGTGCAGGGATGGTTTTTTCTTTGCTTAATATCAGTTGCTTAATATCAGTGGGAATCCCGGGGCAAAGGAGAAGTTCCACCAGTGAGTGCTTTCAGCTCCATAATCACATTCTATTTATCTGAGTTATTCATACAAACAAGAGCCTGAAACAAGGGAAAGATTTCTGGTCCTGATTAAAAAAAAAAAAAAAAAAAATCCCTCCTGTCCTGTGCAGTTGATCTGCATCTCCGCTGCATCTAAGCATCTCTTTGTGATCCAACTGGTGATCTGAAGTACCACGATGCCACACTCTGCCTGCATCCTGTATTAACACACAGCCTACCCAGGCTTCGTTTATCAAGAGCAGCTGCCACATCAGAAGAATCATAGCTGCTGTGATAGGGCTATTTGTTGCTGTCATGCAGCAGTTCGGCTTTTAAATCGTATCTTTTCCAAAAGGGAAATACAAATACAGTCGGTAAAAGCTATCAGAACAGAGTAGGCATCTCCAGACCCTAGTGCATGCCTCCAAAATGTCTATTATGTACATATTTTATTTATTCCAGTGCTCTGACATCTATTCAATCATAAGGTGGCCAGAATTTAAATGCCTGTCTCGTTTTTTCCCCTCTGCTACAGTTATCCATCCATCATATTTTATAAACAGAAAAGAGTGCATTTTTCGAGAAGAATTGCAAAGAACTCGACCCGTATTGTTTACAGGAGCCAAGTGCCATCACACGATGCTCTCTGGGTTGCAAAGAAGCAAATCTAACCAACATAACAAGGCTAGCCAGGGTGGAAGGTCAAGATTACCTTCTCCAAAGGAATCAGGACTTCAGGTTGGCGGCCAGCAGTTATATAAACGTAAAGCATAAAGGTCTGGTGCACAAACTAACCCGTCTTCCTGTTGAGATACTTGGCAATTCTGTGCCTTCTCACACTTATGCCTGTCATGCCCTCTCCTACTCGGGTAAAACATGAGATTCCTGGGTTCCTAGGAAGCATGGGCTGGCAGCAGACTATAGCCCAATTCTGCATCGGGCAAAGCACCATCATTAGCCGCTGAAGTCAATGGCAGGGGAAGCAGCTTTGAATCCTCTCATCGTTGCTGTGGAATATAACACACTTTATTCAAGAGGCCTCACCTAAGAAATGCAATGTCTGCTATTTTAAATGGTTGCCTTCATCTGGAGCTGGGGTTGCTAAGCACCTTGTTCTGCCTCAGTTTCCCCATCTATAAATAGTGATAATAATAGATGATAACCCACCCAATTATGTGAATTTATTTAACTCATGCTTGTAAAGTATAGGGATGCAATGTATAAATGCTAAGTATTGCTAGAAAAGTAAAACAGAAAATGATCTAAGTGTGCAACTCTGTATGCCCAGTCCTGACTTAGAGCACAGAAAACTTACCTGATGGATGCAATCAGACAGGTGAGGCCCTCACTTTGGATTGTCCCCTTGTGCAAGAGTAAATGGTCTTGGAACACAGATGAGGGCCGATTTTCTCATGCCTTGCACCTTGAGGCGTCGGTCATTGACACCTGCCCAAAGCAAACCAACTCAGTGGCAAATTCTCTCGCTCCTGTAAGAACATCTGGTGCCCATAATTATGCACAGTATAAGGCAGGGGTCAATTCAGTTCACTTTCCAGGTCTTTGCTCTAAGGCACGAATCTGGCCCTCCAGAGTCTCACCGTTCAACCAATCCATGCAAGTTAATAAATGCTTCCTTAACAGGTTTGCTCCAGATGTCTTTCTGGGTGGTTTACAATAAAATGGATTAAAAATCAACTTAGTTAGCTATTAGCTGAACTGTTCTATGCTTTCAACTTCATGGTGATCTAGAGAGATGGGTTTATGCTGCAGCTTATCTTTTGGAATCAGCTCCTGCATCTGTCGAGCCGTATTTGAATGTACAAGATATCCCATGATATGGTTTGTTTAGTTTTTTGCAAGCTAAATTTTATTGGCCATTATATACAACAGGCTCTCTGTGGTCTTTGCAACAGCCACAGCATTTACTTGCAGTACTGCACAAGGATGCAAATTTTTTCACGGGAGTTGGCAACAGGGAAGTGTACAGTAGGAAGGGCAGTCCACAAGTTAAACCACAAAGGCAAGGGAGGTAGTTAGAGAAGAGACGACGGGGAGCATTTTGCAGACAGTGCCATATCGTGCCCAGTGCCTGTAGCTTGAGAACATGACAAGATGGAGGGAAGCTTCTCTCTGCTTCTCCTGTACAATTGGTCAAATCTGCAGCTTTGCCCCGGGGGGAAAATATATGCATTAGTCAAAACAAAAATGGCAAGTAGCCTTAGTATAAAATAAGCTCCTGGCAGTATGATTGCTCTATGTCTTTTACAGTACCGCAAAGTTAGTCATGCTAAAATGCCAGCAATTTCGTGGTGCCCCCTATACACTAATGCCTCCCCAAGAGCTACACCTGAGTGAGCTGTGCCAGTACCAGCAAATGGGGAGATATTTTGGTCAAAAGGCCTAGGGTAGATATTGCCTGAATTTAGCCATTGGCCATGTGTACCTGGCTCCTATTACCTTCAAGGGGAGAAAGGAAGGATGCTTTTGGGCATGAGGACACCAAGGACCTGGCACTCTCTAGGAGGGCTGCCCCTGAGCCCAGCCATTCCTCTTTGCAAGAACCAAACCCAGAAATGCGGTAATGAAACTGCTCTGGGCAGCACCTCCAGCAGTTCTGGCAATGACTGGATTGAGTCGCACTTGCAAATCCGTGGGAGGAGTGAACTCCTGAAGGACAAGCCAGTGTCAAAATGGGAATGAGCCATTAGGACTCGTAGTAGCGATGTTACCTTTTATTACACTGAGATTTTTGCAAAAAAAGAAAAAATATTGAATTGCAAGCTTCATTGGGCATTGGAGGAAAGATTGTAAAAGTTCTCCTGGGTAGAAATGAAAGTTCACGTTTCATACAATTTCACAGAGGAGTCAATCGACAGAAAACTCCATCTATCTGGTCTGGAGCCTCTCACCTCCTGCGAGGATCTGTGATGATGCAAACTACCTTGAAACAAAGGCAGGAGCGTGCCCAAAAGCTTGCAGTTAAACACATTTTTTTGCAAAAATCATGTTGGTCTAATCAATCATCCCTACAACGAGGCCTGATTACTTTATCCTCTAGACCAATACGGCTACAACCTGGATACCGGAGAATGGAACAGAAGCAGCATCTGGCTATAGGCGCAGGTAGGCAAAGGCTGGATGGCTGGCAGGCTGTCTAGAAACAGGGAAGCGTTGCTGAGAGCGTTCCCAAAGAACAGAGTTATTCTTTCACCAGCTCTCATTACGGTCCACGGCACTCGGGCAGCTTTGAGAGGGACGATCGATGTTCGACGTCACTAACAAGAGTGAGAGGGGGACAGCAGAGCCCGGAGAACCAGCCGAGGCCTGCACCGAAACACAGACAGGAAAGGCATCTTAGTCGATGCATCTGATTGAATTTGGACGAGGTTTCATTACTGCTTCACTGCACACGAGGGCAGCAGAGATTGTGAAACGGAGAGACGGCTCATGTACATTTTAGTCCTGCTGCACAGCTGGTTCTCCAGGTTCTGCGATGATGCTGCCAAGGGGAGGAGGAGTTTTGCTGAGAGGGGATCTCCGTGCCACTCATCTTGCGTGAGAGATGCTGGCGGTCCTTCCAATTAGAAACCGGTGTTCTCAGTCCCTTGATCGCGGCTCCTGTACTTTCACAGAAGGGTCCAGCTGGGAAGAGGATGAGATTTCGGCACCTATGCCCTTTTTGTGCCTCGTGCTCGTGCAGCCTTTTTGTCTGCATGGGATGGTTTAAAGAAAAAGTGCATCTTTCAATGTACAGCCTAAACATACACTGGGCACTATTGACACGCAATGCAGAAGCTCCATGTCTGCATCACACCCAACACCTGCACTGAAGCAATACTACCAAGTGGCCAAGGGAAATGCATAAAAATTAGGAAATACCAGAACTGAAGCTGCCTGTACAACAAGCTCAGCTTCAGTTCTCATGTACAATACAGTCTTTAATGGCATGATCACACACTATTTTTTACCAGAGGATCCATGTCTCATTCAGGGCCCGGGACTGACTGTGGCCAGGAGCTGCACAGTGAGGGAAGCGGTTGTCTGCCGGAGCCCCCCTTCCTCGTCATAGCAGGTGCAAGGTGCGTAGCATCCCTGTTTCCCTCCCATCCCGTTGTTCCCATGTGCTAATTCCTGCAGTGTCCCTTTCTCTACTTCCCCTTTGTCACCCCTCTGCATCCGAATCAGGTGCTTTCCTTCTCCTGCCAGCTGCCTGCAAACCAGCAGGGTGAGCAGGAAGGACATAGACCAGGGGCGAGCAATTATTTTGGGCAGAGGGCCGCTTTCTGAGTTTTGGTAAGCCATCAAGGGCTGCATGCCAGGCAGCCAGGGGCAGATGTATATTCATTTTCTAAATGTTTTAGGGACACCGCGGGCCGGAGAATGGGCTGGCAGGCTGCACCCAGCTCACGGGCTGCATTTTGCCCAGCCCAACTTAGACTCACCACAACAGAGCCTGGGAACAAGGCAGAGCTGCTTCCAGGTTCAAGGGCTGAGCAGACATTTCCTGGGCTAAATGTTCGGTGAGGACAGAGGAGCAGTCGGGAGCTGGAGTTTGCTAGTACAGACAATCTTGGGAGGATTCAACTCCTCAGTCACTGCTTCCCCACTCGCACGTCAAGTCCCCGATCCCAAATGGGGAAACAAAACGTTTGGAAACCTGCTCTGAATAGGGGGTCAAGCAGCTTACACTCCTCTAAACTACTCTCAAGTACTTACTTAACGAGTTAAAACCGGTGTAGACCAGTTTTAAGTTCTTCCCGAAGCTCTTTCAAGCAGCTTACACTCCTCTCAGCTTGATCCAAGAGACCACTAAACACTTTAGCCTACCTCCCAGAAGTGTGGAGCTAGGGAGGCACCCGCCGTGGGGAAAGAAAAGATCCCAAACAGTTTAGCAGGATTGCAAGCCACTGCCAACAGGGCCTATGATGGGAGGGGTTGCGCAGTTCTGCTTCCAAAGGACAAGAGCAGCCTAGCACCAGCTAGAAGCAAAAGTAAAATAGCTCAGTGCTCCTGTAAGCCTAGGGGAAGATGTTCAGGCTTTTCACACGGTGCTCTGCTCTCTGGCCTGCGGCAGGGCAGTTTCTCTGCTGCTCAGAGAGGTGGCGATTGGAGTCGGGTCCACCTTCCACAAAGGGGATTCTTTAAAGTCCAGCACGTTGAATTGGCCGGGTGAATCCAAGTTGCGGCTATGATGTGGTTGTCTTATATTCCTGCTGATCACCACGAGGTGGTGCATTGCTCCACAGGACGGCAGGCCACCGCACGACATGGAAAAACAGGAGGGTTCAAAGTCTGCAATTTCTGCCACACAACAAGGCCATCCAATTGCTAAGAAGCATCGGCAAAGCAAACAAAAGGCACCTGTGGCTTAGTATTAGGATAGGTTCGTTATCGATCGTGTCATATATGCAATACTCGGGAAAGAGTTATCCACGCCTGCTGGTTACTAGGTAACAGAGAAGAGTTGCCTGAAGATACCACCAGCCAATGAGAACAGATCTTATGATATAACATTGTTGGTGTTGTGTTTCATTAGCTGCGTTGTTGCTCACCATCCGTCTAAGGGGAAAGTTCATTCTAAGACTCAGGGAAAACTCCATCTTGGTTGTGCAAATTGGTATTTCTCTCTCTGGAGTAGGTGCAGTCCAACCTGTTCATACAGGGACCTTTTTTCTAATTGGCTTTTGTATCCCGTCATGGTATTACCCCAAATGCCCATCCATCCCCAGCTTTGATGCCCACAGCATATCATGCATCCATTCTCCTTGAAGGATCAGGCCCCCAAATTGTATTTCCCTTGCTAAACTGCAGTGACCTAACTCCCACCATGTGCTGCATTGTTTCAACCAGAGGGAGACTCCAGTGCATCCGAGGAAGCTATAATGCCTCTGGATAGCCCAACTTCTGCCACAGAATGAGGGGGGCTCCGACTTTGTAACATGCAATTCCCTCAAGACACACGAGCAGCTCAGGTAAAGACAGGTGGGTGTTGAAATGATCCCAAATCAAATTTTTCCCAGTAACTTGACAAATCAAAATAGTTCAGCTTGGGATCTTCCACCCTGAAATTAAATTTTTCATTTATATTTCGCCAACCCTCCCCCCCCCCCCCAAAAAAAAAATTGAAGCAAAAACCAAAGTCTGATTGTCCAGTGGCAATATTTTCTATCCAAATGTGTTTTGAGGAAGAAGCCTGAACCATTTCTATTGAGCAATAATTTATAACCTACAAGCCATGTAATGACAGTCTACCTAGTGCCTCTGGTTTATAAAGACTAGTAACTCTCATATGCAAGAATGACTACTACCCCATTTACTGATAGTAACAGAGGATCATGTCCATAATAAAACTTCACAGTTCACTTTCTTTGGCTTATAAATTATTCTTCCTCCTACAAATCTTCACAGCAATTACCTTGCTGATATAATTCCTGGTTTGCAAAATCATTCACCTAATGACTCCAAGAGCAGGAGTCTTTGGCATCCTGCTCACATGTTCTGTTCTTGAATTTCTACTCAGTTGTATTAAGGTGCCAGCTGGATATTTTGTACATCTGTTCAATGAAAAACGTGGTTATTAAATATTAAAGGAATGAGATCTGACAATTACATGCCTAAAAAAAATACTGACTCTTGTTCTAAAGGCAAGTAAAAAAATATATAAATCAAAAGTTGGAGAGAGAATTCTGTAGAGATGATTACAATATTATTAGCAGTCCAATAGATATTTTTAATAATAGAAAAATGTTCAGGGTCTAGCATTATGCACCTTGACGTTGCAAATCCAATCCTATTAAGATCAAATTGTAACCGTAAATTAAACTTAAAAAATGAGTCTGTCAAGAGATGCATGGAAAGTGGAGTCATTCTCCACCACTGAGAAAAGCCATGTTCCAGCACAGCATGGGAAAGGATGTAGTACGTATGCTGTACCACTTCTGTGCCTAAAATCTCCAGTTCTGTTAATCGAGCAATTCATTTTTTTTAAAACTATCGTGGCAGGTTTATAGCAGAGGACAGCGATTTGAGGTGGAGAATTAGTGCACTTTTGCTTGGAGACAGCATACTGCACGCTGCTTCTCCCCTGCCCCCACCTCCCGTGGAAGCAGGCATCATCCAGGAATGAGTCTGGCTTCATTTCCTGGACAACAGTATCCTTTTGTGAGTCACGGGGGGATGATACAACAGGAAATAGGAGAACATTTCTCCATTAAGCCCCCTCAAGCCATGCTAGCAAAGTGCTTACCTTTCTCTGCTAGGACTGAAATCCTGAGCCTACAAGCGACTAGGATATGCCATTTGCTCTCAATTAAAAACTGTTTCAGGAGCTCACTGCTGAGGCAGAAACACATTTGCTGGCCTTCTAATACCAGCTGGTCTTTATATGACCTATTTAGTAAGTGCTCTTTGGACAAACAGGTTTAATTCAGTGTTTGAATTCAGTTCATTCAGTAAATGAAGAGCATCAGGCCTACTGCAGCAACAAGGATCGCGTATCTGATGAACCAGCTGGATCACTGGCCCCAGGCTGCAATGCGCCTCTACCATGACGCATTAATGCGTGGCTCATAATGCAGGCTCTAACGCAGAAAAGCAGCCATTTTCTGTATGAGGCATAGTCATTCAAATCAGTTTAGCACATCAGTCAGCAGTGTTCCCCCCCCCCCAATCTTATGCATAGTAAATTGCTGCATGTATTGTTTTAAGGCTACCTTGCAGGCCACCCATAATCCACTACAGTTCCATGACCCCAAACAGTTGTGCATGTGCGGAGAGGGACTGGGACTGTGCTGTGCTGTGCTGTACTGAACACAGCAAGAACGCCCAACCACCTGTGTGTGTAGCACAACACATAGGCCACAAAATGTCATTTGCCATGACTGTAAGTCACTCGTCGCAGTGAGATGCAGCTCCCACTAAGTCTTTTACCCCTCAGTTAAGCCTCACATTACTTTCTCTTCCAGTGACCAGTGGAAGTGCTGAACTACAATTCTGTACAAGTAACGAAATGCAAGCAAAGCCACAGTTTGATATTTGAGCTGTCAAGAGAGATTTGGAAAATTAATATCCCAAGGGAGAAGAGTAGAAATAAACTAACAAGGTAATCACTAATTTGGACTTTTAATTAATTTCTAATTACTAGACATTGTAGTTTCTAATGACTAATTGTGGTTTTCTAATTTCTAATTGTAATTTCTAATTACTAAAAACTGTGAGAGCTGATTCATTAGGGGAAAAACCCCATTCTCGTAAAGGATTGGTGTTAGTGTTGCACTGGCTGATGCCAGGGATCTATACCTTCCCTCTGAGACAGACAATCTAGGCATCCTTTCTCAATTGGGCTTGAGTTCCCAATTGCACACGGCAATTGAGGTACGTATCCTCAAAAACCGCTCCCAAACTACTAACGAAGCGTAGGATTGGGGTCCTTCCAGCCACAAATTCCATCAAAGCCTGTTTCCCGTTTTTCCTTGGGTCAGATTCTAACACCCTTGGTCCTAGCTCCTTAGTCCGCCAAAGATCACAACAAAGTCAGTGGGTTTCTTTGCAGGACTACAGAAACTGCATTTCTTTGAAATCTAGTTGTGTTCTGACCGCATGCTTCTCTTTAGCATGATTAAAATGCTATATAGCACTTCCATATACCCAGAAACTTGTTTGTTGGTGCATGTCGGTGACGTCAGACTAAATCGGCCAACGGTGTTCTAGGAAATGCAATTAGGACATGCAAAGTGAGCTGTCAGGAAATATGTAACTTCCCTTTGGCCAGGACACTGAGCAGATCCTCTGCAGTCGGTGAGCAGCGCTGGAGCACCAGGGATGCAATTGCTACCTAGTTGTCAGAATTTAAGAAATAGTTTGTGAGCTCGCCACTGCTATTTCAGATTTCCCAAAACTTAAATGCAGAGATATGTGCAGAGAACAAGTGTATCACCAGAAAAGACAATGACCATTTTCCAAGGGGTGTGCTGACTTCTTATTTGGCTTATCTGGCTGGATTCAGCCCGTAGTGTTGCCTATAACATATGCAATGTAAATGCTTTGGGCCCCAGATACCCGAGGTAGCATCTGTTGTCCTCCTGGTCCCTTCCCAGCTTCTTGATAAAGAAGATGAGGAGGTTCTTCTCATGCACAGTTACTCACGATTAAATGACTGGCAGTTAGACCATGGTGCAGGCTATCGCTATCCTTGGAGCTTTTTGCTCGAGTGTTGCGTGTGGTCTCTATTTAGGTCATCATAGAAGTAGCTCTCAGCAGATGCTGATACTGATCTATGCAGTGATGGTAAGTGCACCAATAGCAAATTTTACCAGCCAGGATGGTAGTTTCGTCTACATACGGAGGACTTGAAGGGAACAAGCTACATCATCCTGTCATTGCCAGGCCATATGACTTCTGAAGGGACTGGCAGGGGACAGGCCAAGCAACATAAGCACTCAATCCCACTGAAATCCCAGGAAAAGGCCTCTGCAACCTGAACATGAAGCTTTGGTGGGGCTAAGGGTACTTTACGTACAGATGGCACCTGGGTAAAATCCCTGGAAGATTAGGATTTGTATGCATACATGCTCCATGTGCCTCTCAAGGTGTTTTCCTCATTGGAAATAGCATCACACTCTTCCTTAGTGACTGCTGTGACTTGTAACTGTTTGGGACAGGAGTTTTAGGGCTATCTCACTGCTCTGTCATGGGTATTTCTGAGCCACCTCTTGCCTTCACACGGTATCTAAGTGGCATTTCCAAAAGGTACATGAAAGTCATTCGCCAGGAATTCTTTTAAAGCAGAAAAAATGTCTATAGAATCCCTTTTATCAGAAGATTTCTGCCTGGGGCAGCTGAGGAGAGAAGCAAGCCTTGAGTCTCCAAGTTTCAGGAGAGGAGAAATACTCAGTATGGATCCCAAGACAGGCCGTGGGGGAACAATTCCTCATGTCACACGGCTTAGCTCTTTTTGTCCCTGTCCAGACATTGCTCCAATATCACTGTTTATGGACCAACCGCTGACGAAGGAGGATCTGGGTTGTGTCTTAGGCAGATTTGAAAAATGAACAAACCCTGGAGATGCATGCGGGACTTTATCAAATATGATGGGATGGCAAAATAGCAGCAAGGAGATACTTCAGAAGGCCAACAAGGGCAGGGACTGTAGGCACTCCTACAGAAGCTGGTAGGGACGACTCACCAGTGGTGTCACACCATTGGAGACAACTTGCTATTCACCTCTACAGTTGGGGCTCTCCGTTTGTCCTCTGAATTATACTTTATGCCATGCAGAAGCATGGGGCCAGATTTCCAGTTATACTTATAGCCCCTTCAGCAGAGTACAAGGAGGTAGGAAGGTTCTCTGCCCATGTGGGAGGTCTTTGCTGGCCAGGGCAGACCGTGCATGAAGGCTGTACATCAACCATGTTCCCAGCCTTCAGCAAAGGGGCTCCGCACCATGGCTATTCTCCGATTTCCAGGGCCTGTCAGAAAACACAAGCAGAAAATCATGAGTCAGAGCAGCAACACAATGCAAATCCTGGCTTGCACAAGTGGGGGAGGGCATGCAGAAAGCAGGTAGGCACAGAAGAGTGAGTGCCCGTTCGCATGCCAGCTCAAACAACGTCCTTTCCTGGGGCTCAACTGAGGACCTGCCCCAATCCAGGAGACTGTTTCCATCGATACCCACGTGGGCTGCATCAAGCCCGTATCTCTCACAGCAACGACTGACTTCATTGACTGAGCACTATGAGCTCCTTGGAATTCAAGACATTTAGTTATTCTTGAGCCAGCTGATTATTCATAACATTGCATGCTCATGGCACTTGAGGACACTTTTCTCTCCCAAGCACTAGGGGATTATGATAATTTTTTTCTCTCTCTATTTGAAGGCGGAAATGGAACACGATACCAGTTAAAAACACGGATTACAGAAGAAGCCAGAGCAACACAGAGAAACAGATGAGCTGATCTGAAAACAGGTTGATGAGAACAGTAGTGCTTTCTACTAATCAAAGCATTGCAGGAACTCAAGAACTAGCAGGACCTGAGCCTGGCCCCGCTAGGTGCTGGTCCCACTTAGTATTTAGAAAAAAGTTAAACCTTCCCATTGAGCTTTGCAGTTGTGCCCAAGGGAGTTCATCAACTCCTGTGAGAGCCAAAGGAAGTGACTTCCGTGGGGATACGATGTTTCTGTGGGCCTTGAACATGCCACCCTGTCTCCCATGGGCTGTCTGACTCAGCCACAACAGCAACCAATAATCAGTGATGGCACCTGCACTGAAATTATTCCATGACTCATTTGCCCCAGTAATTAAAGGATACTTTTCAGGCCTTTCTTCGTGGGAGGCCGAGATAAATAAAATCTCGAGAAGATTCTCAGTCTGGGAGCAGCGGCAGAAACTCCTCTTAGAAGGTCACCAATAGGATGCACTAAGTGGGTCACCCAAATCTCAGTGCTACGTACTGTTTGGACCTGAAATAGCAGCTAGCAGGTCATATTTCATAAAAACAGGTTTCATAGTAGGTAGGGTCAGAAGGGACCTGAGCAGATCATCAAGTCTGACCCCCTGCCATGGCAGGAAAGAGTACTGGGGTCAAATGACCCCAGCAAGGTGATTATCTAGCCTTGTCTTAAAGACCCCCAGGGTAGGAGCCAGCACCACTTCCCTTGGAAGATGGCTCCAGACCCTAGCCGCCCTGACCGTGAAGTCGCGCCTCCTGATGTCTAGTCTGAATCTACCCTCTGCCAGCTTGTGACCGTTATTCCTGGTCACTCCTGGGAGTACTCGGGGAAACAGGGACTCCCCCAGTGCCTGCTGGTCCCCTTCAACTAGTTTGTAACAGGCCACTAGATTCCCCCCTCAGCCTTCTCTTGTGGAGGCTGAACAGGTTCAGGTCCTTTAGCCTCTCCTTGTAGGCCCCCTGATCATATGAGTGGCCTCCTCTGGACCCTCTCCATGTTGTCCACATCCCTCCTGAAGGTTAATTGGCAACAAGAGAAATTGCCTAGAAGATGGCTGGCTTGGGATCCTACATCTCTGGGTCTGAGAGAGAGAGAGATTTGAAATTAGGAACTATTTCTGGTGCTTTGCTAACTGTTACTGCGATAGCTAAGTTGACTCTGAGAAGATCTATGACTGACAGACCCCATGGACCCAAACCCCTTCGGCACTTAGTTGGGCCTAAGTTCGTAAGTTCAATAATACTGTCCCATCCTGTTCATGTCTCAGAAAAACAGTTCCACATCCACGTCCCGTTTTTGTGACTAGCCTAAAGGCTGAGAGGATGGCATGTTATGGAAGTAGGAGTTTTCTCAAGGACTTGAGTAGAAGGAACTAGGATGACACATAGGCACCTAAAAGGTGGAAGAGAAAGTGGTCCCGTATACAGGGTTTTGGATGCAAAACATGTTAAAAAAATCCGTCCTTCCCAAACTTGTTTGCATAGCGCCAACACGTACCATAAAACCATCCCATGCCATAAAGCTGCTCTGCAGGAGTGATCTGGACTGATCGGGAATTAATCGAGTTACCTGGACTCTTTAATTTATGGAACACTCTCCAGCACCCAGAGCGAAAATTGAAATAATCCCAGGTTGTGATAAATGCCCCCCACTTACGCTTTAATTTGCCTTCTAAAATCACCCTCCCCAGCATTTCCTGGCTTACTAGGAACAGGATGGCAGATATCACAGCATGCAAGGAGGCATCTGGCATGCATACAAAGAAGAGCAGCTTGTCCTCATTAGAAAAATACTTGCACAGCCAGACGTAACACCACTGTTTTCTCCCGACACTTTTCTCTGAGAAGGTAACTCATGGCTGCTGGGATCGGTGTGCTGTTACCTTATTTACCCTTCTTGGGCAGTGTGAATCAGAGTTGAGAAGTACAATCTGCTGAAGTGATCCCATATTCCCATGCTGTGAGTGTGAGTCATCCAGAAGGGAGATTCTGCAGGCTCCCCTCTGACATCCTGTTTTTTGTGAGGTTATGTGCTGTGAAGAACCATATTCAAAACCGGCTACAGTGACCCAGGAGAATCACTGCTTGCCTGTGAATCTTCAAAAACACCAGGCTTTTCCCAGGATCAGTAATCATGCTGCCAACCCAACGGTTAGGATTTCTATAGCAGACAAGATTTCCTCTCACTTATTCTCTTTTCCAGTGGTCGTCGGGATATAGCTGGCAAAACTAACTGCACACAAAAGGCAGCAATTCAAACCCAGCCAAATGTGTATCTTGAATAATTCTATAATAATGAGGCTTCTTTCCAAATGAAAAATAATAGATAAGCTGCACGTTCATCTCCGGAGTGATTTCGGTTTTGCCATGAAAGACTGTGGTTAGCCTTTTCAAAACTGCAATAAATATGCCAGCGTGAGCATGCGATGTTCCAGTCCTGACTCCCAGAGTCATAAAACAAGCCCAGGTTTTGCCTATTAAGGCCCTTTTCCTCCCCCACCACCCTCCAGTAAATGTCACCGATGGACCGAATGCAGGAATTAGTGGGTCAAATCCTCTGGACTGTGCTGTGGGAGGTCAGGCCAGATAATTGTCACGGTCCATTCTGGATTTAAACTCTATAACTCAACCCTATCTACATTTTCCTTCACAGCCCTGCTGACACTCCCATTCTCTTTATTTCCCCCGTTATAACGAGGTCACCATTTCCCTTCATCGTCTTCTCGAAAGAGTTTCTGCATTGTATGGTCCCATCTCAGGCTCCAGAGAGGACGGCATCGGCACCAAGATGAGCTAATGAGCATCTTTACTGATTTCAATCACAGGCAGCCCTGATTTTCTTTGCTTTTATTAAACTTCTCTTCCTGTCACCAGAAACCTAGGTGCTCCCTGTGACGGAAGTCAGTGTCTGCCTCTCACAGGCACCCGATACAGTGCTGAGAACAGGCTTTCCTATTAAGACAGCCAGTTTCCTTCCATTTCCGAACACTGGTTACATTTTAATAACCTATATTATCAGTAGTGTCCGTGGAGTCCAGCACTGCCTTTACCGGGTTCAAGGATACATTTAAAAAGTGACTGGGAGATCCTTCCATTTTGGGGTGCTTAATTTGAGAGTCTTGAAAGGATCTTGATTTTCAGAGGTTTGCTTCCCAGCACTTTCTTCAAGTCAGGCCCTCGTCAGGTGTTTATTCCAAAATTCATAGCCGCTTTTGGGAGAAAGTTAGGCCTAAAGTTCCTCCTCTCCTCTTCGCTCCCTCTGGGAGGTTAATACTGACCAGCGAATGCTCTTCATTTCAGTCACCATCGCAGAAGCAAACTAGGAAGCAACAGAATCTCTCCCAGAAACAGCAATGAGCGGCTGCTTGGATGGATGCACTCCTTCCTCCCCCCACAATAGAAACAAACCCCGCGTTGAAAACTGGCAAAGAGTTCAAGGTGTTTCAGAGGTCAGGTAGAGCAGTTGTGCATCTCCACTGAGTGCGCCAGGCTGGACCTTGCAGGTATCACTTGCCACTGAATGATTTAAAAACTGGTTCAAGTGAATTAAAAAAAAAAAAAAAATTAAAATAATCCCATAGTGACTTCTAGCCTTTTCAGCATCTCTCTCTGAAAGACCAACTACGAATGCACAGATCAGACCCATCATCCAGTACCGTATAAACTCCCACACGAAGGGTTTGGCTGCACGTATAGGTTTCTTTTTCTTTCCTTTTGTGATAACTGGCTCACCTCATTCAAGTTCTTCCTGGTGACACGCGGCTGAGGAGGTTGATCAAGTGCAGACTCCAAGTCCTGACCCCAGGCAGTAGCTCGTAGTCCAGCAGATGTTTCTCTTCAAAAACGGATCCAGTCTTTTCTCTGCAGTAACGACAGCTTGGTTGGGATCCAGGGCTCTGCCTTTTAAAATCAAAGAGGAAGACGTACATACTGTGTTGCACTGAAAGGTAAACGCCGTTCTTCTGTCCAGGTCTGCGCCACACAGCAATTTGCTGTAACAAATCACCAACCCTTTGATGTTTCTAGTCAGTACCTGCTCAAAGAAACACCACTCGGAGCCTGGGGTGAATGGGTGTCTTTTCATTGTTTTCACCAGGTTTTGAATTATGCCCGCTTACCAGGGGGAAAGGACCACATCTTCAAGGATTTTACCTGGATTATGTCAATAAACCTGAGCTTAGTTTTCTGGAAACCAGGACACAGAGAAAGACTTAGCTGCTGTATGTGGTGTTGACCTTTAGCCTGGCTAGCCCATGGCATTTCAGCTGAATAGTACATTGAAATTTTGAGTTTATTCAAGCCCAAAGCCTCAGATACTTCACTCATGTGAGCTGCCCTGTTAAAGTCCACAAGCCAGTTCAGGGAAGTAATGACTGCTCATGAACAAACTCTATGGGATAGCCCGTCGAGTCACAGCACACAGGTTTTGACCCCCAAGTTTTGCATAGAACTCGCAGGGAGGCAGACGTGACCCGAGAGCCGACTTCCTAATTAACCTTCACAAACTCATCACAGTTGTACTCGACCCAAAGAGCATGCGGTAGAGCTTTCTCACTCTTCAGTGAATCCAAATCAAAACTTTGAGACAGTCTAGACCTGACTGATCCGCCCAAAAGAGCGTCATAAAACAAAGATAAATTCCAGTGGTAGCTACCCACTGGTAGTGGCACCTGAAAAAGGATTTGGATGGAAGATAAGAAAGGAGCAATTAAAGTTTAGGAGGGTCATCACATTTATGTGGGGCACAATCCAAAGCCTATTTGAGCCAATGGCAAAGCTCATATCGACAGGAATTAATTTTGGATCAGGCTTGGAGAGAGCATAAAGAACAAAACCAGCACTATTTGGTATTGCCGATAGACTCATTTTTGTTCCTGTTTAAGAAAATTAAGGAAATAAACCCCAAATTGTTTCCAGTTTTGTTAAAGAAAAAGTGCGCTTGTGTGAGTGGGTGAGAGAGCGAGAAAAAGAGAGCAGGAAAAAGGCATGATAAAGCAACAGACTAAAGCTAAGTGACACTTAATCAAATGAGATGATTTTAATTCATATTTGATGTTTCACAATTTCACCCTGGGTGAATCACAAACACTTTGTACTTGCTTTTGGATTTCCCTGGGTGGCCACAAAACATACAAGCTGTAGAATAATAATAGCAGCGACACTGAAAACGGAGGCAGGCAGCTTTTTAAAAGATGTGCTTACCTGAACCATCTGGCTTGGCTTCGTGACATGGATGGCTTTGATGACACATTTGCAGACATTTACATCAGGCTGGCATAGGTCGCAGTGAGATAGAACAGAAGAACCCTTAAAGGTTAGTCAGACAAGACTCTTTGGGTGAAGCTGGTATCTTTTATCAGACCAACTTAAATAGTTGGGGGGAAAAAAATCTTAGCAATCTTTTGGGTTTAAAAACCCTTCATCAGGCTGAGGAAGCATCTGCAGTTGGTGTGCATGCTCTTCCTAAAGGTGACAGGGGTGTAGGTTGTAGCCGCGTTGGTCTAAGCACACAGGCAGACAAGGTTCCTTGGGTAAATCTGGGATCTTTTATTAGACCAATTTAAATAGTTGGAAGATATTTTCTTCGCAAGCTTTCAGGTTTAAAAACCCTTCATCAGGCTGAGGAAGCATCTGCAGCTGGTGTGTGTGCTCTTCCTAAAGGGTAGTCAGTCACTCCATCATCACGAGTTAAAGGAACCATTTGAGATTAAAAACTTCTGATGAAAAAAACAAAGGGCCTATTCTCATTACGTTTTTCAAAAAAAGGTTCCTTTTTTTTTTTTTTTAGCTGTCGCTATTATCGACTATCTGTCTTTTCCTGGTTAGTGGGGGCTTTTAGCAGATATTGAGCTTATATATTGTCAACTATCCATCTTCTCCTGGTTAGCGGGGGCTTTCAGCAGATACTGAGCTTATAACTGTAATCTTTGCGGTTCAAGTGTGCACATCTGTTTAACTCACCATGGTCCAGAAATGCCCACCCACTATGTAGATGTAAACTGCAAACATCTCGGGGCAAACGTCTTGGGGAATGGACAAATTTAAAGTAAATATATCAAGAAATGTAAGGAGGCAAGCACCGATGAGACGAGCGGCTGCCATGCTGAAGGAACGATCGTTTCTCAAGGTCTACAGAACTAGGACGGGTGGTTAGATCCGCTGGCCTGTCTTCATTCTCTCAGTCCCCTGTTTTCTCCCTTTTCCCGGCAGGAACGAGCGGTGAACAGAAACGCTAGTATTGCAAGTCATAGGGTTTCCACTGAATGCTGCTTTTGTGGGACCATTTGTCCTCCGCATGCAAAATGCTTGGCATCCATAGCACACGTGCCCCCTTACCCCACTGACATCCTTGTAGGAATGAGAAGAAAAAATGGGGCTCCTAACTAGCACTGTGCTTTCAGAGGCTGCCACCTACCACGGCCGCTCCCACAACTGCCCCTAAATGAGGCAAAAACAACTTCGCTGAACGCATCTGTAGACAGAGTAAATGTGTCCTGGGTCCCAGCCAAGGTTGTCGTGGGATCCAGAACCGTTCAGCTGGCCTGCCTGCCCATCACGTTCCCACCCCTAGCTCCACTCCATCTCGGAGGACCCCTTGAAATCTCCAAAGCAGCGTATCTGAGGGGTGGGCTCAGAGCATGCCAAAGCCCAGGCACTAGGTTGGCTGAGGTCAGCCGTGAGCACTTACCAAGGACGGGCTGGAGACGGAGAGCCTGAGATAGCACAGGGGCATGCATTTATGGGCTCAGTATGGAGCCAGTGCAGACATGAACCCCCCAGGCTGAATGTCACCCCAAGCTGAGCCAAATCTGAATTTTAATTCAGCGATGAGCAAAACTGAGCATTTTTTTCCCCGTGTTTTGCCACCTGCAACTTTCCGATTGGTTTGAACTCAAAGCAGCACTCAGAGGACGAGCATCGTGGTGGGTGAAAGGAGCACAAGCAGTGCTGGGGGGGCGGGGGGGACTGGGCCACCAGGTGTCCAAGTCGACTCTGCGAAGGAGCTTCCATGGGAGGCCTAAAATACTCACCCCCACTCGTGCACTCGTGACCTCCGGGGAGGCGCTGGGCACCTTGCAGAAGCAGGAGGCAAGAGGAGGAAAGGCCCCTCTGTCTCGTGATGCTGGCAGAGGCCAGTCCCAAGCCTGAGCTGTCGTGCGCGCTACAGGGCGATGCTTACATTGTCACTCACATCCGTTTCCTTGGTAGCCAGCAAGCTAACAGCACTCGGGATACCTAAGTGAAGATTTGGTCACCATGGCAACATTGATGTCATCAGCTTTGTGGCTGAGAGCACTGGTAACCTCGAGTGTGAAGGTTTTTTGTTTTTAAAGAGTTCAAAAATAGAGAGATGGTGGAAGCGAGAGCGCAGCAGAGCTGCAGCGTGCACCTCGTTTGTCAACCTACGCATCACGACACAGGCATTTCAGACACAGGCTTGCCCAATACAGGGACACTGCGCTCCGGGGCTTTTCAGTGGAGAAAACTGTCTGTGTTGCAAGGGTGCGCTCTTTTCTGGCATACTCTCCATTCCCTCCCCTGGGGCTAACTCAGCAGCGCTGCTTTTCTCCCCGCCACCGAGTGCTTTTGCTTGCTATTGCAGTATCACTGGTTTCCTGTTCAACCACCATCCCCACAAATTGTGTCCTACCAGGTTCAATATTGCTCCCTCTGCATAAATAACACTCTCCCTGCAACCTCCAAGATCTACAGGCATGCACGTGCATGCCTACACACGTATAGAAGGAGGATGGACGATTGCACTGATACAGGCCATCTAGCCTGTCCCTTCTTGGGCTAGCACGTTCGCTGCCAGTCACTGTCCCAGACACAGCGCCAAAGGTGCTCTGAAGTCTCAGCAAATCCCTTCCTTTCCCTCTAGCTGCTCGGCAAAGTCCTGCTATCGTGGAGCGAGGGCTGCCCAACACAGGGGTACTCGACATACCTACAAGTGCAAAGGGATACTGTGTTCATGGTATGCAGCATCGCAACCAAAGCAGGGACGGCATCTGCAGCCTGCGATCTGTCGGAAACCCGATCATCATTTCTTCAGCTGCAAACTGGAAGAGTAACAATGGCTCCGTCCATTTGAAGTTAAATACCATGGATTCCCTTACTGACGTCATCCGCCTTTTTCTCTTGGGAACCAGGTTATGAGACTATCATACAGAATTACTTTCTGCTGCCTATGTCCTGATAAACTGCCCGAGACTATTTTTATGGAAAATGATTTAACTCTTGCTGGATAAGGCAGGTGAATATTACAGAGGTGAACAGGGGAGAGTGTTTCACATCCTCCAGGATGCGTCACCGCCAACAGATGTGTTTTTCGTATGGAGTGCTTGCAGATTTAGCCACAGAGAAATGGAAAAAGGTGCACTGTCAAATTATTTTAAGGTGGATCAACGCCCGATTTTCTCTGCAGGGAGATGGAAGTTAATGTACTGCCTTTCAAAGGAGGTGTAGAATGATGCAATGCCTTAATCTGAATATTTGATAACTGCACTTTCGTTTACATAATCGATGACAGGCTGTACATCTGTAACTGGGCAGCTCTGCACTGCATGTCTCCAGCATTACATCACGATAACCTCGGAGATCATTAATATTCAGCCCATCACCTCCCAACCTGAATAAACCAAAGCATCTAACATTTCTGGAAGGGGGGGGGAATGCATCACATTATAAATCTCTGGACTGGAGTAGGGTATCACATCTGGAAAGAATTAGAGCAACCTGAAAAGCGCAACTCTGACTAAAGCAGAGCCATAACCGCAACAAGAACAGCTGAAGGTCAAACTGTTCGCCTGCATAAAGCCAACAGAGGCAGAAACCCAGGAAGGGGACAGTAAACAGCAGCAGTCCTTTGCCTTCCATCTGCGGCTCCTCGCAGACACAGATTTATTTTTCAAAAGTCCCTAAAAGCCACCAGGAAAAGGGAGGCAAGGGCAAGGCAATCTCTGTTGTAAGGGATTGCCCAAGGGAGTAAGCAAAGAGCAGAACAATGTCTCCGCACAGTGCTGGCTACTCAGTCCCTCTGTGGAGCCCAGTGCTGCTGCTACAGGAAATGACTGTATGTTGTATGTTGACTGTATGAAATGAATGTTTTCAATCCAGGGAACATCTCAACTTTGGTCCAGCCCGGTCCATTGTGGTTTGCCCCATACAGAGGGCTTGCTTTTAATCTGCTCACTAGGAAGTCTGTACCAGCCTATGTATCACCATAGGCAGGCAAGCTTCTTTGGGGAGATGTGATATATCTTTTAGTGGAGCAACTGAGTAGCTGGAAAAAAGTTCTTTGCAAGTTTTCAGGCACAATCACCCTTCTTCACATATTAGAGTAACTGCTGGTCTGAGACTCCAAGGAATAAAAGAAGCCAAAAGTGTGATGGGATGGCAGTGAGAATGTAAATAGGTGTAAATTTGGGAAAAAATGAGGAGAGAAGGGAAAGGGCGGGGGGGGAGGGTGGAAATCAAGGGGGGAAGAAAGCCAAAGGGAGACTCTAGTGTAGCTGAGTTCTTCGAGCTAGAAAAGAGGCAGTCTGTGAAAAAGTAAATAGCTGGAAATTAGGAAGACAAAGGGTAGAAAAGGAGGGGGAGGGGAGGAAGGGGTGGAAAGAAGAGTGTAAAAGGTCAGGTCGGGCAGGTACCTGGTGAATCAGATGTCAGGCAGGTTGTAATGCATCTTAAATCCAACGTCAATATTGAGTCCATGATTTTTGCATCCAGTATGCCTCACCATAGCACCTAGGTGCAAAGAGAAGGCAGTCCCTGACTTCAGCTGACCTGTATGAGTAAGTCTAATCCCCATGGCTTCAGTCACCAGACCGGCCCAATATCCACCAGGTGCAGCTGGGCAGAGCTGGCTATAGCTTACCCTAAAGAGGAATTGTGGCTTGTAGCCTGCCTCTTCCAGGAATGCCTTGGCAGTCAACATGTGCAGGACACTGCAGGGAGCTGGTGTTTTTATTGGGGGGGGGGGGGGGGGGGGCGGTGTTAAATAGTTTCTAGGGTTGGAAGAGACCTGAACAGATCATCAAGTCTGACCCCCTGCCATGGGCAGGAATCAGTGCTGGGATCACAATACCCCAGCCAGATATCTATCCAACCAACTCTTGAAGACCCCCAAGGTACTACCCTCAATCTGTTTGTGGCCATTATTCCTTGTTATCCCAGGTGGTGCCCGGGGGAACAGAGCCTCACCTATATTCCGCTCGTCCCCCCGGTGAGTTTATAGACAGCCACCAGATCCCCTCTCAGTCTCCTCTTGTGGAGGCTGGATAGATTCAGGCCCTTTAGTCTATCTTCGTAGGGCCTGCCCTGCTGCCCCCGGATCATGCGAGTGGCCCTCCTCAGGACCCTCTCCATGCTGTCGACATCCCCCCTGAAGTGCGGCACCCAGAGCTGGACGCAGTACTCCAGCTGCGGCCTGACCAGTGCCGCATAGAGGGGGAGGATCGCCTCCTTGGCCCTGCTCGAGATGCATCTGTGGATGCACGACAAGGTGCAAGCAGCCTTACTGACCGCTTCCTCACGCTGGCGGCTCATGTCCGTCCGGGCTCCGTTCCAACGGGAACGCCTCTGCAGGAGAGCAGCCCCTTGCAAAGGAAATCCAGTGGCTCTCCAGACTCATTGCACCACTAGAACAACAGAAAAGGGTCAGCACAAAGCTTGGGATTAAGCCCAGGACCCAGAGTTAGGGGAGAAGGTGGTTGGAGCTGTGGAAGTAAATCTGTCATGAGCAGGACGATTACCAGAACAGTCTGTGACCACTTTGCAAATGCCGTTGGGACACTGTTGTCAACAGGATGTTTTCCTTTACTTGATTTAACCCAGCTGCCAGGTTTTTCATGTTACTTTAGGGTTTGTGTTTGTGTTTTCTCTTCTTTTAAATAAATCCATCCTCAAATGATATCTGCCGTGTTTTTTATCTAGTTTTACAGGAAAGGAGTTGCATCGTTGTTGGTTTGGGTTCGGTTATCTGAAAGTACCTTAGCATCTCTCTCAGATTATTAAAAAAAAAAACAAACAAAAAACGGAGAAGTGAGACTTTTTATTGCTGCCTTGTTCTCAGGTAGAGTTGGGTCTTTGACTGCAGGTGCCGCATTTCCAGGGAAAAAAGAAAGGATCCTTTCCAGCAAGGGCAGTCTGAGCACTGCTCGGCAGTCTGTGCTTTGTTGCACAATGGGTGTCCAGTGACAGCCGGGGCCGCGCAACGTTTGACCGGAGAGGCGGTAGGCTTGAACGGTTGTGCTGCATACCCCCAAGGGATTTGATTCCTGGTTTTGCCCATGGATTAACTGCAGGTTAATTCAGCCCAGTGCACAGGGCAGCGCCACCATCTTCTTGTTTTGACTTAGCACCTCGCACAACGGTCCAAGTGCTACTGCCGCACAAATAGTCATACAACTAGGCACCGTGTCTGCACCACTTTGAAGACTCAGGCATTAAGTGTTGCAGGGGCCTTGTGTCTCACAACAGTGAATTTTGTCCCCTGTGGCATTCGGGAAGTCTATTAACCTCCCCAAGTCTCCTGTTACTTCCTTTTAGAAGAGGCCATCATTGTTATTTGGCAAGCGCGAGGAGTCTGGGTCACGCTGTACTGGAGACAACCCAAACGCACATTATCCATGGTACTGGGAGGTTGAGGCCCAGCAACCCAAAGTATTTTTACCATCTCCACATCAAAGCAGTGGCCAGATTACTCTCTCAGGCGCTGTTCAGCAACAAAAACAACATTAAATCTGAACCTCAGCTCTGGTTCCGATTTCCTGCCTTTCTAAGAGCTGCTCCATGCAAAGCTTTTCAACTGACATCACTGCCTGCTAGAGGAGTGACTTAGTTACACTGGTACAACCCCTACTGGGAATGTGGTTACTGGTGCAAATGTGCTTTATACCAATATAATCTATTTGCCTTTCCCCCACAGGAATAAACTCCACTGTCATACTGTATCCACACTAAGTGGGTTACAGCGCTTTATCTATGCCAATATAGTTAAAGCAATGCAACTCATGTGCATACAGGAGACCTGACTTGCAGTTTTCTTTTACCTCATTACCATTAAGCCCAAAGTTACCGGATTATCTGAAAACATTTGGACTCTCACAAGCAGCAATATAATGGCCTGGAACAACAGCTTTCGCGGGTGGCAATTCACGATGACTTGAGGCTCTCAGTTCCTTCACCTCACCCCATGGGTACAAACAATTAGAGAATGAAAGACTTTTCATGCTATCAGTAGATCACTCCCATCCACTGAGCAGGCAAAGCGTCATAGGGAACAGGGATATTTAGGAACTGGATCATGGAAGAAGGAACTTCAGAAAAGTTTTGAAGGCAACTCACGTCTAGAGAAGTCCTGCCTCTTGGAATAAGGATGGGATCAAATGGAACTTGCAACTCTTATCCTACTGTTATGCTTACCATGAAATTCAAAGTACTCTTAATAAATACATCAGGCCGTTCAGGATCCCAACTATTTTACTAATTAAACAATAATTGTGACAGTAATGCATAGCTCTTATACAGTGCTTTCTGGCAATAGACCCCAAAATACTTTTCAAAGGAGGGGCATGTCGTTAATTATCACTGAATCTCACAATCATCACTAGTAAAAATTGTGAATATATTCTTACCTCATTATTTCCATGCTTTAAATACAGCTCAGTGAGACATACCACACAAGATGGGGGAAACCCTTCTTTGAAAGGGATACAGTCACTCAGTTTTACATTACACATTTGGACTTTTTGTTTAAAAAAAGGAGCTTAGTGCCACTTGATACAAAAGAAAAAAAGCTGTTCTAATACAAATTTTATTGGCAATTTTATTTTATGACCATATGATCACTGTATTTGCATGACAGACTTGGAAGCTGATAGGTCCTGTTTCAAAAGTAAGTATTGCGTACTACCATAATAGTTCAAAACATAAGTATAAACATTCAGAACAGACACTGTGTACCATACTAACAGGAAAAAACCCTGTATATTCAATATTATTGACTTTAAAAAGTATATTCCAAGACATGTCAGTAATAAAAATGGTTCATCTTGCATATTTACCGAAGACCTTCTCTAGCCAGCTGAAAAAGGACATGGAAAAAACTGAATGTCATAGATGGCATCAAAACAAATATTTTAATGCATGCACTATATTTGGTTGGCAAAATATCATTAAGAATTCAAGATACTCAGCAATACAGCTGAATGATGGGTTTTTGTAAGTACATCTGGCTTACTTTAGAAAAGCCAGGAAAGGTCAAAGTTGTCCTTCACATCAGAAGGATTGTGGCGCTCTGTTTTAACTTCTTAAAGATGCAGAGAAAGTAAGGGCGCTACGGAAAGGAGGAATGGCTTTCTCCAAGCTGCGTCCCATAAAGGAAGAAGATACCAGTATAGGGTGAGTATGTGTGCGTTACAGACCAATGTACAATCCAAATAAAGACACCAGGCATTTGTTAACTGATCTCTTTTCAGAGATCTGGAAGTACAAGTTGTACATGCTCACTGGAAATGTAATGATAAAAGGCCTAGAGAAAACACTAGACTTGATCTCCTCTTCTGGTGCTACCAGTCTCGGGACAGTGTAAGATCCACAATCATCAACTGATGGTCTTTACTCCAATGCTTCAAAGAAATGCAAGTTAAAGCTTCAAAGACCTGGCATTGACACGTGTTCATTGCTGTCTTGCATTTAGACTTGCCAAGGACAAAAATACAAGTAGGCCTGCAAACAAGAGGTCTTACGTCCAGCTCAAACCTCAAAAAAAAAAAAAAAAAAAAAAAATCTATGCTTATCATTTGTGGAGACCTGTCAGCATCAAGCATTTCCATGCCTGCCATTGTGGCTAGATGCAGTACTTAGGAATCGTGCCTGAACCACCACAGCCATTTTACTGAGGCAGCTGGGACACGGAGTGCTGCTAGGGAGTCGAAAGTACTTTCTAATATACTCACCAACTTTCAGTTGTTTTTCAGGATGGTCGCTGTCTTCCAAACAGCCCATTTATGGTCAAACAAGAACATCTGTGGTAGGAAGTGGAGTCAAAAGGTTAGCAAAACTCCCCACACTGCCAAGGGCCTGAGATTGTGCAAAATTTCAGAAAGGGGCTCCTGCTTTGCAAGGAAATCATCAGGCACTTGGGAGTCATCAGGCACATCAAGGCTTCTACTAATACAGCCCAGGGTGCCGTTAGCCTTCTTGGCAACAAGGGCACACTGCTGGCTCATAGTCATCTTATTGTCCACTGTCACTCCCAGGTCCTTTTCTGCAGAGCTGCTGCCCAGCCCATCGGCCCCCAGCCTGTACTGCTGCATGGGACTGTCCTGTCCTAAGTGCAGGACTTTGCACTTGTCCTTACTGAGCCTCACGCGATTTCTTTTGGTCCAGTCCTCCAATCTGTTGAGGTTTCTCTAAATCCTAACCCTAGGATTTATATGATCTGAAGGGAAACCAAAGACCTCCAGCTCTTGGTAACCTGTGGAGTGACAAAGATGGAATCATTTACAGGTCGAGTTTTTCACTGCAATAACATGTGGGCAAAATTTCCCCATGTGTTGCCTGTATCCCCTTTATAATCAGTCAGTGCCAGTCAAGGATCAAGGCCCCGTTGTGGCCAGTACCATACCAAAAAGGCAGCCACAGCTGCATTTCCAAAGTGCTGTGTGAGCCATCTTGTGGCAAAGCTGACAGATAGCACACATGCATGTTTGCCGGCAGGGTTAGAGAGGATTTAAAGCATTTGAAACATGCTGACGTAACCCAGCTGACAGTGTTACTCAGTCCAAAAAGTGTGGGTAAGCATGGCCGAGAGTGTCTGTGGGGCAGGTCTAGGGAAAAGTATCATTCTCATCTGTTGTTGAGAACCCAAAACTGCCACCCTATCCAGCACAAGTATGAAACAAGTCCTGGAGCCCGTTAGAGGGTGGCAGAGTCGTTAAGTCCTAATACATGAAGTCTTCTCCATCCCTGGTCACACGCTCTGTCTGAGCTCCCCGCTCAGCGCAGTGTGGCCAAATTCTCAGGGCTTCAATTTTTGATCTCCGAGCATGAAGCTCTGAGCTCTTAAGCTTGTCCTCTGGTATAGAAATGTGTTGTGGAAATAGGTATGGTGTCTAGGTTTTCTGAAGTGGAGTTTAACCCCAAATGTCACAATTTCCTGGTCTTCCAAAATACTGCACACAATTTCCCACAATCCCTGCTTCCAACTGAGCAGCAAGGACCCAAAAGGAAGTGCAAATGCAACCCTTCATTTCAGGGTAACCACACCTGAAACAAGGTGGTTAGTGCAGGAGCACCGTCCAGCAGCAGTGGCACCGCTCAGGACCTTCCCATGCACTCACGTTGACCGTTCAAATCCTATTTAGAAGAAGATCTAGCATCGAGCCCCACTTGGGTCCTTGAAAGATGCAACAATAGACTCCTTTGAAGTGGGAACTGGTGATGTTTTAATAGCTCCTACCACCAACACATGGCAGGGGAAAGGAAGGAGGAAGCGCACCACATCCAGAGGGAAATTTTAGGGAAGCTGAATGCAGTACTAGAAAGGCCTTTAAAAAACCTGCAGCATAAGGGCTGTGCAGCACGTCAGATCTTATTACTCTGTTCGTGCAACTCTCCGACTGCTTCATCGACGAGACAGTAACTCAGCTGGCGCAATCCCTCGGAAGTTCGAAGAGCATTTCTTTGCTGTTGTCGCTGGCTGGTTGCCAATGGCAATGGCCATGGAGATACCTATTGACAACTGAGCAAGACCGCCAATATCTGAGGACATCATCATCTCTCTAGCTTGTTTTTTTTATTAATATTTTTATTTAGACACTGGCTCATCTGGGGGTAAGATAAGCGTGTGCTCAGAAAAAAAGCTGGTCTATACAACAGGACATTTGGAGGCAACTTAGGGCAAACGGGTTCTTACACAGAGCCTAGAAAGCCGCGTTGAAGCCAGGTTGGCCAGACGAATGAGAAGGCCCTTCTCCTGCCTGGTTTGGTGCTCCCCCAGAAGAGAAGACAGCAGCATGATAGCAGCCTCTAGGCGAGGGGAAGCCACTCAAAATCATGCACTTAAAATGTGCAATACTGAAGACATTTCTACTCCCCTGCCAGTAGTGCATGGTCAGTGCAGCAGCCTAGAAGGGAAGGATTTGGGTACTACTCCTTGGCATTGATCCATCCATCCCACCCACAACAGCATACACTCATAGAGCTACAGGCTGGCTTAGCGCATCTTGGGAATGGCAGGACTGGCACTACTTGCATTGACACCGACTCTTGGATCTTGGGAGTAGGGACTGAGCATCGCCTCATGGAAGTAAAGGGCCATTTATTGCATTGGGACAAGGAGAAAGCCTGATTTTTCCACTTTGAGGATCTCTTGCCGTCCTGCCAGTGCTTCCCAGATTGAGTGAAAGATTTCTACAAAGCTGCATTTTCTTCAGTCATATGCTACTGTCTGTGTTGCAAAATAAAGGAGCTTTTATGCCGGGCTCCAATGGCTTCGGCAAAGGACTGGAGGACAGTGAAAGCGTGTGGATGTTCTGTACAATTGGGGCAGAAGGGAGCAGACCTGTTTGTTTAAAAATGGCGGGGGGAGAAAAAGGGGGTTGGATAAATGTCCAGACTCTGGAAACTTTACTGCGAGGCCAAGGTTGCATTGTTTTTGCTGGCACCCTGCCCACACACTGTGGTGTTTTATCAAGGACAATGGGCAGCTCCATCTGGAGGCTTTCCCAAAGCTTATCAGAACTTCTCTAGATCTGGAAATGTCGCAGTATTACCAGCATTCGCCGCTTTGGATGACTGACCCGAATCACTTGCCAGGTAACGGTGCGTGGAACACGCAGGTTAAGGAGCTGGCTGGCTCGGGAATCTGTAGAAGTCTGAATTGCTTTTTCCCCCCTCACAAGTCACGAGTTCAAATCCAGCCTGGAGCGATCATCACGGAAGGATGCAAGAATCCTAGAATCAAAGGACTGGAAGGGACCTGTAAGATCATCAAGTCCAGTCCCTTGTCACGGGCAGGAGGTTTTGGGGCTCAAACGAGCTCAATGAAGTGCTGGTCCAGCCTCCTCTTGAACACCTCCCAAGGATGGTGACTGCACCACCCCTTCTGGGAGCTATTCCTTTGATGTTACTATTGCAAAGGTTGTCTGATGGCTTGTGCTACAAGGTTTGGCATTTTGACAAGGTACATACATTACAAAATCCACATCTCTGGACGGTCCAAAACATGGCAGTTCAATGCCTACGAGGAATGTTTCAGGAGGTCGAGATTCAGGCCTAGTGGGAAACTTAAAAACTGAACAGTCACAGAGGCTCAACTATGCTCCCACTCATCAACATGCTCCAGGAGTCCTCGGTCTTAACTTACTAGGTTTAAACTTTAGGAGACACATTGCCTGGAGGCTGTGGAAGCAGCCAGGGCCATTGCTCCTTGCTTTGTGGATGACCAGTCTCCAGGGGGGGGTCTCAGATTTTCAAAGCCACTGTATTCATAGAAAAACCCCTACTACTAAAACAAAGCAAGGGAAGTGAAGCATCAGCTCTTTCAAGGTTGTGTTCTGGCCATTTGGGTTCCTCTATTGGTGCCCATCACCTTTATCAGTGTCATTTTTATATTACAGAAGTGCCCAGAAGCCCCAAGGTGAACTCATGGCCCCACTGTGCAAGGGGCTCTAGGTAAAAGCCAGCCGCAGACTCAATGAGCATGTCATTTAAATGGCCAAACCAGGATTATTTTCCTGAGAGGGAGCTGGATATTAAATACAGACTTCTGAAGTCCCACCCCTTCTCACTAGTAAGTACCAAGCACCTCCCAAAATAGTCCCACGCCGTCAGCTCATACAAGAGCTTTATTCAAAGAAAGCACAAAGCACGCAGCTAAAAGATATTCACTTACAGTTTATTTTTGCCTGAAATTATTTCACATCTCTTTGTACACAGCTACAGAACAGGAGTAGTAAACCATCGGTAAAAGCAATAGTGCTAAGGAAAAAGGTTGGCATAATTTTTCTTCTTTTTTCTTCTTGCACTGTATGTTCATATAGTTTGGGACTTGAGGGGAAAAAATCTGGCACACTACATGAGTTAAGACTTAAACCAATTGTTTCATTTTGTTTTGTTTTGTTTTTTTTTAAAAAATTTGGGCAGGGGCTAGCTACTTAGCAACAAAGTAAAAAACAAAAACCCAAAACAAAAACAAAACAAAAAAAGCTTGGCTTTCACTGAATAAGATTATATATATATATATTTATATATAAAAAAAATTATATTGGCTGTATGTTAATCTTGAGGTGCTGAAGAATAAAAGAATGGTGATAAGCCAAGAGAGAAAATTAACCAAAAAAAGATGCCGCTCTGTACAAAGGCTCATTATGAAAAACAAATCCAACAGTATATTTATAAAACAAACCACAATTAAAAAAAAAATCATTTTCTAAGCAATTGTGGAGAAGGCTTTGGAAATAAGTAGTGGTCACATTTACAGATAGGGCAGAACTATCAAATCAGGGACAATGTTATTTTCTCAGTCTCCCAAGGGGAACATGCAAAACAATGCGTGCATGATGAAAAAGGGAAGGGACGAGGGCGGGAGAGGGGAAAAGAATAGGCTTGTGCACCGGGGGGCAGGAGAACTTGAGTTTGAAATATTGGACGTAAACAGAAAACAACTGAGGCGACTCGTGAAATCTACAAATATTGTAAATATCCCATTAGTAAAACAAACAATCCGGGTTCCCTACCTCCCAAACCCCTACACCTGACAGGGTGTAAAAAGAACCAGAGAAAGATTTCAGTCTTTCCAGAAGGAGATGTATGACTCATAGGCATCTCTTTGCCTCTCCCACCCCAGCACCCTATGCCCTCTTTTATACATGTATTTTTTTTCCTTCTGACTAGATGACATCTGAGGCATTTTGAAATCAGAAATGCAACAGGGTGAATGCTCCAACAGAGAGAGGTTATAATACAGTATGCATTACTAAAAGGCAATTCGTCAAGGAGGGCTTTCCTTTTAAAAAATAATAACAACAACAACAACAAGACAGCAAACTAGTTTATACAGTACTATACGCAAAAAAGGGTAAAAGAATTAACAATTCATAAATAAAAGACAGGTCCCAGACCTGTAATTTGTGAACCATTTTCTTAAATAGGTGCATTATGTAAATCTTATGTACAACAAAATTACTTTGCATAACAACTGCAAGGACACCGGGAGAGGTGCAACTCATGTGGGGTTTTGTTTTTTCTTTTCTTGGTACTTTGTGGTTGGCTTTCCTGGAGCCAAAATGATGGCGATGGAGCTCCTAATGGACAACCCCCAGGCAAAGAAACCCAATTAATATCAAGAAATAGCTGTGTTCTTTGTTTTTTCTCCACATGTCGTAAAACACAATAGCAAAGTAAATCCACAAAGGGTGTTTTTTCCTCTTGCTGCTACAAAGTCTTTTTTGTTTTTTCAATTTGAGTTACGTTGATTTTGAAATTATGAAGCTGAAAGAATCAGGCAGGGTCTGGGCGCGCTCAGTTCCCCCTCCCCCACACAAAGCAACTCCTCTATCTCACAACCACAACTCCTAGAATCAAAGTCCCAAAACTCACTGCTCTACAGGTATTAGCCAAAAAGGTGTTTCCTGGGGTTTGGTTTTGTTTTAAAAATCTTTTTCTTCTTGCCAGAAGCTAAGAGAGAGAGAGAGAGAGAGAGAGAGAGAGAGAGAGACAGTTCACCATGCTTCAGTGTAGCGAACATCTACTTCTTTCAGGTTGGGTAATTTAGCCTGTGTGGAAGAGGGAAAAGATTCATTAGAATGAATGATAAGGCTGCAGGACTTGAAAGAAGGCTTGCATCAAGCCGGCACTGCGAGGACGGGCATAATGGATGAAACAAAATAGTCACCATGTTAACTGATACCGCAAACACACAGGTGGGCCCCTAATGCAGGCAGGAGGAGCCTTGCTCAATACAGCGTTAAGAGCTTGAAGCACCAGGGACTTTCCCCAGAAGAAATGAGCTAGTCAAGTTCAGAGGCACGGGGGACCTGGCTCTGGTCTTAAGACTCTCCAGGATAAACCAGAAATGACTATTCAGTCAGTGGGTTTACACTGATGCAAAGTCAGGATTAGATCCCTGCTCTTCATTGCCTGCTGGTGCCAAGCAGCAAAAGGTGGTTTTTGTAAAACCCTTTTAATAGCTACTCAGAACGCTGCAGTCACACAACGCCCAGCTCCCCAGCCCTCTCCTTCCTCAGCCCCTGCACTGTCAGAGCCTAATTCTCCACTCCATGTATTATAAAGATCCCAGAAAATATTAATAACTTTTGGCTTCATCCTGATTTTCTGAATTACTTGTAAAAGGGAATGGCATAGAACTCAATACCCCTGACTTATTCAAATGTAAATTAGACCATATTTAGGTTCTTTGTACTATTACTTATCAACTGTGTTTCCAAGTCCTCTTTCTGTAAAACCAAACACATTTAATTAGATTAGGGCACTACCCAGCTGATGACGTTCATAAGAAGAATATTTACCTTGAAGCTAGATTTATGCACACATGTATTTTGATGAGAGGGAGATACTGCCAGCAAATAATTTTTCTGTTAGGCAATAACGACTCCAGTGAGTGATAATTTATCATCTGGTTGAACCTGCCCGTGTGCATGTTCAAGTATGTTTGGTGGGGTTGAGGCCAGAGTGGAGAGGATATGTCATCCCTGCTATACTGGCTTGTGTGTTTAATACTCATTGAAACCAGGAGAGTGGTAGAAAAGGTCTCTGTCAGAAACATGCATGGAGGTCTGCATAGTTTTTCTTGACAAACACACCATCGAGGACAAGCTACATGCTGCAAAATCACTTCCCTTTGAGAAAAGCCCTGCGTTTTCGGCTTGTTCAATCTGCTGTAATTGGTGACACTTTGTACATAGAAAGTGTCGCTGTTTGCCCTGTACAGTCACTTTTGTGGGCTGCTTGTGTGGTCTTTTGATGCAGCATCAGAGCAGAGGAGAACCAAATAAGGAAAATGTGAGTTCAAAACTAGAGAAAACACTGGTGCGGGGAGGAGGCCCAGGGCAAGTGCAGGACCAGATAATACCGTCTGTAATTACTTTTTTAAACACACTTGATTTCAGGAAGACAGCCCTGAGTTTAAATGACCACAATTCTGTGTGTAAAGGACACACAACTAATCGCTTGCTTAGGAAAGTACCTCATGCAAGTGCAACTGTGTTAATGCCAATGCAAATGAGCTATTCATATGCATGTACTTACAAACACTGTTCCTGAAACATGCTACCAGCCTAGCAGAGCTCTCACTCCAGGGAGCAATCAAGGAAATGCATTTGCAGTGAATCTCAAATGCCAGCTAAATGTAAAGTTTCAGGACCTGTCTTGAGTTTGAAATTCAGCGCAGGTCTGTGACCTCTTTGAGCAGCCTGAGTCAATCTCGGATTATATCGTCAAAGCCCGTGCAATGCAGAATTTCACTTTGAGTATCTGGGTTTGCAAAGCGAGACTCTGGGCATATGACTCACTTAGGACCCAAGTGAAGAAAAAGTCCACACAAAGTCATCAGTGGTTTTTACATTTCAGATGGTCCCTAGATGATAGCCCCTCCCCTGATGCTGCATTCACCTACATTATTTTCATTCCACATTGGCTGCAAAGTCACCATAACACTGCTGAGCAACAGACATGGCTCAACCACCGCAGGGGCTGCACAGGTGTCTCCATGTAAAGCAGACTCCTATTCAAGGCACCTTGATCAACAACTCCAATATGTATTCTAAGTCATGGCCCCTTCAGGTCCCGATTAAACAAGCCTGTGTTGATCTGAATCCTGCTAACACTGCATGCACACCTCTGGAATAGTCAATCAGATTCTGTTGTGACAACCATACAATAAATCGTTACTGCGGTTGGCACGAGAGCTGCTGGAAGTAGGAAAAGTCAACTTTTGCTCATTTAATCAGCAGACTGGATGGGGAGCCTAATACAGAGTCAGTAAACACGGAACCTGCATGCAATTTCTGCGGTCAGGTTTCACCAGAATGAACCCCATCCTCTCCCTGTCCAGACAAAAGACAGTTTAGGCTACACAATATGCCGTATGCGATGCAAACCTTAGTCTGTCAGACTCTGCTTCTAGATGCTTCAACCAGACAAACAAATATCTGCACTTTGCCTTGGACTCCCAAATCCACTATTTCTCCACTGCTGTGGAACTACAGAACATTACCTTCCTCAAGCAAGACTGCCGTGCTAATTGGCCAAGGATGGGGGCCAAAAACGCTACTGTATTCTTCCCCTGCTTTAAGCGACTACTTTCATTTACAAAATGCAGTTAAACAACAGTCATTGTTTTACCTATTCAGCTGGGGCTGAAACGGTTTCTTTCCCAGATCTGAGCAAGAATATTTTGTGCCCAAAAGCTTGTCTAACTTCTCTCCCAACCACTGTTGGCCTCGTAAAAGATATCACCAGACAATTCTTGCATGTTCCCTGGACCATCCCAGCTACACCACTACAACCCTCCCATCACCCATCTAAGCAGAAGACTGTATGAGACTTCTGTGGTAACATTAGGATGGCCTAAGGCTGGCTACAGAACATCCTACTTTCTTTGCATAATGTGTCATCACATGACATTGGCAGTAGTCACTGGACACTTCTCGGTTCTTAAAACACAACTTATGAATTGAAATACCTTGAGATCTTCATAAGTGTCTGCTGAAAGCTTGGTGCTGTTCATATTTAGACTACACAGGCTTTTCATAGCTGAAAAAGAAAATATATTTGTGGGCATGGTGCAGACCTGTAACATTTCAAGTCCATGTATCGAATAATGTACACCCAAAAAGTTGTGATAAAGGGACAGCTCTCAGTACCAGGCTGCATGAAATAAAGCATGAACAGCAGATGAAGGAATCAGCATTTTGACCCCAACTCAAGGAAATGTCCCTATTCCAGAAAAGCCCTCAACTTTAAGCCTGGGCATAACTTCCATTGACTTCTAGGAATTCAAACACATTCCTGAATTGAAGCCTTTATACCTAAGATCATGGATTGCCTGTATGGCATTCTAAATAATGTCGGTCCTCACTGTGCTGGCGCTCACACCATGCAGAAAAGGTGTGCTGATCTAGGCACAGCGGTGATCTCTTCTTTTTCCTGTCTACACGCACTCTGGGCTCTCCTATCAGCGGGGAGGTTCCTCCTCCTGGTTCCATTAACCTTTGTTCTTCTTTTTACCTCCAATATTTATAAATAAAAAGAGCAGGGGGTCTCACCTGCCAAAATGTAGGAACAGTATAATACAGGCAATACTAACCTCCCCTGCAATCAGCTAAGCTCTCCAATTGACTTGTAATGTTTTTTTTCCTACATACCAACTTGTGCCCCAAGATGTCCCCACATATCCACAGTAAGGAACATAAAAGAAGCCACGCAGCTCTGAGACAGTTGGATCAGACCACAAGGCAGGAGTGAATTACATAGATATTGCTACAAGAGGAGGAGGAGCCAGGCTGGGATGACCAACTGAATGCCTGTTTCAAGAGTTCAGGTGGTTCACATCCAGGTCTGGTTTTCTGCACCTGGAGCTGACTTTCACCACTAAATCTGGACATACTTTGCCCCTCGGAGGAAATTTTAATGTGGAGGAGACCCTGGACTCTCTAGCCACTGCTGCAAAATTTCTGTGGCAGCACTGCAGTCCTTCTGTTTGAGCCCGTATGCATTCCCCTTCTAGTCTATTTTGAACACTTACAACTAAGTGCCAGCAGCCCGGCATCTGTGACGGGAGTCTCGCACAGGTTGAGCACTTGCAGCATGGTGAGGTGTTCAGAGAGAAGCCGCAAACCTGCATCTCCAAACTGTGGGGCACAAGCAAGCTCAGTCAGAAAACACGCACAACATCTTTTAGCAAGTAATTCTGCTGGGACGAGGGAATGTCTAGAGCAAGGGCTGTACCTGACACTTCAATACCACACCCCAGATTAGTCATCCTCTCACATGACAGAACGATGGAAGAAATGCTATCCTCCATGTTTCAGAGATGGCAGACAGAGAGTAAGTGGCTGGTCCAAGGTCACAACCGATTTTCTAGCCAGAGCCACAACTCACCATCTTTCCTCCCACTGGCTTCTCTCCTTGGAATTTAGCCCTTACTTGCGAGAGTTCCCACATAGCCCATGTAAGATGGGTAAACAGTCTCAGCCCAGCTCTCGACCCCATCATAAAAAAAAATCATCACAGCTTGCACTGATTAGCTGCTTTGGTGAAAAGAACAATGACCCGCTAATTGTCTTACTGACCCATTTAATTTCTATAAGCTAAGAGGAACCATAACTGCTTCAAAATCAAAAGCTAAATGATGCAATAGCTGTTCTCAATAAAAATGGGATAATTTTAACAAAAAAAGTGAGCATTTTCTTCTAAAAACGGAACCTCTCATTTTGACCAAGAAACAGCTCCAGAAATCACAAATCAAAACATTTGCAAATTTGGGTGAAACTTTTTCTATAATGTTGAATGTGCCATTTCCCCCAGCACACAAAATCTGTGGGTTGCAAAACTATTTGGAACAAAATAGCGAAATCATTCTAAGAAACTGAAGACAAGGATTCTTGGGGCCATGCTGCAAAACAATCCCACTATGATAGGTGGTAATAATGTTAGGAAAAGTAAGTCTACTCAAGGAAATGTAGGGGCAAAAATACGGCTTAAGAGCTCTTCTGATTAATTTCTGAATAGCTTTTCAATAAATTTTTCCTCTTTTATCTTACAAAATAACCAAAAGCAGACTGTAGAGTCCTGATATTTGGGTTTTCTTTCTTCTTATTTTTTTTAATACTGGACTTATCAGAGTTTGCCGGTGATTCACTACAGTTGCCTTGAATATTATATGTGGCCTGGCTTGCTGAAATTGTGATTGGTCAGATAAGTTCTTCGAATCATTTATTTCCCGTAACTGGATGAGAGCAGAAGCACATCCAGGACAGAGCAACAATCCACTTCAAAATGTGGTTTCAGGAAAATCAAACTGAACCACTCAACTGTCTACAAGTCACAATCCCTAAAGAGGTGTGACATAACAGCAAATCCATTTCAGCATTCAAGAAAATATTTGCAGAGCTTTCCAATGCAGCACTTAGCCTGCAGGATGAAAAAGTGCCCTCTATAAAGAAAATGGCACCCCTGATCAAGTAAAACCAAAAAACAGCATGTAAAACTAGGTTGAAGGCAAATGCACTCTATGCAGGTCTCTTCACATGTGCGTCAGCTGACGTAAGCTGCGATTTCGGAATTAGTCAGTGTTGGTTCCTTCTCTGTGTCTCTGTCTGCAAAGCACATACCTGAGTTGACCACAGGTTCAGCTGCTTGAGTGAAGGCAGTTTGATGAGGTGCTCAGCGCAGGCACTCGTTACATTGGTAAAGGCCAGGCTGAGGTTTTCCAGATTTCCAAAGGATCCCGAGCTCAGTAGACGGGCGAGGTCTGCATCCTGAAAGCAAATAGCATGTTGCTTAAGGCCGGTAAGCCTGCAAGCATCTGCATAGCACCACCGGTCCTGTTAACCAGCAAGAGTTGCACAACTGAGCCACTTGTTTACAGTAAGAAAGCGTGGCAAAGAAAGGTTTCTGTTTGCCTGGCAAACAGCTAAATGCTTGTGGTGGGACTGCCTCATGCATCCTGGAAACGCGGGGCTAGAAGACGCAGAATCTTCTGACCATGCATACGATTACGAACAATGCAGGATTCATTGTCAGAGTGAACCCAGATTGCCCATTTGCCGCCCGCCTCCCATTTCAGCTTTGAGATTCAAATGATGCTCCGGTCAATGAACTCACTTCAGTGGACGCAGCCTGTCCACTGACTGTGTAGCTGACTATGATAGCCAGTTTCAAACTAATATGTAAGATCCAGAACTAGACTAGATGTTTGCTCCAGTTTTCTGTAAAATTCTGTCAAATTGGATTCTGCCATAAATTCCAAATATGAGCACAAGTATAAACCTGGCAACCGGATGCTCACATTGGCTTTGCATCCACCCTGCAGAGCTAAGAGTGGAAATCTGCCCTCCCTGTGGAGCCCCTGGTTCTGTCAACAAGTCGGTGAAACACCCAACCACTCCCCCTTTTGAAACCGATCAAGCTGTCGTGTCAGTTCCTCCTTGTGTACTGGACTGACACACCTTTGCATTTACTATTCAGATGAACTTACTGTGGATTTGGATGGCAGTGTTAACCGTGTGGGGCCGCCTTTTCTCTGCTGTAACACAAAACATGATTTGGTTATCCAGGCTGTTGTTCCACAGGTGAGACATCACCCACTGTAGGGCAGAGCACACCCTACCCAACTTCCTAAGCTTCCTGCCAATCCTCCCACCAGCTTGCCCAGTTTTTTTGCATTAATTAAACTTTTCCTCAGTTTCCTAAGCAATGTGACAAAGACAGGCTTGCAGCTGCTGAGGGCAGTCCTTTACTCAACCAGTTGGTGTAATGCAGAATGACATTCAATCTGGGTTTAATAAGGCACCATGCAGCCAGTCTCACCCTTACTGATATACTCCTGGGGTATTGTGTTAGGAGTATGAACAGGGATAGAGGCCTTATTTTATTTTATATAAGTCACAGTTAATCCAGGCTTGTTCTGTTCCAGGACATGAGGGGTGGGGAAGAGAGAGGGGTATATGTGCAATGGGAGGTAGGCTGTGAAACAGATCCCCCTTGAATTTGTAAATCTCACCCTTCTTCAGGAAGTTTGAGATGTGGAACTCATTAGCCAGCTTTATTTTAACCCACAATCTCACAAACTCACCAGACTATTTAACATAGCCCCGGCCCTATCTGAGGCTTGAATGGCGCCCAAAAGCTGCATCTTGAAAAGAAAATGATGTGGATGCCAAAGCACTGAGGAATGCCAGGCTGTCTTGGCACCCACAAGTCACCCTTATGTAAAAGGGTAACAGGAAGTGACAAGCTGAATATAGTTAAATCCTCCCATTGATCTTTACACTGATCCTTAACAGGTTTTGAATCTCATTCAGGAGTATTATATGTGATCAAACACATGAATAAGTATCACACAACGGACACATGTACAGTAAAATCCTCCGATTACAGTTCCCATCCTGTTGTTCATTGGGAATTTCACACCCTGGTTGCCTTTCCTTTGTACCTCCATTTCTGGAGAGTCCAGAGCGCTATGTGCTATGACAATATTGCGTGCAGGGCAACATACCAGTTCTTTTAACTCCCTCTGCCTGTCACACAGCTGTTCATACATTCTCTTTCCCACGTCCGTACTTTCCAGGGTAGAGATGATCTGGAGTTGTGTGTCATTGTTGTCAATGATGTTGTATTCCAGCATCAAACAAAGAATCTAGCAGCACAATGAAAGAGAAGAACATTCTGATTGGAGCTTTGTGTTTAATTTCTTCTGAATGCTCTGATGGCAGTGAATGCCCCAAACTAGCTACAACAGCCATCAATGGAACCTGACAGTCAGTGTTAGGCAAATCAGACTAGATAATCTAATGATCTGTTCTGACCCTAAAATGCATTAACCTTAGCTAAAGAGTGACTTTCAATCTCTGAAATTGTGCCCATCTAGCCTGTTCCTCAGTGGGTGTTCCCTTCAGCCATTCATTTCCTCACTGGCGCTGCTTTATAATTATTTAATTGGTTCTCCCTCCATCTTTTTACTGATTTTTTTTGGTGTTAAAAATAATCTATTTTAAACTATTAAATTCAAGCTTGAAAAGTTGTGAAGCAACTTCATCACGACTCATGTGGCACGGTATACCCCCTTATCACTGGAAGGGAATAAAATATAGGGAGTTAATCTGATTGAAAGTAAATGAAATAAGATAATAAAACAAATAAAAGCCCTGCTACCTGCCAATTCACCCCATATTGCCTCTTAAAGCAAACCACATGGCACCATTTCCAAAGGAGCTTTCCCCAACAGGCACCCACAGCACTAACAGTGCAAGAAAAACAATCCATGCACTGGCTATGTACACTGGGGCACATAAATGTAGATCTGAACATGCATGGCTTTACCAGGATGCTGTTTGCACCGATGCAGTTTCAAATGTTCTTTACGAACATGCGAGCCATACATCCCATTTCCTATCGCTGGATGGAGATTTGGGCTAGATGTGTATATATATACAAGTCATGAAGGACATCCAAATGTCCTTAAAAGTTGTGTTCTGTCCTGCAGCCTGTATTTCAGCCTCTCTCACACTGCTGAACTAGACAGCAGCATGATTTGTTTTGACATGCAGGAGGGGTATCAGATAGCTAGAGTCTGAGAGTGACACAGTCCATTCATTTCTCATGATGCCTGGCATCTCCCTTTGAAACCCCAGCCCTAGCATTGTGTTAATCCTGCCCCATCAGCTGCAAGACCAAAATTCCTCCTGGTTACTGTGGCTGTTACAGTCTTCCTCCCCGCTCCTATAATGAGCGTCAGATCTGTTTTACAGGGCAGCAGAGGAGGATACACAGAACAAAGAGCTAATGATGGACAGTTCGGCCTGGTTATTTCTATTTCTCTGAGTAAGCAGTCACCTAATCTGCAGTGTCATGAGAGGAGTTTGAGAGACTATTAAAACTCATCAATCCTCCTGCCCTTCTCTATTTATTTCATGAGAGCAGGAGGAGGGAGAAGGCGGCTTAGAAAAACTATCACAGTGATGGGTCTCAACAGCTCCTCAAATAAGATAGAGCCTCCCTGACAAGAAAAAAAACAGAGGAACATCTTTCCAGATTGTGCCTAAGCTAACCAGGAGTAATTCAAGTGTGACACTAAAGGGAAAGGATCACTCAAGACAAACAATGGACAAACTGACGGTGTTGGCTCCCTTCCTTGCCCTGTTCCCCACAGCCAATGCAATCCTGGCCATTCCTGAGTTCAAACCCACTGAATGTCATGGCACCTTTGGCTGATTACAGTTAAGAAAACCACTCCCCACCGTTCACATATCTCATGCAGCATGACAATATTCCACAGTAACCACATAATGCAGAAAAACATAGCTTCCCCCACTATAGTTTCGCTTGACTGTGCAATAGCTAAACTTGGCTAAATGCTTCTGTAATTCCATTAGCTCTTGGTTAGGGAAGGACAGTAAAGAATTCAGACAATATATGGCCCTCCCAAAACAGATCTGGATGGTTACACCAGGCATTACCTCTACCATGGTCTGGTTGCCCCTCAGAGCCAGTAGCATGCAGGGTCCAAGTTTGTTTTCAGCCAGCGAAAGCAGGAACTTTTTTGTCTTATAACAGGACCCCATTAAAATGTGAACCTGTATGAGGAGGAGAGATGAAGACTGTTGAATGGTGCTGCCAAACAGTCAAACCAGCATGGGCAACTTTGCCACAAGCCCCAGGAAAATGCAATCACAACCTGCAGAGCTTGCAATACTTAGACAGTTTTATTGCGGACAGTGGCCCTTTGTCAATATATGGATGACAAAGCCGAAGGGATAATACAAGAAGAGCCTTCCGTTTTGCCCATGATAGCAGTCACATCTTCCTTCAACAATGCTGCCATTAAGCTCAGCCCTGCTCTAGAAGAATCATCAAGAAGTTCAGAAGAGCAGCTCAGATGCAGGTTTTTGTGCTCATTCATAACTGAGCTTCTCTTGAGGTAGCTCAGGTTATGTTGGGTTGTGCTATGATCAGGCTACTGGATGGCTGTATAAAAGATAACAACTTTTGGTTATTGCTACTGATCTGCCAGGATTTGAACCCTTGACTTAACAGGTGACAAGCAGCAGCGCCACCTGACCCAGCAAACAAGGGGTGAACCTACAGAAGTGGGCAATTGTGACAGGGAGACAGCAGCAGCACCCTGAGAAAGACAGGTTTCCACAAAGTACTGAGCTTCACCACAACCTGGGGAGTTTCCCTATCCCTGACTATTCAGGTGACACATTTTGCTTTCTCCTTCTTATGTTTTCCCCTGGAACAAAAGATGTCACTCGTCCCTCATTCTTTTTTAATCATCCCAATTTCCATATTCTGCGGCCAATCTCAAACCTCCTGGGAACATCATGGAATAGCCCACCATAAGCGTACAAAAGATTGGAGCGCAGAGCCACCTGGACAATTCAATCATAAACTAGCTTCTCCTCATAGAGAACGGCAATGCTTTCCCTCTCGTTACAAATCTTTTGGAACAGGCTGTGGGAGAATCCACGATTTTCAGCTCATGGCTATTGCACATACAATGCTCATGGCTATTTCACTAGAAATAACCCAACAGCCCGCTCCTGAAAGAGCCGCACGAAGGAGTTCTGAGTTTCTGATGAGCTGTGCAGACACTGGGCAGAGCACGCACCCGGAGCCCTGGAGCCAGCAGCAATGCTGTTGCACAGCAGCTAAATCATTTACATACCCTTCACAGCGTGGGTTTGGTAAGAGCGGAGGCACACTTGTGTCTGGGTGCATGTGTGTGAAAGTTCAAAGAACACTGTGGAGTAGTTGGAGAGGTAAAAAAAAGACTCTAGACACAGTGCAGCATTTTGTGGCTTCAGATGTTTTAGAGGAAAACCATGAACTGCACCCTGAGTTTCATTAAGTGCAAGATACCCGCTTGAGTTAAAAACTTGCTGAAGCTTCATGGGAAACAGCCCTACTGTAGAAGATGATTCTGGGTAGGGAGTTGATCATATGCTACTGTGTCATTTTTCTTCCTTCATTACATTATCTGCAAGGACTTTCCTAGGAAACAGAGATATTGTGTTCAAAGTGTCCATCTGCTCATATTGCCTTTTAAAGAGGAGACATCCAAACCAAAAAGATCTCACTTTCATACAAATGTCCTTGTTATTTTTTCTAAAGAATGAAGCTAGTACTGACATGGAGGTTAGCATACAAACCATCCAAACAGGATGTTTTTCAAGCATTGCAGTTAGTCGTTAGTAGTACTTTAAGTATTTATCAACATCCTTGCAAAGAGTACAGATTATTGCATATTAAGGTATAATTAGCAGCTTTGGGCTGTCTCATGAGTGATTTCTTTAAGTATTTTTTTAAAAATAAATTAAGGGGGCTGGGATTGGCCAGAACTGTTCATAAAGAGAAGAAACTGAGCTGTATTTGACCACAATTCTATTCCTCAAATATCTGACCAGCTCAATTATCAGTAACTGCATAGTTAGAGGCATACAGATATTTTATATGGCCCAGGGGTAACATTTTTTAAAAGGTCTTAGGAATCTAGATTCTGTTGAAAGTCAATTCACTGTAGCATTAACAAATGTTAGAAGACACTTGAGGTTACTTTTACTTCACCTTGGGGAACTAAGGCATAGTGCAATTCAGAGAATTTGGCCAAGGTCATCTGGGAAGTGTGCGCCTGAACTTGGACCTGAACTCTGGCCTCTTCCATCCACTACCCTAACTCCAAGGCCATCCTTCCCCTCTTAGTTACAAGAAAGGGCAGAAAAGCAAGGTTCTCATCACAATTCTCAAAAGAAAGGAAACATGAAAGCAGGGAAACCTGCGAGAAATGCCAAGTTTCTGTGTGTTTTATGCATTGTTTTAAATGTTTCAGTTTGGTTTGAAATCCCATGCTAAATTATAATCCTGAGGCTGAAAACACCAGCACTGGGTGTCAAGAGCAGGCTCCCTCAGCTGACTGCTTTCTCAACAGTCAGATCGCTGGGATAATATACAGTAAAACACTCGCTGGATAATTACTATGCAATACCAGGAAAGGGGCCAAATTTTCAAAACCAAGCATGGGTGGTTAGTCACTTTGCACACAGAAGCAGACTGGTATTTTATAAGTAGCCACTGGGCATGCAAACACAGTTTGTTTGTGCAAAAGCACAAGGGCACTCAGGCATTACGTGAGTAAGGCAGCATGGCCGAAACATGTAGTTCTATGTGTTATTTTAAACCATTTGTGGGTTTTCTTTAGATTGTCCTTAGGGATCTTAATTGAAGTTCTTTAAATGCTACTGGATGGGTCTGTGGTTATCACATGGTCTGCGTATAAGCCAAACTGCCACTAAGAGGGAGAACAATAGATTTCAGTTGGTTATATCATCATTTTAATTTACTGGCAAATTCTGAGTCATGGTTTGCAGTGTCAACATTTTAACAACCAGGAACAAAGCTACCATTCATGAGCTATATATTGGCTATTTACTGCAAAGAACTTGCTAAACTCACATTATTGCAGACACGTACCATACTGGCAAACAGTTCTCCGTCATCGTCGCAGGCCACGCCCCCAGGACTGTAGAGCTGGAACCAGCCATCTTTGCCAGCCCGCACACTCAGCAAACATGAGTGGACCTGCCCGACAAAGCAGACACTTGGAACATTAGGGTTCCCTCCGGTACTGTCGGCATACCCTGCATAGCACACAACGTCCCCAAAGCAGCAATGCTGCAAAGCAGATGGATTGCTTTTCACCTTTGGGGGCGGATGAAGGGTTAATATTATTACTGACAGAGCTGTAGGCAAATTAATTATTTTTGCATCGTTCAACAGATTCCCAGCATAAACAAGGGGTGGGAGGGTTCCAACACTAACTATATCGCCCTCTGCATTTTCTTTACCCAAATGGAGCCTCACTGAGAACAGTTCCTTTGGCTTGAAAGCAAAGAAGATGCAACATTCTGAGCTTCTCCCCCAGCATGGTGCATGTCTCAGTTTCTAGTGTGGTTCAAAAAGCAGAAGTGGCTGGATTATGGGTTGCTTGTTCTAATCATGTACCGCTGGTATTTTTCCTGCTGCCATGCAACTTCGTCAGATGGAGGAGGGAGAGAAGGAAACCAATAAAAAGACTTCCGCAGAAACGGAGAAGGAAGAAACTGGCAACACAAACAAGTTCAAACAAGCTGCTGTGAGCTTTGTAATCCAAACTCCAAACCACAAGACCAATTTTCATTGTAGGCTTTGTAGGTCTATATTGTTTTGATACCATCGCTTGATAGCGTCTCCCACAGCATTCTTGCAAGCAAGCTGAGAAGTACAGGATTCTGTACTGTACGGTGTACTGCAAGCTGACCGTAAGGTGGATAGAAAACTGGCTGGATTGTCAGGCTCAATGGGTAGTAATCAATGGCTCAAAGTGTAGCTGGCACCTGGTATCAAATGGAGTGCCCCAGGGGTTGGTTCTGGGACTGGTTTTGTTCAGTATCTTCACTAATGATCTGAAAGATGGCATACAGTGCACCCTCAGCAAGAACATGGATGACGCCAAGCTGGGGGGTGTAGCAGATACGCTGGAGGGTAAGGCTAGGCTTCCGAGAGACCTAGACATATTGGAGGATTGGGCCAAATGAAATCTCATGAGGTTCAACAAGGACAAGTGCAAAGACCTGCACTTAGGACAGAACAAACCCATGCACCAGTACAGGCTGGGGAGCTGACTGACTGGGCAGCAGCTCTGCAGAAAAGGACCTGGGAGTTGCAGTGAACAATCAGCTAGATACAAGTCAGCAGCATGCCCTTGTTGCAAAGAAGGCTAACGGGATCCTGGGCTGCATTAGTAGGAATGTTGCCAGCTGACCAAAGCAAGTAATTATTTCTCTCTATTCTGCACTGGCGAAGCCACATCGGGAGTACTGTGTTCAGTTTTGGGCCCCCCACTCTAGAAAGGATGTGGACAAGTTGGAGAGGGTCTAGCGGAGGGCAACACAAATGGTTTGGGGGCTGGAGCATGTGACTTCTAAGGAGCGGTGGAGGGAACCGGGTTTATTTAGTTGGAAGAAGAGAAGACTGAGAGGGGATTTGATCACAACCTTTAACTCCCTGCAGGGTGGTTCTAAAAGAGGCTGGAGCTGGACTATTCTCAGCGGTGGCAGATGGCAGAACAAGGAGCAATGGTGTCAAGTTACAGCAAGGGAAGTTTAGGTTGGATATTAGGAAAAACTCTCTCACTAGGAGGGTGGTGAAGCACTGGAACAAGTTACCCAGAGAGGTGGTGGAGTCTCCCTCCTAGGAGGTTTTTAAGGCCTGGCTTGACAAAGCCCTGGCTGGAATGATGTAGTTGGGGCTGGTCCTTGTTTGAGCAGGGGGTTGGACTAGATGTGACCTTGTGAGGTCCTCTCTAACCCTAATTTTCTGATTCTATGATTGTTGTGGAGCAGCCAGGAGGGCACACAGTTACAGTTATAAAACTTCTGTTTTTCAATGAATAGTTTTTTTATTTTAGCTTTTTGATTTGGGGGAGATGGTGCCAATTAGCTTTCAATTAGACATGTAACTATCCAGGGCCAAATTCATTTGCAGCATAACTGTATTGGAGATCAGGGGCTTACACCAAAGTTTGGCCCACGAAAGCTAAAGCAGAGCTTGTCAGAAATTCTGGGTAATGACTGTAATGCAGGTTCAGCCCACTCCCAGCCTGCACTTCTGTGGTATCTTGTTTCACTTTGTGCTGATATAGAAAATTAATGGAGATGAGAGGCCCAATCCCACTCAGCTGTAGCTGATTATGTTAAAAAGTTACACATGTGGCTGTGAAGCAGTCAGCTGCCATGAAGCAATAGCTATGCACTAATTCCAGTAACATCCTCCCCCTTTTTCCTGTTAATTCAGGAGACCCATGGTCATTTGCGCATACTGAAACTGAAATGCTGCTATGGCAAAACTTGTCATTTGGGAAATGACAGGATCCAGAGCTTGCTGCTTTACTCTTTTCAAGGGAGGAGGAAAAGCCTATGGGGATTTGACAGAAAATAGGAAAATAATTCTTGCTGGTTGCAGTTTACTTCAAAGCAGAGACATCACCAAATCTCAGACAAACAGGGCGGAGTGCATGTTTATACATGAGGCAGGAAGCCATTCATAATAAGGCAGCCTATGTTTTGAATACATTTTAGCTCGCGAGGTGACTCAAGGGCAGTAGACTAAGAATTACACAGTGTTTGGGGATGTGCTATTTAACGGAAGAACGTTTTCACAAATACACTCACAGTCCCTTGGATTGTGACTCTACTTATACTGGAAAGGCTCACCTCTTGCCTTGGGTCTTCTGCAAATCTCTGAATCACATATTTCAGCTCCCTTAAAAGAGACAAAAGAAAACAGCTGACTGGCCAGAGAATTTGTGCAGGTGTCACATTTCCCTTGCATTACGCTTTAAATGATTTATATCTTTATGCAGTTTATAGAGAAACAAGCTGAACAGCTTTTACAGGAAGGAAGCATGAGGTATAAAAGCAATTGCCAAGGACGGTGCCTATTTAAAATAGGCTAGGAAAGCTTTCAGTGATCTACAGTGACAAACAGTTTTGTAAATTCTGTTGGTATCAAATGTCTTTAGTCCTTGGACTCTTGTTGCTGCAGTAAATTACAAAGTAAACCACACAACTTTATTGCTAAAAAGCATGTTCTCAGACCCCCACGGACAAAGGTGTTGGAGATATGATACCGAATGACACGTCTTTGCTAGCACAGACTTGTTTCCAAAAGGTAGTTTAAGTAAACACACACTTACTTCGTGAATTTCTCATGTGCAAGAGCCCTAAAATAAAAAGCAGAAAGCTATAAGAATTTTTTTTTTCTGCATTTCTTTCCAAATTATTTCCATAAACACACCAAGCAACTACTGCCTAAATGACATGAACAGGATAGTATGTCTGGACAGACCACAATTAAAAACCCTTCCATTCATCCAGCTGGTAATAATGAGTATGTACACAAGGCATCTCAGTTTTTTTTTAAATGAGGCTGAAGTCAGGCACAATTCTCATTAACCTCCATGGGCGGTCTATGTCAGTGGAAAGTGAGTAAAGGACTTTAGGAGTTAGGCATGGAAATTACATTTGTAAACAGGATTTTAGATACGTCAATGAACCAGGTGCATTCTTTAATTGCACTGCACAGCTAATTAGCAGTGTACATCAGCAAAGCAATTAATGGTCATTCGATAAAGTCTGTTGCATCATGGTACTGATTTACTTTCTCCCATGGGATCCTTGGGAAGTCTGACTCGGGTAAATGATGTCACTGCCTTGCTGTAGCCCAGGTAGCCTGGCACTGAGGAGTTCAACCTCTCCGCTGCAAGGCACCAGGTCACTGGGGGGGCATGATAAGCCAGCAATTTGTACAATTAAAGACTGTAATGTTTGTCCTGGGAGATTTGCATTTTATAAACACTGATGCTCATTAATAGGTTCCTGAGGGAGCCTGATTGCTCCTGAGGTGGCAGGGCAGCATCTTCACTTAATCCAAACACTATAATACGAACAGTTGAAGACTTCACCAGGTCTGTAAGATGCCTCGGTCCAGCAAGTCGCTTGCTTTTCCCATCCCCCCATTTGTATTCTTTATCCAACTAGCCTTTCCCCTTCAAGACTGCCTTGAAAAATAGGGAAGTCAGAAGGAAGAACAATTTTTTGTACCCTACCACCTTTTGTAGCCTGGAGCTACATGCAGTTGGACTTGTCCGAAGCCAAGGTCTCCCCTATCACAAAGTCTAACTGACGTAAGACATGTCACCTTAAAACAATGAGAGAAACTCTATAACCATTCATTTGTTATGAACTTACTCTTTGGGGAATGGGATAGGTTGAAGCAAACTGGCCAGCGCTGGTCTCCAGTCATCATAATCTGACCTGAAAGATGAACACTGTTAATAGCACAGCATGTGTTTAACAGAATTTGTTGACTGTTGGCTCAGTGGATCAAGAGACTTTTACTGTCTGAGGTTAACCACCTTGTTTTATTGAGGCTTTCTATTGACTTAGGGGGACACTGCCCTTCTGTTTTCCATGCACTCTGCAGTGTGACACACTAACTCTGGTATTCACGTCTCAGCTCCAATACAGACCTCCTGCATATTGACGTAAAGACTTTCATCATTTACGATACCTGTTAGCATTTAATTGCTAGCTAATATTTTCATCTAACTCTAAGCTGCAATTACTATGCCCCTGTTATTTACAGCTCCACTCTGAACTTTAATCAGATCTTTTTTCCCTTTTTGGGGGGTAGGTGACAGGAGACCAAATCACAGGCATCTTCTTTGGTCCACACATACCGACTGCCATTTCGCAACCTGTTTCATAGAACAGTTATGTAGCGTTAATTCAAGATTTTTGCAAATGTTACCCAGGGCCATTTCCAAATACTTGCTGCACACAGTTCACAGCTTACTAGGCACCGTTTGTTCCTTCTCTTTCCAAAAAGCTGCCTCTCAACTGAACAGTGGCATGCAACCAGGAGTATAAAAGGGCATAATCTTTGCTCCAAAGTGTGCCCAAAGAACAAGAAATTGAAGTAGTAGGCACATGGGGATAGTGCAATTTAAAGAGGACAAGGACTGAGAGATTATTTAAACTGCAAGGGAAGAAAATAGAAAAGAAAAAGTGTTCTTTGTAGGGGTGTGGAGAGGGTAGGTGAGGGTGACAGGTAAAAGGAAGAGGCAAATGAAAAGCATTCAATTTGAGCTGCAAGAAAAGGGAAAGAATTCACTGGTGGAACTGCCTTCCCTTTGTAAAATGTCTTCATCACATACCCTACTCGATGCATTATATTCAGCTCCAGGATCTATAGACATAGGTGGCATTCAGTGAGGTGCTATTCGAAGAAGGATGTTTGTGGAGATGGGATAAAAGAAAGGCAACCTGTTTGGTGAGGTATAAACATGGAATATTCCTTAGATCAGTGGTTTTCAGCCTGTGATCTGTAAACTCCTGGGGGTCCGCAGACTATGTCTAAGGCGTCTGCAAGAGATGACTATGATCTGTCAAAAGTATGTGAATATCCACACTTACAACTCAAGGGGGTCAGTACCTCCATTCAAAGTTTTTTAGGGGTTTACAAATGAAAAAAGTTTGAAAACCACTGCCCTAGATCTACCTGCAAGTGGGCTGGTCAGTGGGTGGAAGGTGGTATGCCTTATCTTGTAAGAAAAATACTCTGCGTTTCCCATTTCATCCAATGATCTGATAATTACTAATTCATTAATATTAAGTAGGCAGGCCTCAAAACACCTGTGCAAAGAGTTGCTACTATCGTCTTATAGATGAATAAAATAGAGGCAACTTTATCAGTCAGTAACAGAATTGGAAATAGAAACCCAGAGTCCTGATTTAAAGATGGCTGATATAAAGAGCCCCATTTCCTTAACCTGCGTATTAGGCTGCAATTCCTCTGAACTACAGAAACTGTTTCAAGACAAAACTAGACATAGGCTGAGCTCAAAGCGAGCTCCCAACATGAGACTTTTTTGATCTGAAAAAGATTGCAAGAAAGAGCTTCTTAGCACTTATCTCCTGGATTCAGGTTCTAAAAGCTAGGAGATCAGCATTTCAAACTTGGCATGAAATGATGATGTCTCTTTAGGGAGGAACAAAGTGTAACATACTCAGATACGCAGCATCTACCGATAGCACTGGAACACAGTTAGATAAAATACACGAAGGAACACATCATGCAGTTATACTGAAGAGCAGACGAGGATTTGGCCCAGAAAGAAAAGAAGATTGAAAAGTATCGGCTTTTCTGAGTGGGGCCAGGTCAGCTTGTCAGATGTAAACCAGAGATTTCCACAGCCGTTAAGATATGTACTTAACACACAGCAAAGAGCAATCCAGTAAGGTAACAACAGTGACAGAGCCATGAATATGGGAGTATTACTGACAAACATATGAGAGGCTAAAGAAATTCCACCTTAAGACAATAAGGGAGAGAAAGAAAAATTATAACCGAGCGCATGAGGCATTGGAAAATCTAGTACTATGTTCGGCAATGATTTCCAGTCCTTTAGTGTTAACATGCATCATAAACCCCTGGGGAGTCTTAATGCATACATGACTGATACAAGAGACTGTGACTTGAATCACGTAGTATATGGCAGCACCCACCGAAATATCACAGAAACCCAAGGTTTGATTTTTACAGCAGACACAAGGCCTGCCTATGACAAAGGTCAGGGGGAGAGGAGGGGAGAGCAAGGGAAGAAGACAACTAAAGACATATGCTTTTGATTTCTATGCTTCAGAGATTGTTGCCTACTTCTTGCCAGTGGAAAACCTAGCACATCTACTTTCCAGGTAGGTCCTGAAATCCCTCTCCCAGCAGGCAAAATGTCTCAAATTCTGTGGTTAATACAGAGTTCAAGGTAACTATTTGTAATTTACAGATTTCTTTTCTCAGGGTGCATCTGTCAAACGACAATCAAAGGAATTGGGTGCAAGGTAGCAACTCAGGAAAGAAGATCAGTTGAGCAAGTGATATGGCTTGGTCCAGGCGGAGAACCCCAGCCCCAGGCCATGTCCAGGGCTCCAAACAACCGGTTGAGAATCCTGGCTATGTCCTCTAATAAATCCAACTTGTTTATTATCCTCTTGTTATCTTTAGCATTTGAGGCCCAGAGCATATCATGTGTCAAGCTCCAGGGCTCCAAGACAGAAAGCCCCATGCCTATGTCAGTAATTCTAAAAGACATGAGGACTAATTTTGCTCTCGGTCACACTGGTGAAAAAAGGCAACAACTCCACTGAGGTATGGGGAGCTACCGTTAAAAAACAGCGAGAGACCAGAACCAATCCTGCTGCTGCTACTGGGCTTTGCAATTTCTGATTCACAAGGTTTCTTCCAAAGACGCAATGCTTTGGTCTAGCGCGCTCTCAGCACTGCCAGTCAACAGACAAAGCACAGCTGTTTGTTTGCCCGCTCCATTTTATGGCTCAGAAGAACAAGGCCTAGCAAAGAAGTTCTTCTGAGAGTAGATCCCGTCCTCCATCAATGCCATAAAATATGGCAGCCTGTAGGAAAGGGACTTTGCTGTTATGCTAGGAAGTATAAAGCCACGAAAAAAACCCCAGCACATTGTATTCGAGGCTTTCCAGGCCCAAAGTTAATTAAAGTCTTACAACAGAGATATTTATTCTCCCTCATCAAGGGTAGAGTGAACCGGGGCCAGAGGTCCAGTGACACCCACCATACAGCCAGCAGCAGACATAGAAATTAATCTCAGGAGTCCTCTGCTGCAATCACCAAACCTCTGCATAAGGGCAGACAAATCTCAAGCAGATCATGGCTGCAGCCAATATTAATTCACTGTCTGTAGTTCATATTCAGTCAGCAGCTACATTTTGAAAATAACTTGTCACTAGACCAGTGATCTTACACGAAAGGCATAACATTTTGATGAGGCAGGTACTACCCGTAAGGGTGGCAAACCTTTAATCATGGGAGCCCAAAGGTCAAAAGACTGGCCTTAAGAAATGCAGAGCTCCTTCACAATGCATGCAAGTTAAGCACCAAAAAGGCCTTTTCCAACATAAGGTTAAAGACTCACCCCCACTTTGAGTCTCAATGCTTTGAATCCCTTTGACACCTCAACTTGTTTAATGCCGAAAATCCTTTCTTGGGAAATGGGGCAAGCAGAGATTGCTAGAACTGCTTTGATCCATTTTTGGTGTCCGATCTCCAAAGAGAGTTGTGGGAGAGGGGGAAGCCGCTTACAAATGACTTAAGGGAGAGTGAGACTTTACAGAAATGGACAGAGATGCTGCACAAAATCTTTGACTTGGTTTTAAAAACTGGGATATTATCTACCGTAGCCAGCACGTGCCACTGGTAAATGGGAACCTACGACAGAGCAGCAAAAATAGACCAGATTCTCTTTGAAGACAAGATGACTCTCTTAAGTGAAACACTTAGAAACGGGTCACACAAGAAGTCTGACTGTTAAATTGAGGCGCACGCTCATATCTGATCTCATTCTCTAGCCTCTTACGGGCAATGCCTGTATGAGCTAAGTCTGGACTACAACTTATTAGAAGTCTGCAATGTGTCCCTTCCCTCTTCTAATGCTCTCTGCAGACCACCTCAGTTGCTTGCGCTCTTGCCTGGGTTCACATGATTTTCTTTTGTTGGTCCCCGACCAAACTCAAACCTCACTGAACAAGGCAGGGAAGCTTTAAAAGCAGGGAAAGAAAAAGCACCAGTGTCCTTGTGGGATGTTAACTATCACTGCAGTCAGCCAGGCACAGAGCTGTTGGAGGGACAGTGCACAGGGGACACAGGAGTGCACATTATTCAGGATTTCCACTCAACATTTGAAATCTTGCAAGAAATCAGTGCTATCAGCATGAAGATCCCCATTTGCTCCTGCCCTGCTGAGTTCACAAAAAGCCATCAGTAGGCTAGTGGTCAGTGCTAGCCGCTGGAGGCGGAGAGAGCAATCGCCTGTCACTGCTGCAAGCAGCTATACTTCTCCAAAAAATGCCTAACACGCCTGTCCAGAATGCTAACCAACCATAATAATTAAATAATCCCTGCCTAAACTGCATTTGCCCTAGGACTATCACTGTTATCTGCCTGTAGACATAACACTCTTTCTTCCCTGGTATCACCTTTCACCAAAACGAAAATCCGCCCGTATGTCATGTGCAGCCCAAACAATCCAAAACATATTAGCAGCCCCGGGCAACCCTGATAAACACAGCATCAGAGAATCCGCTTGGGGTATTTGCTATACAGCACTGACATATAGGGGAATGTGGACAAGGCTGAGAAAGGCACAGCAGAGGGTTGCAGGGAGAGAACCATTGCCCTTATCATTAGGAGACAGCAAACTCCAAGGTGTGTTTGTCCATTTGTAGGTAATTTGTTTCTTCTAATAGCAGTGCCATTACACAGCTAGGCAACAACATCTCCTGGATAGTTAATTAGATATTGAACAGAAAGATGATCCTTGAACCAGAGGCCACAAGTCTAAACTCAGCCAGACTTGGGCAGCATTGATCCTGACTGGGATTGGATCTTTGGGGCTGGCGGGCATGAAATCATTTTGCCCAGCTCTTACTGGAGTTAGTAATACAACGCTGCTAGTGCAGTGGGGGAAGGAGCCACGAGCCTCGCACATTCGGCAGTGTTTTGTTATATGGAAAGCAAAATTTAGTGCTGCTGAAAGGTGCCGGATTGACAGCTCTGCAACGCCAAGTCCTCTAGTGTTCACAGAAGATATACAACGTAGTCAGCAGAAGTGCAGGCTTGCCCAGGCAGCCGTGCAGATTCACTATGACCTGTACGTGCTACACGTATAGCCTAAGTCAGTAGCACATGTTTTTGGCACCTGCAGGACAATCATGGATCACACTAACAAAGAGCAAAGAAGGTAGCTGGAAATTTATCACCATAGTGGCTGCCACCTCTCCCGGCAGCTCCTGCTCATGCAGCTCGTTTCCCTTCTAGTTCCATTGATTTATCATCCAGGTATATGTCAGATTTTATCAGAAACAGGACTTTGGGGATACAATTTTCTTCCCTTCTGTTTATATTTTTGTAACATACTTATTTCCAAAGAGAACTCCTGACCAATCTGAAGCCCAAGCAATTCTGCAAACCGCTGCACAGCTACTAGCTGCCTGAAGCTGGTCAGACTGTGGGCATCTGGAGAGGCAATACCACACAGTTTGCCATCAAATGTGCCCCTATCTATAGCTTTGCAGCTGGAGAATGACCATCAAGTAGTAAACATGCTCCATGCACTGCTAAGCAAGAGAAACAATTTTTGCTATACAGGAAAGGGAAAGGCCGTCATTTATACTGGAACGGGACAATGCTAAACAGCTCTCAGATACCCTGAATGAATGTTTTGAGCAACAACACTCGATCAGCTTCAAAGTACACATTCAAGACTACTTGGTATTCAGGAGGGGCTGAGTGGTATTGACAATACTGGCAAGGTCCAGGATCTACTACAATCTATTTGACATAAAACTTGATTCATCACTGAAGGCAGGAAAAATGTAAGGTATTCCAATTGACATTATAATTCCTTCAAAATCTGTCCAAGCTCCTGCTCACCTGCTGTAGTTTGGACAGTTTTTGAAAAAGGGACAATGTCAACTGGAATGCAATATATCTTTTCTGCTTGTCTACCACTTTCTGTAAAGCAATAGGATTTTTTTTATTTATTTATTATGGGATGATGACTGTTTTCTGCCACTCAGGTTAATTTTAAAAAGGAACTGATTTGGATCCTCAAATGCTCCTGATTTTATCACAGGAATAGAAGTTGCAAACAAGCTTGTTTAGAGCCAAATTCTATCAAACAGGTGTTCAGGGCTTCTGTTTCAAAAAGCATGAGGTATCTACAGGTCACTACACAGCTTTTATTCAATTTTAATCAGTCTCTGAGGTTTTTTATTCAAAAGTGGATTGTGTCCAGGAGAGAGAAGAACAAGAAATGTCCTCTGCTGAACATACCATTACTGTCATGGGATTATTATTTGTCAGACTTTGAATAATTAAAATAAACCTAAATAAAGTTACTCCTTGGTGCACCAAGTTAATTATGTAAGAAAGATATTATTATTGGTGACTGTATTGTTTTGATGGTGCATTGAGTCAGACACCTAAAAGAACAATTATATTCAATGCTAAGCAACTTATTAATAACCATATGCCAAACATAAATAAGGACCTTATTTTAGCAATTGCCTACTGAGACCTCTAATCCAGTCCTAGATGACTGTGGGTTCATAATAAATAACCTATTAATATCTTCTTCTTGCTGGGACATTCTTCCCTCCCTTCCCTTTCGCTATTTCTAAGGAAGCCGAAATGCACTTTATTGCACATTGTTCAAGGGTCTGAGGAAAAATCCCAGCCCCAGAAAGGACTCTGTTAACAACACTATTAACAGCTCATTAATAATCCCTTGCTCTTCTCTAGTGCTTTTCATCCACAGGGCCCACAGCACACTACAAAGGAATTCAGAATAGTGATGCCCATCATACAGATGGGGAAAATGTGGCACAGAGAGGTGAAGTGACTGGTCCAAAGTTGCTCGGCAAGTCCGTTGCAAAGCCAGGAATAGCAGCCAGGCTCCCGAGTCCCAGTCCAGTGCCTCAAGTTCAGCAGAGAGGGGCCTGAATGGGAATGGCAGAGCGCTCAAGTCCCTGGTGCTAAGATTTATACCAGCTGGCTTAGGCCATGTTAGCAAAATAGTCACAGGAAACGCCAACTGGTTTTGGTGTGCCCATTGTTCATGGGCTGTATCCATTCTGTGGGCTTCAGTCTCCAGGGTGGCCTGTAGGCCTTGGGCCTACTACAGCTCTACGGGACCACATGGACATAAACAGCACCTTGTGCTACTACAATAATGGACCCAGTGCACTGTTACTACTGAAGAGCTTAATTTAAAAAAAAGTAAAAACATCCAAGGGCCATGTAACATCAAGCTGTAGATCACTGTATGACGTACCAAGAAATAGTAGTATTTTGTGTAAAAGATTAGAGTTGTGTACTTCCATTATATGGATAATATGAAAATTGGAGAGCCTGTGTGGAAGAGCACACCCATTTGTAAGTGTATTTATAAAACATGTGTCAGCTGCATGATGAAACCAAAACCATTGACACTTAATGAGAAAAATGAGTCAGCACCTAAGACAGCGCTGAGCCTGGGAGTTCAAGGTGTTTATGGAGAATATCAAGAGTCAAGGGGCCTGGAATGAATATGCTGCATGGCTCATGCGTCACCTGGGTGCACACAGGCTCACAAGACATCAGGGCTGATGCCAGACATGAGGGGAAAAAGAAAAGAAAGAAAAAAACCCCAAAAAACCCTGCACTTTACCAGAGGAGACAGTGTGTTAGTTCAACCCGGCTCCTCAGCATCTGTATAGGTTATGTGCTTTAGCAGGGCTTTTTGGCGATTTTATCTAAAGCCAATTTAATCAGCTATTACATAAAAGCGCCAAATAGCCCCACTGAATTGCCTGATCTATACAGACATTGGGTGAGCTGGGTCAAACTAACGTGATGCCTCTTCTGGGCATGTGCTGGGCTCAGCATGGGGACATACCGAGTTTAAAGTAAAGCAGCACTGGGGAGAGAGTGGGGGGGAGGGTCATGTCTGTAAGCAGCCCAGGTAAAGCAAAATCAATTGCTGGGCTGATCCAATACAAATGTTTGTAAACACCAGGTGAAATCAAAGAAAATCTTCTCTACTGCAGGTTGTTGCTTCAGAAAATAAGAACACTACCTTGGATCTACCTGCCTTGTCAGCAAAAATTACGGCCCAGATTTTCAGGGTGGGTGTATGATCTGAGTGCATAATTATTGCAAATACATGTGCAAATAGTGCAACTTCACAAAGAACAAACCCACTGAAATATACACAATTCTGAAATCGCAGTCTACTGCTGGTGGTTATTTATGGGATGTCCTCAACCATTTCACGTGGAGTTCTCCCACTCCATGGAGTGCCTATTAACCACCCACGCTTCTGGCTGGTGAAACTCTGGACTTACTGAAGTAAGTCTCATTGATGTCAATGAGGTCAAGATTGCACCTACAGTACTTTGTCATTTAGGCATTTAAGGAAGCATTGTAATAGCTTGCATTATTAAAACAAAATTAAACATATGGAAACTTCCATGGTTTGCCCAGGACCACACTACAGCTCAGGTGCAGAGCTGACTGTAAAACTCAGGAATTTTGACGTGTGGCTTCCCTTGGGTGAGACTGCTCACCATTTGAATGCATATTCCCTGTAATTTTTCTGCTCTATTATGCATCACATGGTACCAGCTGATAAACTAGGATCCCCCCAAAAACACTTATTTCTGAAAATCCTTTCCCAGTATAAAGCCCTGCTGAAGGTATGCTCACTACAGTGAAACCTTTCCAAAAAGCTAGCCTCATCAGGCAAGTCCACCTCTTGGGAGACCATGCCAATTGTTCTTAAATGGATTGAGAACAAATTATTTTTTATCTTCATTACACGGCCCACCCCTCCACTGAGCAACTGCTTATTAATGGTCCCTTGAGTGGTCATTTATTAATGTAAAGCTTCCTCTACCTAAGTGGGATTTGGTTGAACCAAAGAGAATGTTGAAAAAGAGTGGTTAACACAATGGAAGGAAGTTATACTTGTGTTTTGTGCACGGTTCTAATGAGCTATGCGAGTCTCAGGGCCCAACCCTGTGAAGAACCGCATGTTTGAGAGACACAGACTTCACTCGCTGAAAGTCAATGGAAGGTCCTGTTGTTACCACTGAAAGCGAATGTGAGCCGTCTTTCAAAGCTAAGGAAAGAGTTTAAGAGATCCAGTTTCCCACCCTCAGAAATGTGTGTTAGATAATCCCAAGCGACCTGGAGTGAAGAAATGGGAATGCTTTATGGGTAACAGAAGACCAAAAGCTTCCAGCAACAATATCCTCTCTTTTATAATATGCTCGAGGCTCAACATACAGAGCAGCGTTCCATTTTCATCCTTGTAACGCTATTTTTAGAAGTTATTGGCAGCACCAGATGTCTCTTTCAGCCATTGGACTTTACTGCTAGTGCTGGATTTATAACCCTGTGTTTGCACATCTTGTTGGCTGCACACATGTTGGAGGAGGCAGACCTCTAGGAAAACCCCCTATCATTAAGATGACATCGTTCAGAAGCTATAAAAATAGCTACTCACAGCATCTTGAGTATTTCCACATAGCAGCCAAGGATCCTGTCTGCCTGGGCACTCAGCTCGATGCTCATGGTACTACAAGTGGGGCTGACCATCAAGCAGTCAATCAGGTTGGGCTCACTGTCGTTGCCGACATTTGCCGTCAACTTCTGGTTGGCCGTATTGTTGCGCTCCACTTCCACATGGATCTCGTTCGAAGTGACGATGACTGATTTGAGACGGGATTCGGTCAAAGCAACTTCTTGAGAGACCAGGTCAGGACTTGTGTGGAGAAGCCGCAGGGGTAAGTTAGGCTTTCGGTCACACTGCTGCTGGCAGCCATTCCGAATTTCCTTCAGGCTTGGAGAATTGTCTCGGCTGATTTTTAAGAAAAACAAATAATGTTAATAGTCAGACATAACAGAAGGGAGAGAGGGGAAGTAAAGGAGAAGCACTAGACAGAGAAGCCAAGCTCTTTCACAACTGCCCACTGTATTTTACACCAGCCCAAATGATTACACTCTTCTGCTTATTTTGATTAGCAAAACTAATGAAAACTATTCATGTTCCAGATGCTTCTCCACGGGCCTTTCTCCTCCACGAGGATTTGTACTCTTTGTCAACACACCAGTTAAACATAAAGGTGAAGTGAATGAAGCCTTCCCTTCCAAGTCATGCAAAGCTGTAATGAAATCCAAACTCAAAACCATGCAACTGGCTACCTGACACCCTGGCCCTTGCCTGGAGTCCCACAGCCTTGCAATTTCTGTTGGGCGCTAGCCAGCCAATGCACATACACTGCTCAGGTGGGAAAAATAAGATAGGCTTAAATTGATAGAAATCAAAACAAAAAAGGAATACTTGTTGTCTAAGGAAAAATCAAAAGTACGAGACGTAGCAGGCCCACTGCAACCTTTATTTTCTGGTAGTTAGTCCTCTTAGGACATGAAACTGAATCTACCTGAAGCACCGACCTATGGGTACATTATGAGCCTCCATTCTGATAATTAACCATCTTTAGAAATCACCATTCATCTTGCTTAATGGATACTTCACAATGCATGTTTTGTGTTGAAGGAACCTTCCGTGTAAAGGGTTTCCAATCTACTACCTCCCAGGGCGTTATCAGTTCCAAGTCCCGCAGACTGTACAGACCCAGGCTGTGGAGGGGCTGTGAAGGGCTTTGTAGGGATGCCTGGGGAGCTTTCCTGCCATTTCCATCCCTCCAACAGTTAGTTACAATTGCAGCTCTCCCACTTTACCCCAGAGGTGTCCCCAAGCAAGATGAACAAGGTGAAGTAGAGAGGCTGGACACAACAGGACACAGAAGTTCATTTTGAATAATGCAGCAGCCTGCACCCTCCTTTAGGCACAGGAACCACTGAATATCTGTCTATAGCCAGAGCACTGCCCTAAAGGCACTGGCTAGCTCACACCAAGCGGATAAAAGAACAGAGCCCAGGCATGGAAGACAAGGGTGCTCAGTTCCTACAGAACACACTCAGCTATGCAAGGGCAAGGGCTCAACACCTCCATTCCTTAAGGGTTCTAAAGTGTATAGTGTGCAAAACAAATGAACATATACACAAGTTGTGCATAAATAAGCAGACCATGCATGGTCACACATACATGCACACTGATGCTTGCAGAGGGTTTGTAAATGGGAAGACTGGCAATTGGAGAAGTCATACGGACCTGTTGATAAATTCCTCATAACACGAATAAATGGCTGCTAAGCAAACAGCAACGAGATTCGGCAGGACCCTAGGATGGGGACACTGTCCAGTGGGACCGTGCATGCTGCAAAATAAAACAAAATAGTGTCAGCACCACAAGGAAGCAAAGACAAGAGAAAATCAGGGTAATGAAAGTCTACAGGCAAAAACAGTTAGGCAGGCTAGCATCTGAGAATGAGGGACAGAGGCTCTGGGAAACTCAAGGAGAGTTGGGTGCATAAAACACCCTTCATTTGACCCTAGAGACTCCCCACTATGCTACTGCTCCAGAATTTGGTTGGGCTGCTCTTGACTTTTATTTAGTGCAGCAACACTTGCCCAGTAAAAGCCCATAAATGAGTGGGCACTGACTGAAGGGCCTGATCCACAGCCAGTGGGAGTCCTCCTGAGGACTTCAACTGGCACTGAATCAGGTCCAAGGGGGAAAACTTTCATTTGAGGGGCCTTTAGTGCTTCTAGCAATTTCCAGTACCACCAGCTACTCTATGGCTGTCAAAGAGGAGAATGACGAGAATATAGCCAAAAAGAAGACTAGAACAATATCAAAGACGAACACATTCACAGGGCTGGAGAATGCTGCACAGCATTAAATGCAACTCACCTGTGAATAAACTTCTTCACCACCTCCATGCCTGCATTCAGTTCATTCAAAGCCAAAATATATTCCTGAGTAAACAGCCTCAATCGAGGGCATTTCCCAAAATCCTGTCCAAAAAGGAGAGACTCAGTGAAGCCGCTGAAACATGCCTGCAATGTATGAACTGAGTGTTTTTAACAATGGTCAACCCAGGCACATGTGAATTCAATTCACTGTCATGCTAACAGCTATAGGAGAACCGTTCTGATGAGCCATATAAATAATTATGATTGTCCCCCATTTTCAATTTTTGCTGCCCAAGACACATCTTTGAAACATACCTTTATGTGAAAAGCATGCCTTTCCATGCAAATAAGATGCATATACACAAGAGCTCCCACTGGTCCTTGCCCAGTCTTTTTTTTGCACCTACATGTGCATGTTGTGTGGGTGGGATACCAGTGCTAAATACTGAGAATTCAGTGATCATATTTTAATGAAGGGTTTCCTTTACAAATGCTGAAATAGTATATGGCAATATCGCTCAGCAATGGAACTAAGGATGATTCCATACCTGGCACAAGGAGATATATTAATGATGAAGTATCTAAACGCCTTTGGCTTACAGCAGCATATTTGGGTCATGATTGATTCACCAGGAGACTCAGACCCATGTACACTGCAAGTCAGACATCATTATGGGTCGTACAGTTTTATGAAGACAACAGAGCAGGGTGGTACATCAGAGACTGGCTGATTCAGATAGGCATGTGCTTTCATTAGCAACAACCTATTTTGACAGATGCTAGCAATGGATTGGCTAGTTTTATGATAAAGCAGCTAACAAAGTAGGTTGTTGCCTATGAAAGCTCATGCATCTGAGCCAGTTAGTCTCTATAGTGCCACCCAGCCCTACCTTTTGCTTGAGTTCACACTAACATGGCTAACCATCTCTGTATTTTCTGGCTGTCAATTTTAAGGGTATTCATCAGGCTCTAACAATGCATTTATTAAAGCTTCTCAACTCAAATGAGAGCAGGGATAGGGGCAAAAATTACAGATAAATCAGTATAAGTTATCAGAAACCAGCTCATATCTGTAACACAACAGAAGTGCAGTGTGCAGAAAATGCTTTCAAAATGGCTGAAACTGGTTTAAGATAAATTTGGAGGGATGTAATATCAGATTCACCTGATTTAGATTAAATCAATTTATTGCACTTCTGTCCCAGATCCCCTCCAGATTCAAATTAACTCACAGGCTAAGTACAGACAGTCAAAAAGCCTGAGGCTGAATCGATTCTATTTTTGCAGGTTAGTCTAAGCTGGGTAGATTGAACCAATAGGCAAGTGAACGAGGAATTTGCAAAGGAGGTGCAATGCATCCTGGGATGCTGAGGGACTGACAGTCAACTTGAATCTGGAAGGGATCCCAGACAGAAGTTCAATAAATCAACTTAACCTGAATCTGTTACACCTAATACTACATCCATCCAGGTTTACCTTATACCAGTTCCGGCCATTTTGAAAGTGGTTTATGTGCACCGAACTTCTGCTGCGTTACAGATTTGAACTAGTTTCCGATCACTTATATCAGTGGTTGTCAACTGGGGATACACATACCCCTAGACGTACTTAAAAGGTCGTGGGGGTATGCAAAACAAATGAGAAAAAAATACTGTTTTATAGAGGTGTGATGATATATCGGTCCCATATTGGATTGGCAACAATATAGGGAACATTGACTGAATTGGGAATCAGTTTTTTTGGGCTGCTGTGGCTGATAAATGACTCGTGCATGCACACAGCCGCAGCACAGCAGGCAGGTGGCCAGGAGCGCAGCCCGGCAGCATGGACAGCAGCCGGGTCTGGCTTGTACGTCTGTTGTAAGGGAAGGGGCGTGGGAAGGTGGGGGGGGACCCAGGTCAGAGTCCCCACAGTGAGAGAGGGAGTGGGGCTGAGGCCTCACCACGGAGGCCTTGATCTGCCCCTGCAAACTCTTTCCCTGCCTCCTGTTAATGGTAACATTAAAAACAAGAAAAAAAATATAAAGGGGTACATGGCTGAAACTTGGGATATACTTGTTAAAAAAGGTTGAAAACCCCTGACATATATCAGTTTCAGTGCAATTTCTGTCCCTAACCACACTGCCCCAGCATCCCACAATGCTTTGCGCACCCTCCCCCCGCAACCCCCCCCCTCACAGGGTGGGCAGACTAGCCCTGGCCCAAGCTGTCTGCTCCAGCTGAGCAGGGAGGCATGCTCTACCATTCCCCAGCTTCTGGCCTGGGCCACTGTAGGGATGTGGCTGCATTTCTGGAATCAAAAGTGAATGTCTGTTCACTTCTTATTAGTTCAATCTATGCAACTTAGACTAACCTGGGAAGATTGAATCAATTCAGCCTCAGGCTTTTTGACTGTATTTAGCCCTGAAGTTCAGAGATTGTAAAGAGGCTTTACGTGTGGACTGGACTATCCCTTCATTCAAAGCACTGCAGCTTTTTTTTCGATACCATACGTGGAAGCAGATTATAAAATAATATACATGATTTATATTGTTCATGTTTAATAGCCACGAGCTTTAGAGAAAAAATATAAGCCCTGCAAAACAAACCTAAAAATTCTCATTATTGATTCTATTGATCAAGTCACGCTTTTAAATTAAAAACCTACGCCATTCCCAATTTCTATGTTTTAAAAGAAAATCAAACTGCTGCTACCCACCTGTAATATTTAGTGGCTTGAGACACACTGGCTTGTGTCTTCCTAATGTGTAATTAAATAAATGAAACTGGGAATAAATTACAATTATACAATCTCTATACAATTATAGCCAGATTTTTATAACTGTGTAATTCCCATCAGTGTTTGCGCAGTTCATACATTCACAGATGTTTAGGTTAACGGGAACCCATTACGATCATCTCCTCTGATCTCCTGCATAACTCTTGCAAAACCTCAACCCAGCAAGTTCTGCATCGTGCCCATAAGTTCTACTTCTGTATTACTGGTTGTGTGGCTAAGGTGCTGCATTAAGACCTCTCTAGCCATGTGGGTTTGAGTCCCACTGCTGTCACTTCCATAACATCTATTTCATCCCAGTCTTGATTTTACAACTTCCAGCCACAGAGCCTCCATCCTATCCTGTCAGTAGGTAAATTGGTCCAATGGTTCATGACTCCCAGCTGCAGTAGTTGTGCCTGCAGCATGTCAGCTGAGCATACAATTATCATGACTTTTCAAAGGCTTACCAAGTAATTTTAAAAATCCCAGGCCTCAGTTTTATAAGATGGTCCACCAAATGGTAGAACTTTGCAGACTGCAGCGTGATGTGGTTTGGAAGAGGAATGTGTATCCAGAAAAACACGACAACTTGGAAGTGTTTGCAAAAATCCAATAGCCTTACTGTACGTAAGTCTGTAATTGCATCCGCTGGCTTCATTCACATTAACAAAAACATGAGAGCTAAGCTCCCCTACTCAAAGGCAGCACAAGAAGCCAGGGATAAAATGAGTTTTCTTATGTATATACAGATGTAAATTGCTCAGTATATCCTCTAACATTCCTATAAACCCACCAAAACCAAAGCAGTCAACTGTGAGCTGTAGGCAGAGTTCTCTACTCAATATATTAGGCTAGCTTAATTACTTGGCTTAGCCAAATGTCTGCATTAACTGAGAGCAAGACATACAAAAAAGTCCATTTATATTCCAACATTTGGCCCAATCTGGCAAGAAGCCAAGCATCTCCTGGAAGGCAAAGGTACTGAGGCTGCTCAGCACTCCAAAGAACACTTGGCCTATGACAGGATCCGGCCTGTTGGCTTGCAAATAACAGATAACATTGGTGCACATCAAAATTAGACAGTGATTACAGCTGTTACAGGTTTCCTCCATGCATTTCAAAACATTTCTAAAAGGAAAGTGGAGTAGCATTAGCTCCATACTATAGATGGAGAAATCAAGGCACAGAGGTTGAAGTGTCCACATACACAGACCAAATTAAGAGAGCCAAGAATAGCACTTAGGTTTCCCGACTCCCAGCTTGCTGGATTTTCATGTGGCCTCCTACAACTCTGAAATGTAATGCTGGCAACAGCGTTCCCCACATAAAGGGCATTTTTATATACACACACAGACACTCACTCACTCTCCCTCTAAAGAGTTTATTCATTATATTAATTCCCCAGAGAGCAGAAAAGTGTCCAAATCCACTCCAATTAATATTTGACACTGTAAATTCTTTGACTACACATTGTGGTATAGACATGTTGATTTTCAATCTGCAAATGCTAAGTATGGTAAATATGTGCAATTCTCTTAAGTTAACCAAAGACAAGCAATGCTCTGTGTGTTTCAATTTCATTTGAGACCACTTGAGAGCTTTGGATTTCTTTTAAACCGTCTGGCATCCAAAAATAACATTTATAGAATATTTTATTGAACGCTACAGAATATTCAAAAATGTTTACATGTCTGGAGACGGTAGGCATGCAGCCAAGAATATGGCCTTTCAGCCATGTCGAGCTCACTAGTTAGTTCTGTAAACTCTAAGAGTTTAAATAATAATATTAACAACAACAACAACAACAACAACAATGCTGTGTAAATACAAAATGCAAAATCTTCTCTGAAAGCATATTGTGACCCAGAAGGGCAGGGAATGTCATCTCAAATTATAATAGACATGAAAAGAGACTATTTGTGCAGTTATAAAGGCACAGGATCCAACCCAGCTATCACAGCAACATGGCCCAAACCTTATTTTTTTCCTCCAAACTGTAGCTTTGTGCAGTAAAAAAACTACTCATGCCAGTTAGGAGCTGTGCCAGCCACACTGGGCATGCTCCAGATGGCTCACAAGCATCTTGTGATTCCAAAAAAAGGCAGGTAGGCTTCCATATTACTGGGCTGCATTAATCGTATACTATGTTCTGTTCCCGACGCGGCTGCACTTTATGACATTCATTGACAGACGTTATAATAAAGTATGTGCCAAAAATCATGGATCACCACTAAGACTTGTGGGTAAGATTTTCACGCAGGTATCTAAATCAGTTTGACACTTAACTCCCATTGAAAGCTGGTAGGAGTAGAATGCCTAAACTGTCTAGATGCCGTTGCAAATCTGACTTGAGTGCCAAAAGGTAGGCACTACAAACCACACACAAAAGTGGGGTGGCTAGGTATTCTGGGGATGCATTATTAGAAGGAGGCAAATAATTCATGGCTGCTAATGACATAAGACACCACAATGAAAGCTCTCAACTCATCAAATACCCGTAACTTAAATACTGACCATGTTGTGTTTGAGGATCCTCTGTACCACTGGTGTGAAGACTTCAATGACAACCATGGACCGAGGACGCTCCCTGCAGTGCTACAATCAGAAACATTGAATGTGTGTGAATGCAGCAGCAGCAGCACACAGACAGCAGGATGAAGTGTACAAGTAGAGCATCTATATCAGGGGTGGGCAATAGTTTGGGCCCACCGGCCACATAGGGAGTTTTGGGAAGCTGCGGCCCGGGTCAGAACCTCCCTCCCTCGCTGTTATACAACAGTGAGCAAACCTCCCAATGTGGGATGGGTCTGTAGGTGGGTGGGGAGCTGGCTTCAGCAAGGGCAGGTCAGCCAGGCCCCCACCACCACAAGCACCACCTCTGGGCTGCCCTTCTACCCTGAGGAGGGGGTAGAGCTGCTGTCCAGTTTTGGCAGAAACTGCTGCTGGGCACTGGGAAGAAGTGGGACCAGGTGGCAGGTCTACATGGGCCTGAGGCCAGCAGTGGCGGCTGCCAGAAGAAGCCACCACCACAGGGGGCTGCCAGGAAATGGAGTCAAGCTGTGGAGCCACCCCAGCCCCACTATGTGACAAGGCGCAGCGGGATGTGCCACAGGCCGGATGGCACCTGCACCAGATGGGACCAAGGGACCCACCACAGGCCAGAAAAAAAAGCCCTCTGTGGGCCGGATCCAGCCTGTGGGCCATATTTTGCCCACCCCTGATCTATACATACTACACTGATTTGTCATGGCCCAGATTCTCAGAGGCACTCAGGCACCTAGATCCTACCAGAATCAACAGGAGTTGAACACCTCAACATCTTTGACAGTATGGATACAGATTCCATACTGGGCCTTGGATACTTGTGACCCTAAGGTCAGACACTGGCCTTTGGGCTGGTTAACAGGTAAAATTAATGTTGGATTGGCTGGTTTCAGAACTCTACCTATGAACACATGGAGCCTTGAAGGAAGAAAGCAACATGGAGCATGTACTGGATCAAGGTAGCCAACCTGCAGCACACGTGCCACAAACGGCACAGGCAACCTATGTGTGTAGCATGCAGCAGGCTGTGTAGGGGACAGGTAACACAGCAGCAGACAGGGCAGGAAGTAATCAGCTGATCAGGCAAGGAACAAAGGGTAGGAAGTCAAAAGAAAGAGGAGCAGATCAGGAACAAAGGACAGGGCAGGGAACAGAAAGCAGAACAGCAGATTGGATAGGGGAAGGGATCAGAATGGCACTCAGATGGTGCAGGGATAATATGTAGCAATCTTGCCAAAAAAGTTGGCCTGAACTGAACTGAATTACTATGATTCATCTGAATGTGCGGCTCCAGTGACCCCATGGCTAGCTAGGGAACATGCTAAGATGTCTCTGCTTTCCCCTTTGGGATAAGGAAGTCTGAGGATTAAACGCTCACAGTGTATTACTGCTGAGCAGTAGATAGGGAGCCATCACTCCATTGCAGCCACTAACTATTCCAAGGTCTGCTACCCATCAAAGACAGAAACTGTCTGGGGAATCAGTTCAGTAGGGTCAAGGAAAAAGAAGTAGTCAGAAACATCCATGAGATTTCAGACAATTAAACTGCTCTTGGTACCTTGCAGAAGAATTCACAGAGGTCAGGTGGAGGATGATTATTTTCCAGCAAAGGTGCAATTGCCTTAAAAATAAAAAAAAAAGTTAACAGGATTTCAATTGGTCTTTGTCACAGAGGTCAACCCTACTAAACAAGTACAAAACTGAACACATTTTAAAACAGAGACCTGAATAAAACCATGTGTAGATAATTTTAATGGGACATAAAATTAGGACTTTAGAAGGGAATAGTAATATTTGTATTATTGCATACATTTTAAAAAATAAAGAAAAAATGGGATTTGTTTATCCCAGATAAAGAAATGAAGGCTTGCTGCACTTTTAAAATCGATGGACCCAAATGTATCCTAGCTGCAAGCCCATCGGAAAATGTTGGCTCTCTATTACGCTACTTTTAAATCCAGAGCAACGCCACTGAAGATAAATGGAACTCCAGTTTTTAAAGTGATTTAAACAAAAGCAGAAATGGACCCATTGCTTTCAGAAGTATGACATAAAAACAAATGAGGCACAGGATTAAAGTGTCAATGTCCCTGTAAATAAGATTTTACTCTCTCTCACACACACACACACAGACACTTTCCCCACATCTTATATAATACATTCATGCTACACACGCCATGTTTTCAAGGAAAAAGTACTTGCCTTTCATTTTACCAAGAACAAGACAGTGTTACCATTACCACCATCGACACTACTCCTTAAAAACAAGCGCTGAACTTTCTGAAAGTTCAGATCATCCTTTCTGTCTCCATCACTAGGCAACCCAATGCAATTATGTACAGTAAATATATTAGAGGTCATACCTACCACTGTGAGCATAATGAAATTATTCTGCTACTACCTCCTTTCTAACTTTACAAAGTGGTATTAGGACAATGCATCCTCTCTGCCTTGATGATGCCTCCGGGCTTCACCAACCTTGAACTAAGGGATTCCCAGTACTGATTTAAAAAGTAACACTCTTAACAGATCCACTAGGACATTTTGTAACAAATTTCTGCACACCAGGAATTTTATCTAAAGGAGGTTGGAAGTTTGGCTACAGCAGTACCTCTGCTCCTGCATCCTCAGTCCACATAAGCCCATCAAAATCACCATGCCTCATTATATACCTGCTTTCACTCATACAGAGATAACTGGGAAGGGAGAAAACGGAACCTAAATATGGTCAAAGAGCTACACTACATAACACTTCATTTCCCAGTATATACTATGTTTGCCGCCTCCTCTCTCACACAAGGTTACAAATAGAAGGTGTCTTGCACACTACACCTACATTAAATAACTGAAATCACTACAATAAATGTTGACCAAAATCCAGACAAATGCATATAAAACCCCTCTCCCACCTTTTGCCTACAATATGCAATGAAAAGCAGGGTACTTTTAAGCAGCTAAAATGGGCCTTTGCGCTCCTGCCCTCCTTACAACTGTTTATTCCTCCATTCAGAAGGCTAGGTGAATACAGACCTTTATAGACCAACTAAATAAGGTACATAGAGAGAGCACAAGCTTTTAAGAATCCAAGTTCATAGCATCTTATGAAGTGAACTTGGGTTCACAAAGGCTTGTACTCTATGCATCTCTTATTTAGTTATCTATAAAGGTGCATATCTACCCTGCCTTCTGATTTGAGACTAACACAGCTAACCACCTCTCTATTCCTCCACTGATCAAGGAGGAATAGTGACATACTCTTATGGGAGTCGCAAGAAACCAATGCTGCATGGTTGTAACATTCAGCTGGTCGAAAAGACCCTTTGTGCAGTTAACGAAATTAAGGATCCTTTTGTTACTCCACATTCGCTCTTAGTAAATGTAGTTCTTTGTGTACAAGTTGTTGTCTCTAGTGCGGATGGTGGTGCTGGGGCGTGCAAGCTGTTTCCCTGGAGACCTGGGTGTTACACAAAGAACTGACCACAAGGCTTGGTTCAGTGACAAAAATTCAGCCAGGTTTATTACCTGCACAGGTAGTTAGCTGCGTTAGTCTTGCTAACATGTCTATCTACCGGGTTACAAGATGTTGGCCCTGGATCCTGGTGGTGAGGCACAGGTACACCTTGTAATAGCTTTCATCCTTCTGGCCCTTTGAACTGCAGAGTTCAAAGAATCCCAGGCCTTCTCTTATACACAAAGTTAGCAGCTCTGTTTACACCAGCCATTTACATGGTCAATGCTTCCAGCAAAGCCTTTAAATGAGTTGTATATGCATTGATCGGTGCTTATATTACTCATTACTCTAGCAAGGCCTGCAGATCCCATCTAAAACTATCTTCTTAATCAAATGTGTTATAGTGACTCTATGGACTCCAACAATATACTGCAAAAATCACTGGGAGGGCTCTATGCTTGTCGACTAACTGAGAGAGGGCACTGGATAATCATAATTAGAGGCGAAACTGGCCATATAGGCTGCTGACAGACGTGAACCCCCCGCCCCTCCTAAAATGCACTTTACCAGAAGAGGCAGTGCATTAGTTCAACCTGGCTCTGCACCTTCTATATAGATTGTGCACTTTAGCAGGGCTTTTTAGTGCTTTTATCTAAAGCATATTCAATCAGCTATTAGATACATTTCCATAAAACCCCTGCTGAAGTGTGCAGTCTATCCAGATGTTGGGTGAACCAGGTCAAACTAACACAATGCCTCTTCTGTGCATGTGCTGGGCTCAGCACAGGGGTACACCAAGTTTAAAGTGACACTGTTTTGGGGCGGGTGTTATGTCTGCAGGCAGCCTCGTTGCCTAAGTCAAATCAATCTCACTGGACAGACATCCATATCACAAGGGAAATACCTCAAGAAGACAAAGACTGAAAGGCACACTGATTTTCTCACCCAGGTACCCAGTGAACTCTCTAAAACTTCTGCTGAAACTATGCCTGTTCTAGGGCTAGAGGGAAAGCTTTGTTCTTTGCAGATGCCAAACTATACCAATAACTACAAACACTAACGTGTGTGTGTGTGTGTCTGTGTGCGTGTTCCCCTTCCCCAAGAGATGGACATCGGCTAACCTGAGTATTGGTCTGTTCCAGCATGGCAGTTTGTAATCAGAATCTGTCTCAGTGGTAAAACCACGTTTCCTGTTCAATATTGAACTACAAGGAAAAATCACTGATAAATTTATGAAACAGCAATCATCATCATCATGCAAACTGCAAGACTAATACTATATCTGCAGTGGGCTTAAAATATCTAGAAACTATCAACTTGCATTTGGAACACAATCTTTGGATAACATAAAAGATAGAATAAGCTTTGATTTTTACTTTTAAGAAAAGGCTTTTTTTTTGTTGCTTCCCCAGAATAACAAGTCAGCCCCAACTGGCAGCTGGAATCAACTTTAGTCCAGAAGAAAACTACAGCCTGTAGCAGATTTCAAAGAAAAGCAATCGTCACTTTAGCAACTTACTTCAGTGAGCAATACTGGTTAAAGTAGCATCCGGAACCATACTTAAGAGCAATTCGCACATAGTAGCAACTATATTTTCTATCTTGTCATTTTGGAGGAAGGTTCACAGAAACCTGGTTGTAAAGTGCTAGATTTGATTACCGAGAAAATCTCCTGGAAATCACCAGCAGCTGAAATTAAATTACAAAGATGGGGAAGCAATTTTCACCCCTCTAATAAATGTTTATATTGGACAATGCAGAGTACACTTTCAGCGCATGTGTGTGCATGTGTGGCTGGGCGAATAAAACCACAGACACGTACATATTTCCCACTTCGCAAAGGCAAACATATACTCACATACCATCAATAGTCCAGACACTCTGTATCTACAAGCGGTAATGTTAACTCCTGAGAAAACCATTGTGCCCTGAAGCCAATAGTTTGGCTCTAAGAGGCATAAGAAGCAAGACCAAATACTTCCTTACATTTTATACAGGATGTTAAGCTGCATGAACAGCTTCTTTTGGAAAAAGGATTAACTCTACATGAATCATATAGATCAGAGCTTCTCAGACCGTGGCCCGCAGACCACCACTGCTCCATGAGCTCCATTGAGGTGGTCTGCAGAAAGTTTGCAAAAGTATTGAGAATATCTGTAGTTGTAAGGTAAGACTACTGATATTAAAATACAAGTTGTGTGCTTTGATTTGCAGAATAAAAAAAAAAGTTTAAGTGGTCTGCCAAGACCCTCAGCAATTTTCAAGTGGTCAGCAAAAAAAAAAAAAAGTTTGAGAACCACTGATATAGATCAATCAGGGATCTTTTGAGCACCAGTGCTGTGCACTGCCTTTCTTCTCTCCTCCCTGCTCTCTTCCTCCACTTACCATCCCTATTGAATTTAGCACTGTTGCTGGCTATGTGCTTTTGTGGTACTTTGTGGTGATGACAAGTGGAGATTGCAGGGCACACACAAGGGAGAGAGCAGGTGATCAGCGATTCACAGCAGCAGCTAAATCCCAAATGCCAGCCCTACATGTTGCCAACCCCTGACCAGAAAGAGAACAGACCCCCAAACCTTGACATTAGGAAGGACACTCACCACAATAATGCTCTCGTGGTCTTGAGTGGTTAAACTGTTGTTCTGGAAGGGATAAACGGACGAGGTCAATGAGCAAACTGTATTTTGAAAGCAACATGTTCAGTGCCCATCCCTCAGCCTGTGCAAATGAATAAAGGAAAGGGCCCAGTTCTGTCATCCCTTTACTCATCATTCCCTTCATATAGATCATAATACATATGCTGCAGGAACAGGGCTGATTTCCACGTCCCACTCAGTCCCTTTCATGACTCTCCCACTCAGTGCACCCTGGACTTACAACCTGGGAATAGCAGATCACTGGTCGCTGTGATACCAGAGCAGTACTAAGGTAACAGAAAGATTAAGCCAGTGGTAGGTATTTCTTGAAAGCACTCTCAGTTTCAGACAAAGAAAGCACAGCATTCATCCCTGCTCTGCACTAGTACCAGGAAACTAAATCGCTATGATTTCCTGCATTTCCCATCTTAGACCATGAAGCCAGCAATGCAGGTGATGTAAACTGAGCAGCCCCTCTGAGGTCGATCGAGCTGTGCTAATTTACACCCGCAGGGAACATGCTTGCGGTCTCTGTATTACTTGGTCCATTCAACAAGGAGCGATGGGGTTACGAAGTGCTGTCGCCTTGGTTTACCAAAGGAAAGGCAGCTAGCACTTCTTCTACTCATCACCAATGCACACAAAAAAGCAGAGGTCCATCTGATACGTAAAAAATCCTGACAAGAATCACATTTCCTGTTTGTATGCAGACGGAAGCAACCAGTGAACATGTGCCAAGAGCAACAAGAAAAAAAAATGCTTCCCTTATTTCTAAATGAACAACAGATTAAATATGGTGGCAAATGCTTCTAAATAAAAATGGGGATATCACCCTGCTCAGGAGCAGATCATCTATTTGAAACAGGCAAAGGGGAAGCTAATTCCCAAACCTTTTCATTTGAAAAATCACTTTATATTAGATTAATGGTGCTTGCATACTACCGATCCGGATGAGAACGGTCTGTTACAGACAAATGCAGCCAACCCAACCCTCACTGAATGACAGCTTTGCCACTAGCTTCAAACAAGACATGAATCAGCCCAAAATGAATGGTAACCGTGAACCACAGGGGGGTGGGCAGGAAAAAGGAGACAAAAAATAGTGGTTTTCTAAGGAAACTACAGAGGATGAGTCAACTCCAAACCACTGTGACTCCCACTGAAATCAGGAGGAGAGGCCTATATTCAGGAGCAGAACATTGAGTCTCTGATTTGAAACTGTGTCCTGGGGTTTTGTTGTTCTGGGGGGAAGGTTGGGGGGTGGGAGGGGATTTGCTTTTTTTCTTCAAAGGGAAATAAACAAGGTGGGACCGGCCCCACGCTCATACCTCTGAGAGCAGTTTTGAGACAATCTCCAGTGGTGCTTGATGGATAGAATCATCCTGGAGTGGAGATGTGAGTGCCATGTCCACCAGCGTCCTGATCTCCTTCAGAACAACCTCCCAACGGCTCGGATTGCTAAGCACCTTCTTGTACTTGTAAATCTTTTTCTGCAAGAAAACAAACACAGAGTCATACTGAAACTCTAGCTAGCCTATCCCATTGTCCTTTGGAAACTGTCAGAGGACAGCAACTTCCCAATCAAGATCTACGAAAGAACACTTCTGCATTTTAATCCTTGACTCCTTTTCTGGGTTGGCTTTTTTTTTTTTTTTTTTTTTTTTTTTAAGTGCTTAAATTCTGAAAATAGAGGGGTATAAAACTGATGTTCATAATCCCATTCCATGAAAATATTGAGATGAGACTGCCACATTTTGCTCTAGTATTGAAAATGAGCTGTCAGTATAGCACCGGGCACCTTGTTTTGTATTATCCATGGCCTGTAACTAATCCATTCTCTGCAGTTCAGTCAAAGATAACAGTTGAGGTACCGCTTTCACAGCCAAAAGTCCTTTTAAATAAAAAGCAATTTGTTCCATTTAGTTGCTGGGAATAGTATAATAAATATTAATTGCTCTACAAATATTTTATACTGCATTGCCCACTAACAAACTCCAGTTCAGGAACAAAAAGTTCATCATTCTAAGAACAATTTTAGAGATGGTTGAGAAAAGCTCCGATTGAAATCCTCACCATTGGGGAACAGAGTTCCATTGATATGGAAACACTCGATGAAATTGTATCAATTGGTCAAAATTTATTGCAAGCAAAAAAACCCATGAGTTCTGACACTGTCAGAATTTCCCTTGCATATACTTCAAAACTTTCTGAATAATGAATGTTGATTTTTGGAAGCCAGAGGTATTTTGTATTTTATATTGGATTCTTCCCTAAAACAGAACTTAAAGTTAAAAAATCTAAAGTTAAGCTTTGCCGTGTTGCAACAGTGCAATGTTTTGATCTATCCGAAAGATCCCCATTCCCCTGTCACTCTCCCACAATTTGCTTTTGTAGAAAACCTCAGAATTGTCTGGTTTTGTTCCTAGCTATACTGAAAACAATTGCCAAAACCTTGAAATTCCCCTCCATGCTCCCCAGTTCTCGCTCTCTAAACCCTCCACTTCATACCCAGTAATGTCAACACTGCTCCAAATCTAGCGACTATGTGTTACATACACACGAAAGAGCAACCCTTACCGTCACAACAGCCATGCTGCCCAGAATGACTGTAGTATAGACTGTCTTGGATTATAAATAGCATTCTTTGGGGAAAAAACATTGTCTAAAAGTCCCAGCCGGAGCTTGACTAAATTCTAGAAGCTCAACAAAATGATGAAATAACGATGAGAGTTATGTCTCCAGATAACCCCAAGAGAGACATCAGACACTGATCCAGGTTAGGCCAAACACAGTCTTCAATCATCATTCAGATTTCTAGAACCGCCACCAAAAAGCCTCTGCTGGTTATTGAAACTTGCAAGAATTTTTTGCAATGGCTCATCTCCTCCTATCTTCTCCTGTCTCTTCCATCTATCCATAAATCTAGCCTAGTGACCAAAGGGGCCAAAAAAGCCCATTTTCATTTGGACTAGAGTCAACCACCTGGATGATCAGTTTTCTCAACTGCCTACCAATGCAGCAGCTGTGAGCAACACAGGCTGCATTATTAGAGATGCTTTGGGGAAAAAAAGATCATTCCCTTAATATAGGAGTGGTCCTCAGGCTGCATAAGTATAACAAATGGCATGACACAAACACAGCTCCCCTTTTTAAGTGTTTTGCTGATATGCTAAATCACATCCTTTCCATTCACTTGGACAGTGCAGCCCTTCCTGAATCACCTGAAATCCAGCTATACCTGTCTGCTTATCAATCATTTCTACCCCAAAGGCAGCAACAGCCTTAATTTAATGTTCAGCAGAATGTGCAATCACCTTCCCACCCAACTACCAGCGAGACAAATAAAGGAGAGAACAGCAAAGAAGGCTGCATATCATATTCTGCCTGTCCACGGTGGTAGGTGACAGCACTCACACAATGGACAGAGGCTGCAAAAGGATTCTGATAACTGATTTAATTATGCTTTCTTTTAATTAAATCTACACAAAAAAAAATAACACAGTGGCAACAGCTCAGACTTGCAAGGTATTTTGGAGCTGCCAGAAAGCTTAAAAAAAATGAGAGAGAGAGAGAGAGAGAGAGAGAGACTAAAAACCCTCGCCCCAGACGCTTTCAAATGTATTTCAGATTCACAAGTTGAGTAAATACCTCTGTAAAGCTCTCTGAAACACAGACTGTCCTTTAATGGCTTCTAATTATGTAGCATATTGTCACCACTTATGATCATTATAGGGTTTTTAGCATCCTTTAGGAAACAACAGGTTGGTTCCACAGAGTTTTTAATTTCCCTTATTCTTCTAATGTTTTTGGTAAACAGGCTACAGAGCTGGATAACCTAACCATCCTAGGCAGCCTGCAACCTCCGCGTGACTCTTTTCTGACTAACTGAGCACATCACATAACGCAGCCTTAACAAAACCAGCTTAACAAATAGGCTTCTGCACTGAACTTTGCATCTCTGTCCTATAAAACAAGCACATTAAATTCAAAGCACAGACCAGAGGATGGCGGAGCAACAGAGACCAGCTGGGGGATCTCATTCACCGGATTCCTCCCTTTGCATCTCACGGCCGACTTCCCCACATCACCCCCACCCGGGCATACTGCATCAAGAGCCCTGCTCTTTGGTGGGACCCGGCTCAGACAATCTTACCACACAAATCTTTCTGCGGCCACCAAGTTCTCCCTTGCTTTAAAAAAGATGGTCTGCACTCAGAAGTAAAGCCTTTTAGAGATGTCCATGAAAGAGTAAAAATAATAATAAAAAAAAAGAAGCCGATTTCAATGCTGAGAAGCAGAAGGGAAAGGGAGCTGACCCTCCATCACGAAGGACCTAGCTGACGGTGGTTTCTGACGCCAGCCTCAGCAGTTAAAAGGAAGATCCAAGGTCAGGCTACCTCTACACATAAGCTGTTGCAGTCACAAGTAAGAAATCCCAAGCTCATGCTCTCCGTTCCAGCTTTCTGAGGCAAAAGGGTTTAATACGCTTCCATGACGTGCTGGGATCTGTAAGCAACAGGACGGCATTTTCAAGTGATGGTGGAAACAGGGAAAAATAAAACAACCCCAAGAGGGCTGAACTCTGCTATCATGAACCTTTGTCCATGGTTACACTGCTGCTTTCCTCAGCAGAATGCTATTTACTGTAAACTGCCTCACTGAACGCCTCAATTAAGTCTGAAACCTATCAGTTGGTTACAGAAGCAAATTGGTTCGCGTCAGCAAGCATTTGGACAACACTGAACCATCTGCTCTATTCTACTTGTGCTGCCGCCTGAACAAGGGGGAACAATCGTACTTGTGGGGCTGCACAAACTAAGCCCAAGACCAGAGAGTGGTCAGAAGGCAGCCCATCAAAGGGCTGCATCTCTCCTGGGTGCAGATATAAAAAGCACCTGTGATTGCATGCGCCACCTTTACAAATTAAACGAGAGCGGCAGGTTTCAAAATCTGTGATAACGGAGGTCCGTTTCTGTAAAACTGCCCTGCTGGCAAGAGCAGCCCCCCTGCTGTCAATGGGATTATTCATCTAAAAGCAGCTTTGCAGACTGGACTTGGCTTTGAAAAATGCTTAGGTTCCTGAGCGCTGTGCAAACTCCAGACTGTCGCTGATGCCCTGTGGAGACTGCACTGTACAGCCAGGCATCCAAGCACATCCATGTCTGATCTCAGCATTATTCTTGCACTCACCACCAGGGCATGAAGGCACCAAAACAAGAAAAAAAAATGGCAATGAATAGCTGTATTCTCACAAAAAGAGATCTCAAAATTACAATGCCCAGAAATCAGACCTCGACTCCATTAGTTACTGTCCAGACAGAACTGCGGGGTTTTCTAATGCCATTCCAGATGTGCCTGAAGCAATTCTTTTAAACCACAACTGTTACACTTAACTGTAGGGGAACAGAAACACTAGGGATAAAGGGTAATAATTTGCATCCACATGGCACCTTGCACCCAAAAAAATCCAAGTGGTCCTAGCTAATGAAACTTTGAAAAATCCCTAGAGTTTTGTAAGACTCAACCCCATTTCACAGCTGGAAAAAGCGATATTCCACCTTACTTCAGATGCAGAGCTGTGGACAACAAGGTCAGAAGGAGTCAACCACTCTCAACAGAGGAGGGTTTTATTAAATAGGTCCTACATGAAACTTCATTATATGCTGCAAGGGCCTTACCCTTTGGTATCACTCCCAAAAATGCTATGTAACAAGAACAAGAGACTAATTAATCTACCTACCTAAGTAAGGGCTACTTCTAAATGCAAACAGAAGTAAAGTTATTTCAAGTCGGCATCCTGGGGACTTCCTTGATGCTGTCAGAGGCCCTAAGCAGCCATTATTTTTGATGGCTATTTGATGACTAGATGATGCTAACCTTTTCTGTACTCAATCCATATGGGATTTTTCTGTACTCAAAATCCACTCTAAATCCTGGAAAACAAGCTTCTCCAAGCACCATATGCATTTGTTTGTCCTCAAAAAAAAAAAGACAGAGAAAAAAGGAAACAAAACCAAAATCTGGAGTGGATTTGCTGATAAGACTGAGGCGATTAGAGTTAAATAACCTTTATTACTGATACGAGTGATACTTTTTAATGCTAGATTTGATTTTATTGTCTCAATTGCGGATCTATGTACAACATTGTTATAGATTCATGTCTTGATTTACTACTACAGAAAAAACTCTGTTATCTGGTATCCACTGGGAATGGGGGGTGCTGGTTAATCAAATATGTGGGTTATCTGAGAGTTATACTTACTTTTGCTAACACTAACAGCTTGATTCTGTGTGCCTGCTGCATTTGCGCACGTAAGCACACTCAGGCAGTCCTTGTTCTGCTTAGCTGCAGGATGGGTGAGATATTCAGCGATCAAGTCACAATGCAGCACAGGCACAATGCAGTCACAATGGCGGATGAGACTGCCGCTAGCGACACCGCTCGGCAGCGTCCTGAAGCTTCCGTAATCAACATATCTATGTATTGCCGTTTATGACAGGTGCCAGTTAATGGAGCATTCCAGATGGTAAAGTGCCGGATAACACAGCTTTTATTGTGTATTTATATTAATAATGTTTTTATGTCGGCGGGCTGTTTTTAGTGTAATATTTTTAGTTTGGTTACTTTGTTCAAACTTATTTATATTATGGTCATGTGTGCATTATGTCTTTTTTGGGAGCATGGCATGTAGGCAGAATCCTTAATAATTCTGAATTGAAATTGAATTGTATTGAGTGGATTGTTGAAGTCTAGCTTTCTCTTTCCAGCCACCCCACAACCTCTGTTGAGACAGCCCTTCCTCTCTGTTCACAACTGCAGATAAGCTGATCACTCATTGCTGCAGCCACACTAACACTACAACAGAAGTGTGTGCTGGCTTCCCAAGAGCTGTGTGTGCCAGAGGTTATTTGCTGAGCAGAGGAAAGCAGTTCCAGCCAATGGAAAAAATGGCAAAAACTCCCACGCGTAGTTCCTTCCCATCTCGTTGCGGAGGAGAGCTGAACCAGGCAAAGTTACAGCTTCAACCCAGTGGCAAGATGGAACTTTTATAAACTGAAGGTGGCAGCCACACATGACTAGGTATATGGACCACAAACCCAGAAACTGGACTAGCCCAATGGACCACTTTGTTACTATCCCCAGAGAGAGAGCAACACACAAAACCATTTGCAATGTGGAACACACATGTTTTACTGGTCCTGCAAAACCAATAAACTACGCTACATGTTCTTCAGTGCCATGTACCAATACCTTAACTATCAACAAACTATCTTGCTCTATAAAGCATTTTTGTAACACTAGTCCGGTACTGTCTTTCACAATCAGTAGCATTATCTGTTTTCAGAAATTGCTGACTCCAAGCACGGACGTGCAACAATCCAAGAAAAGTCCCACGCCAGCCAACTGGACAGCACCTGGGTGTGGGGTTTTTTTTTGTTAGGGTCAGAGTAATATAGCCATGGTGGTCCAGAAATTACGTGAGAGAGAAAAATTTCTTAGAGTGACATTAAACCAACTGTATAGCTATGATAGAGTTTGACAAGCATCTGAATGCAAGGCATTCTTCCTCAGGTTCTCTTTTGTCATAATCAGGGCCTTATCTATTGGTATCGCTGCCTTACAGGACTTTCTGGATGCCTTACACATGAAAATGGCATAACTTGGGGTTCTGCAAGCTGTTAGCACCAGCAGCACGGTCTAACACTGCACAATGATTCATTGGTTTATTTATATTTAATGGCTGCTTAACACTACTTGCCTGACTGTACCAATGCCACCACTTTCCCCCAACAAGTAAGCTAGCTAGGAAAGTATGAAAGGGACAGCTTGGCCAATGGTGTTAATAATCCAACTACCACCCAGTCCCAGGGGACAGAGGTGGTGGGTCTTTTGGATGTAGCAAGTTCCTGAACCTTGCAAATAACTTCTAAAGGTTTGCAATGCTCAAGCTAGAGTCTGTTAAACATTTTTACCCTTTGATGGTTCCCTTTCAAAGTCCGGCTAAAGCTTGGTATTTCTGTTGCCAAGACTGGGGCGCCTTGGTGCCAAATACTGCACAATATGCACTAAGGGACTGTCCCTGCCCTGAACAGTTTCACTTTAAAAGAAAATGGGTCAGAGAGGTGGAAGGACTTGGCTGAGGTCAGCCAGCAAGTCAGTGGCAGAGCTAAGAATAGCAGATCTAAGACTCTGCAGCTCCGGACTCCCATACCAGTGCCACAGTCATCAAAGCCAGCCCGTCTCTTGGGCTCTGAATTAAGCACAAAAATATTCTAGCACCCAAACTCAAATGGGACAAGAGAGTGGGATGGATACACTAGATCAGCTGTACTTTCCCCTCAGAAATTCTCCTTCCCATTCTGCCCTCCTTTTCGTATTTCAACACCATTTCTTTTCCAATCTGTCCCACTTGCTTTTTCACTGGCCTGCATGTTCTGTCTCCTAGTTCCAAGTAAGCCGAACAAAAACTTGATGACATTCAAACCTGAGCTAAACTTTCACAGTCATGAAGCTTGAGTGGGTTCAACATTCGGTGAGACGAGTTCAGCTGTCACTAATAAACATTCTGGACTCTGAAACAGACACTCCCCATTGACGTCAAAGCTCGCCTTTCACTGACAGCCTAGGTTGGGAAGACGAAAGGGAATCTATCAAAAAAGCAGCCAAGATGGTTTCCATTTCTGCTCAGGAAATAAAATATTGGCAAAAAGTAGGATTATAGACAAGAAAGTGGAAAAGGGCAGCTCTGTTGGCAGCCTGTGGCATGTGACATAGGTAGCACATCTCATACGACCCTCAGCACACCACAGCAGAATGGTGCTGGGAAAAATGTTCAGAGCCCCCGCTCTCAGCCTCCTTCAAAGCAGCAGTGGCCGTGGCTTTGAAAGCATCAGCTTGCGCTGGGCTCTCAGGTGGAGCAAGACTACTTAGGATATCTCCTAGAGCACGGCTGTGTCACTGATGTCCCTTGGGCCACATGTGGCCCCCAGGCTCCTGGCTGAGGTGCTGCTCCCCATCCCTCCACAAGCTTCTGTGGCCTACCACCATCCCATGGCCAGAGGGCTCAGGGGACTCAGGATCCTTGCACAGCATCCATGGCAGTCCACTGGGATGGGGGCCCAGGGACTGAGCGTAAAATCCTTGGCAGTGCCATGGGACTCTCCTGCCATGCTAGTGGAGTGGGAAGCACGGCAGGAGAGTCCCACCCTGTGATCTCATCTCTCCTCCCACAAAGCAGCTGGGTGGTTTGCTCAGAGAATCAAGTGGCACACAAACACCCGGACTTCGTACACAGACAGTGTTTTTGTGTCTTCCCAGGGATCCCAAAGCACTTTGCAAGTTAAAGCCATGAAAATCATCACCAAGGCTAGTGGATTCTCTTGGCTGGGAGGTGGCAACACATCTTCACAGAGGAGGCTGGGAAGAAGGCAACTCGGGATTCTTTAATAGCCCACAAAGAACAAACAAGACTTTTGTCTTATACGTATTCTCCCTTGAAAGTCCTCACAGGCCAAACTGCCTGAGGGGCATACATATGTAGCTTGGAAAAGGGAAAGCAACTGGAATTTAAACCCCTGGCTCTACATGTTTCAGGCACTGGCCGCTCACCCTGACAAATGCCCCCTTCACATGTGCTTATCTGATTCCACACTGCCGTGTATTTTTAGCCACCTGAATTCAAAGCTCCTACAGTTCAAGGCCCAGGTTTTCCTTACAGGCCCGTATGTGGGGGGGGTCTGTATTGTACCTTCCCACACAGCATAGAAAGGTACAATACAGAACCCCCACAAAAAATATTTTTTATTTTTTGGCCAATACCTCTCCCATAGCGACAAATGCAGCCCTCCCTTTATGATGGAACAGAAGCATAGCTGGATGGTCTGAGCTCGACCTCCCCAACCATGCATTTGAGATGCTTTTCAGTAACTATAAAATACAAAAGGCCAACTATGGCTCCAGCTGCGCTTCGCCTGGGCTAACACGGCTGCTCTCGTAATCAGACCTGTCCACAAGGGAGATGCTTTTTGGCAGCGCTGACCCTTGATGCATTCCCTGAAACCCTCCATCCCTGCTTCCATTTCCTTTTTGGCAAATGCTCCCATTCTTCAGGCCCTGGTTCCAGCACCAGCTTTGCATTTCAGGTTGGCAAAACGTCAGCTTTCGTCCTGCTCCCAGCAAATGTTGTTCCGTATTTTTCATGTTACAGAGCCAAGTGAGGGTTTGTTTCTTAACGCTGCCTTGGCTCTGTGGAATTTCACTACTACTGCAGGAGACGCTCCAAGCAGGCAAACAGAAAACCCCGTGCTTGCAACAGTTATTAGTGCACAGCTGCCTGGATCTTCTGGGTAGCCAATTGCTCTTGGCCTTTTCCTCCAAAGAAGTGTTTCAAAGAATGTTGACCCCCCTCTCCCTCCATATTTTTTAAGACAACAACAAGGACTGATCCTCCCGGGTTCAGACAGAGGAAAGCCTAAGTCCACCCTGCCACACTGGGAAGGTGGCACCACAAATTCAGACCAGTTGGTGTTACCACTGCTCCCACCCTCCCTCGGGTTTGCTGCCTGGAGTGTATAGCAGCTTTCAGCTCCTATCCTGAACTCTGAGAAACCTCTCCAGAGAGACTGCCGGATGCACTGAATCGGCTGTTCTGTCCCACCTGCATTAAGCACCTTTGTGGTTGTAATGGCCACCGAGTCATCCAGCACTTTCTGGTACAAGATTCCTGCTGCGGCAGGTCCCGTTAATGCCCGCTACAGGGTTTCTAACAGTGTGCTCAGCACCTAACGTCAGACGCAGTTGCTGACAGGACACTGGGCAAGACGGATGCTGAGCCCACTCCAAGCTGGCCGCACCTCTATTTCTCTGGTACCATCGTCCAACATCAAGACTGCTGGCCCATCCCTATGCTAGGTGCTGCATGATGTGAGCAGATGCAATCTCTCACATCCACTATGTACTGTCAAAGCAAAAATACATTCAGATGAACAGACTAGCAGTTAAAACGCAGGGCAGGGAGCACATTGTGTCACCAACTAGGGGAAATAACAGGCTAAATGCAATGCATGGGACCTAACCAACCGATAAGCAGTAAGACGCAACAGGCATCAAATTGCTACAACAGAGAATGCAAGATGTAAAGCACAGCAGCTTTCAGCAGTGTGATCCCTGCAGAGACAAGGCATCCCTGACTGAGATGTGGAACAGCGCTGACCTCAGGTGAAATATTCCCTTGGTATCCAGCATTCAAATACCATTTCTTTATACTGCACGAACGGTGGCCCCGTCTGGGGGGTCTGGTCACTGACATCTACCAGCTATCAGCATGCAGTAGGGCAAAGCGACTTAACCGCTTCAGAGAAGAGACAGTCTCCAGAAAAAAGGGACAACACACCCTTATCATTACTGCACTTTGACCACTTACTCTACAGAAGAGACTGCACATCAAGGCCACTGGGGAAGAGACTGAAGCAGAAGCCCTGCTGCAGAGAAAAACCAATTGGATCTGGCGCTGTGTCCGCACCGTCAGGAACAATCAGCCCATCGCCTGGGAAACGGGATGCTGTCTCAACAGCAAGACTGAAAAACATATGTCACTACTTCCAGGCAATGGCTCATAAAGGACTGAGAGTCCTCAACACCGGTGAAAGCTCCCCAAATTAGCACTAAGTGATCCCTAATGCTACATCCTTTGCTAACCAGCAGCAAAAATTATCTCCTAGGTTGAAATGGATTCTTCTTATTTTCTAGAGAGGGCAGACAGCTCGGATAGCACTCACTGGCATGCAAAGCAATTATTTCGCAGATGCACAAGACAGACTAAAAGGGGCACTCGTTATCCCTAGCCCTTTCTCCTCTGTTCCCTGCCACAGGCTTCCCCCAGCCCTCTCTGACCACCTACTCGCCCCATATCCTGCAGATGCTTGAAAACAGAAATTCATTTACCTACCTATTTTGCGTCCCCCCTCCTTAGCAAATGTATTATTTGGCTGCGTTTGGAGCACTTCACAACCATAAATGGCTTTGAAATCAACTTCTCTCTCATGTGCACCTGCATCATCGATGTCGTCAGCAGGAGAGATGTGCACTGCTCGAGGAACATGTTTGTGTCAGAACGCGGCTGCGGCTGCAGAGCCTTAGGGAGAGCTCCGATATCAGATACTAATGCAATGCTCACGAGCATCTTAAAGGGACTTTGGAAATAAAGCAGGTGACTGCTAACTCCAGAATCCTGGAAGCTGAGCCGGTTTCTCTCTCACACAGAAGGGCCATATTTCAGGGCAATATCTGCATCTGAAGACATTTTGGCACTTAATATAGGGCTTCTCGGAGCCTCTCGCTGCACGAGAAACTTTTGAATTTTTTTGTCTCTCTCATACAGATAGATGCTGCTTGACAAACTAAAGCAAGATAGTAAAGGTCTAATCCTGCAGCTGTGTCACACCTAAAGCTCCCACTGAAGGTGTAGTAGCACTGGGGACAAAAGGAGCGTGCATCAGAGTTGTTGCCACTCTTACTTTGAAAGTTTGGTTGGTCCCCGTCCATCATTCTGGACAATTCCTATGAGTGCGATGCATCTTGATTCTGTAAATGTTGTGTAAGGGTTCCCCGCCTCAATACAAGTATACAAAGTGCCAGGGAATATCCTGCCATGTGTAACAATGATTCAAGACCACTAGGCAAGAAGATTGGAATAATGCCCCTCAATAGCTTTTACTATCATTCTTTTCTGCCCTTTTTTTATTTATTAAAAATTGCTGCTGTAGAAAAAAAAATGAAGGAAATGTAAATGATGCAAGACAAGTGTCTGGAATGACTGCAGGTAAACTAACAGATGATCAATATGGCAAAGTTTAATTCAGCCATGTCATTCTCATCAATTTACTGGGTGTTAAAGGCTATTTTTGCGATCCTTAAAGGGAACATAGGACACTAGGGATTTTACAGGAGACACTGCCATTTTATTAGGACAGGCTACAGACACAGTATGAAGAAGAAATCATGAAAAATGGAGGGAAGCTTGAAGGATTCTGGTCCCTCCAGACCTCTCTGGCTGCCTTCCTCCTGTACCCAGTGAAGTCAACTGCCGAACTAGCTGAGGCTGCTGCTCCTACAAGGCATTAGGTGGTATAAGTACCTTTTGACTCCCATGGACATCACTGGGAGTCAGGGAAACTGTATTACCCGATGGGGCTGGCTCCTCTCTACAGGAAAGCTGGCATCTAGAATTTATGAGATGGTTTTACACGACTGCTTTATCAGGAGACTCCAGGAACAGGTGCTACAGAAATCTCTGAAGTAGACAGAAATGCCCATGCATACTGCCAGACATGACAACCGCGGGAAGGGCTCAGCAGCGCTCCAAACACTGTCATTTTCTACACAGCAAAGGTGGTCACACAGTTATGTATTCTATGTTTCCTGTGCTGAATAATAAAATGCAATAAATAATGAAAACCACAACAAAAAAAGTCTTGGGGCATGGGATTTTTAAATGCCTAAATTGTCTCAGCCAACAGTGACAGGATCTGCTCCATCCTGCACGTACTAGTCTCACATGTTGGTCAGAGATCTTCTACCGAGGGCCCCTCCCTCCAACACCCCACTTCCACCAAAGCCTGAAGGGCAACTGGACCTCAGACCTGTAAAGCCAGAGAGAAAGACTTCACCTGCCCCTGCAGTAATCTAAAATAAGGTTTTGTCCCAAGGGGGATCATTAAGGAAGGCTGGGGAAGACTGCAACATAAGTTTAGGTTAAAGAAACGGTGTTGTATTAAACTGGAGACAGCAGAGAAACAGACACTTCATAAATTCTCCTAGGAAAACTCTTTGAATGGGGAAACAGTTTAATTTTGTTCAGCAGACTTCCTAGAAAACACCTCAAAATGGAAAGATTAACTGAACAGAAAGAGAGAGATCTCAGAGAAAGTCCAGAGAAAATCAGATACTCGCACTGGATATATCACGAGAAAAAGACAAGTAACAGCTAAACGTCACACCTGCCCAAGCCATATCTTTCCCAGGAAAAAAATGTCCAGTGCTTGCCCATAAAAGACCTCCTGTATGTGAGGGAGTCTTGTATTCCTGTCCTGTTTAGGACACCAACCAGAGGTTACATTTTATTACCACTACATTTCATGCAAGTTGAAAAGGAAGGACTGTGCTGTAACCTGTTGAGATGAATGGTCACCGTGACCTGGAAAGCAGAATTGCTTAGAATTAGTCACTGAGAAAGCTCAGGAGTTAGGCCTAACAGCACACCTCCATCAGGAGGTACGAGGATCAGGGTTCTACACCCGACCATGCCCCCTACTATTTTACCAGAACAACAAGTACTCCTAAACATATTTTCTCCATATACAAGATCAAGGTAGAGACCTAAGAGCATTTACTAAGGGGAGAACAAATTCAGCCATTCTTCTGCTTGCTCTTTGTACCTTATATTGGCTTAAACTGGGGTAAAATCCACTAGCCCAGATGGGGGATTTAGGATCAACCTATTTGCATCAAGATAAAAGATTCCTATGCCGTACCTCTAGCAGGACTCTGCCACAAGTTCACTGAATAGAGTTATCCATCTCTGGGCCACATCAGGGACAGAGATGCTACCCAAAGTACCCAGCAATTCATGGCTCCCCTTACGCCAGTTTGTAAAATGCTGATGTCCCACAATATGCACAGAAGGACTTTCTGTTTAGATGCCATTCAGCTAAACTGCCCATTTTTCTCAAGAGCTCATCTCATCTTCCCAGCAATCCCGACTTGAAAACATTACAGCCATGCCCAGCAAAAGCTGCAAACTCACAGACATTAGACATCAGAGCTGGAAGGGACCTCATGAGGTCATTGGGTCCAGCCCCATGAAAGCAAAGCCTGAGGCCAAGGGGTTAGTGATACTGGATGGCATGATTTGGGGTTTGGGTGGGTAATAGTGGGAATACATGACTTCTTAGAATTTTCTGTGCTTACAAAAATGCCCTAAGCAATGAAGTTAGAAAGAGGGGTGGGGGGCATTTAACTATAGGAAACAAAAGTTATGCGAGTAGAATACTTTCTAAATATGGCCAGACTTCTGCAGGGTGTCTCTGACATTGACAACAATACTGGTTAAATCACAGACTAAGGGGTATTATCAATCACAGCAGAAGAGATCCTGAGCGGTGGTGCCCAACCTTTCTGGGCTGCGGACTGAATGAGTAGCGTGGAATCAGTCCACTGGCTGGATTCAGTGCAGGGTTGGTATATAGGAGTGATCCAGGCTGCCATCCCAACCCCCCACGTACCAGCCCAGTCTGGCGCCCAGGGCACAGGGCTTGGGAACTTGGTGGTGGGGAAACAATGGCAGTAGTAGTTGCTACTACTCCCCCACCACCAAACTTCTGGACCCCTGGGCAGCCCCACCTGCCAGATGACATGGCTCTGCAGGCTGGATCTCACCCACAGGCCAGAAGCTGAACGCTACCCTACAGCCTTAGAAAGGCATAGACAAACAGCAGCAAATAAATGGTTTTTGCATGGCCTGCCGAAGTGAAACAATAAAAAATAATGTCAAATCATGGCAGTAAATTGTGAGAGAAGAGCACCAACAATCAAACTCCTGAAATTTATTCCCACTTCCATGTGGAAGGAGTCCACAACTCACTGGAAAAAACATGGTAACTGGTACAGAATACAGCAGCCTGCCTGCTTAGCAACTCACACCTTCATTAACACACACCATTTTCTGCGTCGTTCCCCTACCAAATTTAGAATTCGGTTCAAGATCTCCGGATAATCACAGCCACCTAACAGAATGGCTCTGGCTATCTGAGAAACAGTCTCCTTCCCCTGTGACCCATGACAGCTACAGGAAGAATTAAGCCAACAGTAGGACTGCTGGAGCAGGACCGGGAGCCAAATAATGGAATTCAGTCGAAAAAGACAGAAGAATGACCAAAGGCCTCAGCATCTTCAGAACAAAAGACAGCACTAATTCCTTCATCTTAGCTTCCCCTCAGTAAATTAACACACATGTAGAGCTGGAAAAAAGGCTCTCCTCTTTCCTGTCTTACATGCATGTTGTTTCTGGTTGCATGTCAAAGAACAGACATGTTAAGTCCCCTGTTTGATCAGAAAACCTGAGATACTACCACAAAGAAGACAAAGATATACCCATAATACTTTTGGCCACCATCATGTTGAAGTGTCTGCTGCACATAAAACTGGAGGCAAAGATAGAAAATGAATATATTTCAGAAAGAAAGAGAAAAATAAGGACACTGAAAGGCAGTGCTGAAAACCAAGAAGAACTATTTCAAAAGAGTGATGGGCTCTTTGAATGAAATGTTTGATAAAAAGTGAGGGCATGGGTCTTTACTCCATTCCCACATGATGCCAGCTGCTTCTCTCAGATCAGATGCCAGGAGGTTAACCAGTGCCACCATACCAGTTTCAGTGACAGATCTTTCTGGCCCTTGCATCTGGGATGTTGCCTGATCTTGTGGTTTAAACAAGTTTTGCTGAAATTCAAGGCTATGAATTCCTTCGATGCCATCATTTAAATTCTATATAAACTCCAAACTGTAAAAACACTATTTTTAAACATTACCATAGTGACAATGGCGTAAGGCATTTTACACAAGGCTTCACCAGTCTTCAGAACAGCTTCTCTCAACTGAAACTTTTGCTGTTTGCAAATGAAAGAAAATATAAACACTGAACTTTCATTGCTAAGTCCTGATATGGCTACCTTTCTTCCGCAGTGATGCTCTGGTGCAGCCATTTGTGGAGTAAACTGCTTTCTCATCGTGTTTCACAAGGGCTGTTCCCTTGTAAAAGCCGGCACGTGCTCCCATTATTCAAACTGAGTGCTACTCACATTTACAGTAGTGCCAACACGAGCAATGGAACTAACTGTGTAATAAACTGCTATTAAATCAAGAATAAGCAGATGCATCTACACAGCTTATTGCCCACCAGTTTATTGCTCCCAGGAAGTTCCCAGGTATGCAAAGTTTACACATGCACCCAAAACGCAGCACACTGAGCTGGCTTGCAGAAGCCTCAGGAGACAGGGGTCCAGAAGGTTAGCCTGCCAGCCCAGGGCTGCTCCTACCCAGCTCAACATGCTGTGGAAAGGTTAGCTGGGGCACGAACGTGCTTCAGTGCAGGGCTAGCCGGCAGGCAGCTCTGGCACCGAAGCACCCTTCTGCCCCAGCCAGCCCCATCAACGTCTATACATGTGCTGCTGCGCACAAGAAAAACCATTGCATCAGGGCAGTGTTTGTACATACTTTAAGTTAATGTGTTTCGTGCACCCTAATAAGGGCACAGGTGTAAAATGCCGAGACATTTACTGTGCAGCTAATTAGTCAACTGTGCAGCAAACATCTCATGTAGGTTAGGGTTACCATATTTCCAGTTCCCTGCTGCCCCTGAAGGGCCCCTCGCCCCCTGGAGACGCAGGCGCCTCCCCCACCTGCCCACCACACACACACATACTAGACAGTGCCTGCAAGAACAATTTTGAATCTGAGCTGACCAAAATCCTGGACATTTGATCATATTTAAAACCACCCAGACTGAGATCAGAAGATCTAAAAAGAAGACATGTCTCCGAAAACTGGGATGTATGGTAACTCTAATGCAGATGCACAAGTATGTCATAACTTGACCCAAAGGAACTAGTTAATAATGGAAAACAGCAGTTTGCAATAGCTTCTAAATCAGACTGTGTGACAAGGATTTCTTTTTTGAAAGGCAACCAGTAAAGAGAGCCAGCCTGTCAATTTGTACCGTTTACGCCGGGGTGGGCAAAATATGGCCCATGGGCCAGATCCGGCCTGCCAGCTCATTGGATCTGGCCCGCAGGTGGGCACCCACCAATTAATTGCATCCAGCCCTGCAGGGGGCTGCCTCTGCTGTGCTCTGCCTGGGACCAAGTCTTGCCCGTGGCAGCGCGTGCTCCCAGCCTCCCAAACAGAGGGGCCCAGCCCCGGCCAGCAGGCAGAGCTTCTGGGCAAAGTTGATGCTGCCGCTGCTGCAACCACCTAGGGAACTGCTGGGCTCCCCTGGTCTCCAGCGACTCCTCCTCCTGTCCCTGGTGCAGCACTCCAGGCAGCAGGTAGGGAGGAAAAGCTGCAGCACTGAGGGGAGTACGGTGGGCTCTGCCTGCAGCTTGCTTTGGTCCTGCTCCTGCATGGCTGGACAGGGGAGAGTGTGGATGATGGGGAGGGTGAGGCAGGATGTGAAGGAGCTCAGCTGCTAACAGCCCCACTGGGCAGGCACAGGATAGGCAGGTGGGGGTGGGAGCAGGAGCAGCAGCAGCAGCAGCAGCCAGCACAAGCTCAGCTGCAGTCCTTCCAGGCAGGTATGGGACAGAGACTAAGGGTGTCAGGTTCAGATCTCTGCCCCCTGAAGCCCACCCCTCTTCTAATGGCTTCTCTTGCTGCCCACTGGCAGCAGCTGCTTTCCCATCCCTTTACAGCACACCGCGAGCTAGACAGGCAGCACTGATCCCCCCCTGCCCTCACCTGCCGAGGGGCTGGGCTTAGCCACATCACAAAGAGCAGTCAGAGGGAAGCTGGTCAGGGGGAGGAAGCCTCTTGCACGTGCACACCTAACCCACCCCACCCCACACATACCCACACTGCAACCACACACCCTCACACATCCCACCCCCACCACTGTCCCATACACCCCACGCCCCAACCATACACCCCACCCCCACCACACACATCCAACACTGTCCCATACACCCACACCCCAACCACACACCTCCACCCCCACCATACCCACCCACTGTCCCATACACCCCAAACCCTACATTCCTACATACATATACACATACACCCACACTCCCCACCGCCACCATATTCACACCCCACCCTACCTACACCTCAGCTACACCCATACCCCCATACCCAAACACACACAACACTGCCCCACCCCCACCCACCCCATACCATACTGACATGCACCAAATACTCCCACGCACCCCACACCTTAACCACATACACATCCTATCCCCCCCAAATATATACCCCCCACATGCACCATATCCCCCCCAAACACATCTACCCCCACAGTATACCTCCTGCTCCCACCACACAACACCCGCCCTCCCCCCAAGGAGTACTTCCTGGACAAGAGGAGAGACTTCTGGCGGCAAAGGTAAGGGGTTGGTGGGGTGGGACTTCTGGTCCCAAGATAGCGACCAGAGGGCAGGGCACCTGTCAAGGGATGGGGCTACCCTTGCAGCCCTCAATGCCTCACCATAACTCGTTAAGTAGCCCTCCAACCAAAATAATTGTTCACTCTTGGTCTACACTGAGAAAAATGTAAAGCTACACAAAGAGCGTCATTTCAGAAAAATTGCTGCCTTTCCTTTCAGAAAAACTAAAATGCAGCCAAGCCCTGTACAGCCTGTTTAAATGCATTATTCCTCTCCATGTAAGAACCCTTCTGTATCATACAGCAAACTACAAAAGAGTTTCCACTGATCCACTGGAAAGGTCCCCCTAACACCTTTCCAGATTTCAGGTAGCTTTGTAATCTCTAATGATGAATTTTATCAATAATATATTTCAAATATGCATTGTAGCAAAGTGGTCCATCAGGATTGGGACCTCAATGCTAGGCACTGTACAAGCAGAGAAAGACACAGTCCCTGCCCTGAAGCAAGAAACAGAGTAATAGGTAGGTGACGCAGAAGGAAAACGCTGAGAGTAAGTGTGGTTATTTCTATATTCCAAAAATTATACTGCTAGCCACCAGCTCTCTCATTTTCCAGACTACTCGGCTAATGTTCTGAACACAGCTGACCCCATATGACCTCCTCCCACCCCACCCCTGACCAGTGGAAAAGACCCAGCTTAGCATGCAAGAAAACAGCTTATCAGACAGTAGGGAACATTTACGCCCTCCCATGGTAATGGGGACTCCCACTAATTTTAACCTTATATGTCCTGGGATGAGCAAATGTTTTCAAGTTACAAGACTGAGGTCAGACACGGGAGCTGTGGGTGCAGTTCCCTGCTCAGGCACACAGTTCCTATGTACCTTCACTTAACCTTTCTGTGCATCAGGTCACCAAGACTTCCCCTCGAGTCCTGTTTATATGGACTGCCTGGTCTTCAAAGAGGGGAAGATCTGCACCCCAAACACTTCATACAATGGGGTGCTAAGTTCAACCAAGGCCTTTGGTACTGCCCTAATACCAATAATAATATTAGGTTTGCCTCTTTAGAGTTAACCCACAGCTTCAAGGGGGAACCAGAGTAGATGCTAGTACCATTTGCATTTGTGCTTTCCAGACTTTCAGAAATGTTTTGACCTAACCGATTCATGAGGGTGCAGTGCAGGTCAGTGATGTCCACTGGGCCTTGGAGAACACCATCTGTCCTAAAATAAGAGACCTGCTGTTTCTTTGTAAATCCCCACCTTGTCGGTTGGTCACCGCTCCAAGCAAATCCCAACATGGAATGTAAAACAGCGCCCAGTCCTGATAGCTACAGGTTGAAATGAGAAACTTGCATCAGCAGTGGCAAGGGGTTGACTGCAGTCCCTTTCCTATGACCTCTCTGCCTTCAGTTCTGCTGTACTTTCACTTAAACCTGCTAAATACCCTCCCAGTTAAACAGCAGTCAGTGGGTGTTCTTCCTCTGAACAGTTAAGGCACTGCAATGTTAAAACCACAATGATATACCAGCAAACGGGTACATGTTAGCACAAAATGCATGGGTCATGATTTAAGCTCTGTCATTGTTCTGTGGAAAAGCCTGGCTTCCTACTCTTGGCAAAGGGAAGGCTTTCAAATCAAGATAATGTTTCATTCTATAAAAACATTTAAAAAAAATTCTTCTGAACAGCAAATGTCCGCTAAGGTTACATTGCTCAGAGTTTCCCCAAATGAGATGCTTGGTCAGAAGCACTGGAAATTTTAAAAAGCTCTCCTTTAAAACAACTCCCACAGGGAAAAGCCGTCTCCATGTCACTGGAAGATGTACAAGTGAAGCAGGTCATGTTCCCTATAGTTTTTCTCTGTTGTTTACTGATGTTCAGGGTAGAACTGCATCTTGACCCTCTGCCATAGGGTGGGGGATGACTGAGCTGTGCCAAGAACATACCACAGAACGAACTGGGAATCTGACCCTAATCCTCCCCTTGCTCCAGCAGGCAGTCATCTGCCGCCTCTGCTAAGAAAAATGCCTCTATCCCTTTCTTGCCCATCTGCCGATTCCTTGCCTAACTGCTCAGAAAGCAATGGGCTATACAGAGGCAAACATCCCTCTACACTGTGATCTGCAATGACCCCTGCCCCCGGAACAGCTGAATAAGCAACACAATAATCTTGCCTTTGCTGAATTTGGAATCAAATACTGGAACACTGGTAAAAAGATGGTGGTCTACAGACAAGGGCAAAACAGGACTACTGTCCTACAATACAACCCTCTATTATTCCAAATACAACCTACATCACTGCCACCGGGGTGAAAAGGAATACCCTAGTGGGACACAACTTGTGAAAGGCTTTAACAACTGCCTCAGGTATCCAAGCTGTAGCCTCACTGGTCGGAGGCAAAAGGAATCAGAGCTTGCTGTAGATGCTCTCTTCTATTAGACTAACTAGATCTTTGCAAAAAAAAAAAAAAATTAATAATAACAACAATAATAATAACTATTATTATTATTATTACTATTATTATTGTTGTTATTATTTTTATTATTATTGCAAGATTCCAGGAACATCTGGATCCTGCTATCGAGAATTTAGACCCATTCAGCAAATGACCCTAATCTCACCAAGATCTCCAAAACTCAAACGTTTCTCCCAACATTCCTGTCAGGTTGGTATTTTCAGGTCTAGATGGATATATTCAACTGACCTTCATTTTCACTTTCTTATTTTTAGCCCTTTCCTCTTCACATGCCCATTTGCACTTCCCTAAACAACTCCTCTCCAAATATCTGTGGGTGAAATACCTCTATACCAGTACAACACACACAAGTACTGTGCAAACTATTTTCCACAAAGAGCACCATCCAAAAACTCCTACAAAAAACCAACTGGATAGGAGGGATTTCCTTATATTTTCACATGTACTTGTTACAGGCAGAATGGAAACTTGATAAGCAACAAAATAAGAGGTCAACCTGTTTGACTCCATTGAAACACTTCCAAAGAAATGTTCTTTGTTGGAAAGTTGTTTGTTTGGTTCATAAAAGGGACTTGCATAGATAACAACCATATCCACAGTCGGATCAGAATTTATTTTCAAGTTCAATCCTAATCTGTACAGAATCTATCTAATCTATCAGTTCATCACCAGATACATTTTTGAAGCTGGAGAATGATCTGCTTTTGGAGACACTCTGCTCATTTGTGAACCACTTTCTTTAATAGTCACCACATCCATCAACCTCGTTTCCAGTAAAAATGACATGCAGCCTTTGAGATAGCAACTACACATATTTCCGAGTCATGCTTAAGAATAAAAACAGATGGCTACATAGACTGATGCTGCTTACAGTTAATAAGCAACTTCAAAAAACATCCTCTTTGCCCAGTTTACCAGGAATAAACAAAACCAGGTAGCTTGGTAGCATGGCATAAGCCAAGATCAGGCTATAGTCTAGCTCAGTGATTCCCAACCAAGGTCAAAAATTCCCTGTGGAGATTTGAGATCCTTTCAATGGTGCTGTGGGGTGCCATACAATATAAAGTTTGCAAACATGACTCGCATGAACCCAGAGATTTCAACTAGGAACCCACTGTGTTATAGCATTATGATCTGTTGTGGTCTTTCATAGTTCTCTGCAATGAACTGCTCTTTTTGTTTTTCTCCTTTTTTGACTACAGAAAATAATAAAAGTAGCGAAAACTAAACGCTGGCATTTTCCAAGGGGAGCCCTAAAAAGGTTGAGAAACACTGGTCTAGACCAGTTCGGAGGTGTTCTCAAATTTGGAGGCTTAATGGATTCTATACGACAAACACTACCTTCCTACAGAATAATGTGTTTATCTCATAAATACTCTGTGAGAGATAGCACCATTTGATAGCACCAAACTATCTGAAATTACTTAGTTTGAGCCCATGCTGAGGTTCTGGAAGGGGGGGAGGGGGAATAACCCTCCTTTAACCAGATAGATGGGTGCTGCGACACAGGAAAAGAAGGGGGGAAAAAAATACAGAATTTTCTGCATTTGAGTATGCTGATCCTAGCAAGCAAGATGCATCTTAGTTCGGGGGCAAACTTGAGGGAAAACAACTTTCTGTGCCTCACCTTGGCATCTGAACTCTCTCACTTCCTGCCACAGATCACTAGGCTTGAAAATATATAGCTTCTAGTTAAAACTGTAGCAAGGAAAACAGCAAATGGAGGACCTACCTTCCACTGCAAAGAATGAAACCACTGATCCCTCAGGTAACTGTTTGCAGCCTGCAATAAAAAGAAAGATTTTTAAAAATAGGAACCATTAGATTCTATTCAAGCTTGAGATCACTGAACCAAACACATGCGAACCCTCCACCCACCAACATTAATTAAAACTCATCAAATTGCACACGATTTTGACACACAGCCCAATGACCTTGACGCTCTGCTCTGGAATTGCCATCTTCACCCCCTGCCCTTCATTAAAGGGAAGAGAGTTTTCTGAGCCCTACAAAAGGCCATGAGTTTGCACAGTAATTAATTTATTTTCACAGGAAGCAGAAACATTAAGACTTTGTTCGATCTCATTTCCTTTCAACATATTAAACATTGAACTAATACTACTAAAAAGTACCAACTTCAGATGAAATAGGACCAGATCCAAAAACCCTTTAAGGCCAATGGAAACATTCTCATTGACTTCTAGGAGCTTTTGATCAAGTCTATGATAATTATATGCCATTTGCCCTATGTATTAGATCACCCCTGTCAGGTTAGCATCTCATTCTGACATGGTGCAGATAACTTTTTATATGCACTAGCCTTCCCCTTTCCCAGTCCACAGCTGCCTGCTAGCTACTTGAGTCTGAGTGTCATGTTGGCTTTTCTAACAACAATATAATGTAAAAAATATTATAAGATACACACATATCCCCCAGAGGGTCGGCAGAATCTGCATAAATGCTGCCATAATCAATGATCCCCAGTTTTTGTCCATATTAAGCAGAGCTTCTCAAAATTCTCAGTTAAAGCTAGGTTCATAGCCAGTGGAGAAATAGTTCAATGCTCTCAAAGGTCACAGGCTTTGTACCAAAAATTATAAAAGCAGCTATGCTGACGTAAATCCATAAGGGCACAGAAAAAGCGCATGCCTTTGAGGGGCTATGCAAGTTTGGAATATGCTGAGTGTGTAGAGGAGTGGGGGGGCGGGGAGGGTTGGCTTTTCCAGCTCAGCCACTGGGACTTTTTCCTTACAGTTAGAAACATCTTAAAATGAACAATAAAAATAATACTCAGTGAAAGTCCTGTGCCAACAACAGGCAAGGCTCTTCTTTGGAAGAGCCACATGCCCTTTCAGAAGGCTTTTGTCCTGTAGCAGCAAGAATCCTGCAAACTGTATCCTGCGTGGTCAAGCAGAAGTCTAAGCATCCTTCAGTTCTAGCTTCTCACCCCCACCCCTTTGAATATATTTTAAAATTTAAAAAACCAAACAAAAAGAACCCCATGACAATTGAAAGAGTGGGTCAGAAAAAACAAGTACAATGATTAAGTGATGGAAATTGCAGCAAATTAGGATGAACCATAACAACTGTTTCATAAGTCTACCCTCTCTCTCAGTAAATGGAAGCGACGCCACGATTTATCTTGTTTCACATAGGGGCAAATCCCTGATGTTTAGCTGCATGTCCTGAGGGACAGGAGCAGGAAGATGGAATGGTTACCAGAGATGAGCTGACGTGCTTGCAAGGGGCAAATCCCTCCATGGTTAAAAGTAGTGTACTTGTCCATACAGTATACCTGTTCAGTTTTTAAAATAGGAATCCATAGTATTAAAAACACCCTCCCCTGCCGTGGTCTTTCCAACTTCTTTGCAACAGAAGAACTGCTCTACTATTTTTGTGTAAATCAAAAAACAAGTGAAAAGTAAGAGCTGGAATTTCCCAAGCGGTGCCTTGAGTTTCGGCAGAGGTGCCTCGAATCTAAAAGGTTACTTTAACCATTAAGCTAACACATCTTCCCCAAAAAGCCAAATACTTCACATTGGGAGGATAGACTTCACTCCTTGGCAAAGGATCATAGGGAGGCCAAGGACTGACCCCCACACCACCCTGCTTCTTCAACACCAAAAGTTCAATACATTTTGATTTTCCAGTCACAGGAAACCTCTTATTTTCACTCTTAGAAGCCGGTTTCCCTGACCCTCCATGGTGATCATGTCACAATGATATCCTGAAATGCAACTGAGTCTCTGAATGAGTAGTCAAGTTTGAGGAAAGTTTCTTTATGCTTGAGGACGTGGTTTACAAGGCTACTGTAGTATCTCATTCTATATACTGATCAGCTCTGATACTTCCCAAAGAAACTCTAGTTTAATCTGTAAATGTTGCGTTACTAGCAAAACCCCCTTCCCAAGGCCATTATCTACATTGAAAGACCAATAAGATACATAAGCTTCTAATATTACTAAGGAATAATGGAAAGGCACAGAGCTTTCCTCCTGAAAAGTGGCAATGCCAACCTGTTTTAAATCCCAGGCTGAACCTACAGTATTATTTGAACCAAGAAACTGCCTCACCTAGAATGAGCAAATATTAAAGCAAGAAAGGAAAATAGTTTCTGGCTATTATCCATTCTCTTATTTCCAGACATCCAGTCACTAGAGACCTCCAGAGCTTATAAATAACTAGGAAAAAAACAAAACAATATGTGCAAGCAGATTTCATGACCAACCCGGCTCCTAGCTGGAACAGTGGTTAGGCACTTGGTAAAATCTCTGTTGACAGATTATTCAGACAGACTGAACACAACAAAGAAAACACTGAAACAATACCAGACTCCCCCAAAAAAATCAGAGGCAAAAAACTAATGGCACAGACTACTAACTGAGAGCACACAAAACCAGCAGAAAAATAAGTTACATTGTCAACCTTAGAGGGGAAATATTTACAGAGTTTTAGACCATAAATCGAGCAGAGTGCACGGGCTGCAAACGAGGGACTTAGATTCCAAACTCTGCGGGGCATTTAGGTGCAGCTTTAGTTCAGCCTCTTATGAGAAAAGGCCGTCACCTGAAACTGGCATCTGGATCTGCATCTGACAGTATCTGCTGTTTGAACAGCTCCAAAATTTGGGATGGGCTGCATTTGAGGCTTGTTTCAACACCACTGCTCAGAAAAGCCACCAGCATGACAACAACAGTTCCAACTGAAGCACAAAAGCAGAAAACAAACCTGTAGGAAAGTCTGCCGTTCTACCACTGAGCAGGAATCAATGGGCTACAGACCTCAGAGAGGCAATGGCGGGATTCCAGAAGTTCACTCTCCACAGCGCTCCAGCAGATAGATCAGGCCTTGTTTGCTTAACTGTTCTTACCTCCAACGGGGCTCTTCTGTCACTAGCATTCTCTTTTGCACATTCGGCAAGACTGAGAGACCACAGAGCCTAATCCTTCCAGTACACCCTTCCTTCTGCCTATTTTCAGCGGGCTGCTAAACCACAGCTATGTGCAGGAAATGTTGGAGCTTTAGCAGCCAGCAAAGAATCATCCAGTCTTACAAAATGTTTTTTTTCCCCCCTTTTAAACTCAGAGAGGAAGAGGCTACTGGGTGTATTTCCTGCTTAGCAGAATAACCAAAAATTCCATAAGGAACTAGCGTAATCGAAATGCCTTAAATGGCTCTCAAGTACATATGTTTAGGAAAAAAAAATACTGTACCCAAAATGGACTTCTGTCAAATTAATTTTCTGGTGGTAGGATTCGTTCACAAATCAAAATCAGGTTTGATCTGGTGCAGAATAGCTTATACATTTATCTTCAAATGTTACTCTTTTTTACTAGCTGTAGCAGAAATGAGGGCAATGTACTCATTTCCCTTGCTTTTTCTTCGACTGCCGCTGTCCCTCTTTAATAAGAGGATGGTAGTACTTTCCTACTTCATAAAGATGTCATGAGATTTTATTCATTAATGAGACTGGAGTACTCTGAAAAGCCTGAGACTGAAGTTTATTCTTATTAGTTCCCTCCTTCTCCATAAATAGACCTAATTTTGATCTCCTTACTTGGGCAAAAGCTAACTATTTCAGGACTGACTCCTACATAGGCAATTCAATAATCCTCAACTAATGTAAATGAGCAGTTCCATTCCAAGCCTTTATGTTGTCCATTGATGTCACTGAAATTACTTGCATGGGTAGAGTCAGCCACACAGAGATTTTTGGGGCTGAGCTTTGCTAATGTAAATTTTGTGACACGGTACACTTGTGCCACAGACACTGTAGCTCATATAAAAAAAGAGCTGCCCAAGCTAGCTAGCTCACTCATGTCCTGGTAGCTGGACAGCCAAAACAGAACAGAGCTCAGTCCAGGCTACAATGCCCTGCTGAGGAACAAATCAGTCACTGGGTCGTTAGGCTGCGCTGATCTCCCTGATGCAGTACCCCAGGGCCAGCCAGCTTAAAGATTACCTGGGTACATCTATATGAGCTGCAGCAACTGCAGTGCAGACATCAACTTCAATGCCCACCTAAAGATACAGCCTACAAGACTTATTCAGCCTTAGGCTATGAGAAAAGAGAAGAGAATGAGAGGTTGCACATGTGTTTTTAAAAACTCAAGCTTTTATTAGCTATCTTGGCTATAATGGGAAAGGTTTTCTAATCATCTCCGTCTTCTCTATGCAGTGAGGGTCACTTTGCACCAGTTATCCTTAAAGAGACATGACCAATGCCCCCCAAAAGTTCCCATTTTTCTCTAGACATGTTCCATGTAAGCAGCCTTTAAGGCTAACATGAATGAAACGGATTAGAGAAACAACGGTGCTCTTTAGTTGAACAGCTCGACTAGTTCGGGTGCTCCGTAGCAAATGACATCTAGCTGCTTTGCTGGCTCCCCTGTATAGTCTATTAGGCCGCAATCCCGAAATGAGTTCTGTATCATGGTCAGTACCACATGGCCATGAAAAACCCAAAGGGAGACTGAATGCAGGAGAACAGATGTGACTGTTCAGATCAGTTAGTCAAGTATCCCCATTGCTTTCGACAAAGAAAAGATTCAGAACATCAGAAAACATGGCATTAAAAACAGCGGGGTGGGGGGGTGTTATGGGATTTAGGGACAGGTATAAGGTACGTGTGACACTCCTTGTCAGTGTTTTTTATCCCACAGCCATGATGAGCAGGTTGTGAGCGACAGAAATAAAACATTTTAACATGGTACATTTCTAGGACTGATTGTTCAGTTCCCTGATTTGGGGCGTCAGTGTGTCAAAGAAGCAGCTTGGTCCCTACTCCCTAAGCACGCAGTAATAACTTTACCTCTGCCAGTAATGTCAGTGGGACAGCCTATATGAGCAAAGACAGGCAAGTAATCAAGTGCTTGCATGGAAGAGACCCCGGTAAAAGTAAGTTATTTGCCCCTCTGCTTGCAAGGCAGTTTTTTCCTCCACAAACCAACTTTTGCCTTTCTTAACCACAGGTGGTTGAAACAAACTAAAATAAGTAAGAATAAATCATTTGGAAGGCAGCAAACCTTTTGAAACTCGATTTTTTTTTTTTGGTTAGCAAAACTAGGAAGTCAAGCTATTGTCAAACAGCACTGATCCAGACATTGCAATGGTTCCCAGCCAGTTAAGAAGCAGACAAATTATTGTTTTGCTTGGGTTTTGGACACTGATCACACAAAACATTATGCAACTTACAGGGCATTCTCCACAACCCACTGGTACGATGTAGATAGGAAAGCCAACACCAGCTGGATCCATCACTGACGTTCTGCTACAACTTAGTCCTGTCACACTATAGTGTCAAACTCTGCTGACATCAGCATTACTCAGAAGAGTACAAGCAATGGCTTGTCCAGATAGCAAAATGTTGTAACAACAATTCCCCTTATTACAGTGACCTTTATGTAAACCATCCTAGAGAGCCCCGCCATAGATAGCAGCTCTGAAAAGGTCTGGCAATAAGCGGGGTGATTTGGGGCCTGGCTTAATTCTTTACAGTCTGGATTAACTCTGTATTTCTTCTTTCCCTTCTTTGATTTTCTTTTTCCACCCACCATCATACATGCATTCCTCCTTTTTTGTCTGCACGTCCCTCCAAAAGGTGCTCATTAGAAATACCTGGACTATAATTGCACTGCAGGCGCCTGCACCAGCGGTTATGTTAATAGCTGGTTTCAATATGAAATGCTGGGATCTAACCAGGCTCTTCACACACAACCCAAGTGACATGAGAACAATGAAACAAAACCTCCCCTTCGAGCTGAGAGTCAGGACACTGGGCAATAGCCCAGCCAAGCTGTGGTCAGCGCTCCAGACTGTGGACGGCAGATCCCTGCCCCTTTCCTGCAAGCACAGGGAGTGTAATCAGCACAAGCATATCACTTGCAGAACAACTAGCCATGCTCCTGTTCAACCAGCAACCCCTCACATGCAGGGAATGAGCTACTGGACAGTATCCCTGCTTGAGGCTTTGGGATCTGCACCTCTCCTCTCCGTCTCCCTACACAGTACAGCTAAAGCAGAACTGCTTATTTCTGGGCACTGCTGATCAGCCTAACGATACTGAATGGATCTGTTGCTAAACAAAAAGCAGCAAGGAGGATTATAGCCAGATAACAGGCTGAACGATAGCAGACTACAAGCAGGTTTATATCTGGACTATAAGATAAAACAAAACTGGGTACCAAAAAAAAAGAGACTGCACTGATGAAGGGGGGAAAGGACATACAAAAAAAGAGACCTAGGCATCCCCATCTAAGGGACTTCATGGCAAAACACTGTTCAAGCAGCAAGGCAAGTATGTGCAGGGAGCTCGTGTTTATCAGGAGTTCCTCTACCGCTTGTTTTTCCTTCTGACTACACCTGATTGCCAAGGATAAAATAAATCAACACAAAGGGTGGGAGAACTCACCTGGCAGCAGTTAGAACTGGTTTGAAAAAAATAGTTGGAGAAATGAGAACTCAACATTTGTGAGGTTTATCTGGCCCTAGCAATTTTTTACCCATCCAACTGTGCAGGCATCAATGCCACAGTCACTTAATTTATTGATGAGGATGGGGTGAGAGACAGTGTCAAAGGCCTTCTTAAAGTCTAGAAAGACTACATCCACGGCAACACCATCATCCAAGGATTTAGTTACTTGGTCATAAAAGGCAATCAGGTTGGTCCGGCAGGACCTCCCTTTGATGAACCCATGCTGACTGCCCCTGAGCATGATCTCCCCTGCAGGCCCCCCACAGACGTGCTCCTTAATGATTCTCTCCAAGAACTTCCCAAGCACCGAGGCTTACAGGCCTATAGTTACTTGGGTCCTCCTTCCTCCCTTTCTTTGAAATTGGGACCACATTAACCAGTTTCCAATCCCCTGGCACCTGGCCAGACGACCACGAATGCTCATACAGCCAGGCCAAGGGCTCCGCAATGACCCCTGCCAGCTGCCTCAACGCCCTTGGGTGGAGGGCATCTGGACCTGCAGATTTAAAAATGTCTAGTCCTTCCAGAAGATCCCTAACTACATCTGCACTGACTGAAGACCTGACAGAGCTATCCCTAAGATTGTCCCTACCTCTGGTAGGTGGGATATCCTGGTCCCCGTTCAAGAAAATGGAGGCAAAGAAACTGTTAAAAATATCAGCTTTCTTGTCTGGTGTAGCCACAAGATTACTGTTTGCATCTTGCAGGGGGGCCTACACTGCCTGGTGCCCTCTTCTTGCTCCCAATGTACTTGAAAAAGGACTTTTTGTTGTCCTTAATCCTGGACACTAGCCTGAGCTTCATCTGTGCCTTGGCCTTCCTAATAGCCCTCCTACACTCACGGGCCGAGGAGGAGTACTCCTCCTTGGTGATAGCCCTCTCTCCTACTCCTCACATGATTCTGACCTTGGAAGGGGGGAAAAAGGGAATGACAGCTTCCCAAGAGATATGACACTTCATGGTAAGTCAGGCAGTAAGTAGTAGCAACTTCATTCAAATAATTTTTTCTTTCAAGTTACTTATTAATAAAGTGGTCCTTGGGACACCTCATCACAGTTACTTATATAGCCCCACAAAGATACGAGGTGCTTTGCCAACAAAAGACTGGAAGGCAAATTAAATAAATAAATTAAATATCCACCACGTCTACCACAGCGTGTAGAAAAACTCACTCTTTGTGACACCCCACGAGGGGCAACAAAAATTCCCGACAGCTGGAACAAACTCAGTCCTTCCAAACTAAGCCTGTGTTCCAACAACTATCCACATACCAGAAACAGTGATCGGCAAAAGCAATTCTAGCAGAGACTTGGCAGCTTGACTACACTCCAGGTTAAGCTCTTTGACCTCTGGGCTTCATCCCCTTCTCCAAAATCCAGATGGACTCAGTGTGTTAGAGCAGTCAGATCCCTTTTCAGATCCCATTACCTTAAATGGGCTGGGATACATTCATATTCTAATAGGAGAGAGTTAAAGGAAAGCACAGGTAATGCAATGAGATGTCACTCATCCTTCTCTGGCTCATTACAATGTAACAACATCCATTAGCCCCTGGTTTAACAGATAAATCCAGTGCAGACAGGAAGGCCCACTGTCTCCATTGCCTGCTAGGAACAGCAATATACAGGGTCATTTCCCACGCCCGCAATGGTGGTAGCATTGAAGGTGCTGCTAAATTCAGAAAAATTATGGAGGGGTGCCTTGAAGCTAAAAAAGTTGAGAACCACTGACCAATAGGAATAGCAGTGACAAAAAGGCATGAGGGATCAAAGCCAAGCTCTGTCTTCATTTGAGCAGATAGCAGAGACATCTCAGTATGTCATATCTTGCGTCTACAGTGGACTCAAAGTCACAATGTCCATTCTGAGGAAACCTCCGTGGAAAATTCTAAAAAGTGTGTCTCTACTAAAATGGAGCAACGCGTTGAAATTCTGAAATGTCCTGGAAAACGAACATGTTGTGAAAGAAAATGAAATGAAGCATATGAAACATTATGATTTACAGGGATCAACACGCTTCATTTGATAATGTCAAATCACCTTATTTCAATGTCAAAAGTCAGTTGTTATATTATACTACATACTAAAAAGTAATGTGGATCAAAGTAATGTGGATCAAAAGTAAAAAGGATCAAAGGGAGCAGGAGAGCAGACAAGCCTCCAAAAGCATCCAGGAATGTCTCCTTGCTAAAAAGGAGGAATATACCCAATGGAAAGAAGGGGTCATCACCAGGGATGACTATTCTGCAGTCGCTCGGGGATGTAGGGGGGCAGTTAGGAAGGCCAAGGCAGAGATGGAATTAGGACGAGCTT
>NW_017728915.1:33731433-33735383 GCF_001723895.1 Crocodylus porosus | reverse complement strand
TGAACCTGTTCAGCCTCCAAAAGAGAAGGCTGAGGGGGGATCTAGTGGCCTGTTATAAATTAGTCGGGGGGGGATCAGCAGGCACTGGGGGAGTCACTATTCCCCCATGCACTGCCAGGAGTGACCAGGAATAACGGTCACAAGTTGGCAGAGGGGAGATTCAGACTAGACATCAGGAAACACTACTTCACAGTCAGGGCAGCTGGGATCTGGAACCAACTTCCAAGAGAAGCGGTGCTAGCTCCTACCCTGGGGGTTTTTAAGAGGAGGTTGGATGAACACCTTGCTGGAGTCGTTTGACCCCAGTATTATTTCCTGCCACGGCAGGGGGTCGGACTAGATGATCTACTCAGGTGCCTTCCAACCCTAGAAACTATGAAACTATTTCTGCTTGGGCAGCACTGTCAAAGCATGTCCTGCTTGGCCACGCAGGATACAGTTTGCAAGATGTAGTATTTATACCCTGTATACATACACAGATATATAGAAACAAACATTTTGAAACATTTTGACCTTCCTGCTTCATACTGGGAATATAATTTAGTCATTAGATTTTGACAAAATGGTATTTTATTAATGGAAGATGATTCCATCACCATTTTTGTTACAGTATAGTCCCATCCCAATACCAGCATTTGACCACTACGTCCCAGTGTGTTGCTGTGTAAAACCTGGTTTTACACAGGGTCTGGCTCAGGGTTCCTACTTCCCAGAACTGTAATTCAGTCCAGGTCAGAATCACACCTGCAGCCCAGTACGTCTGAGGCATCCAGTGCTTCTTAGTAGTAGAAAACCACTATAAAGAAATGCCATAGCATGCCTGCCGAGTTGTCTCAGTATTTAAGTATAGTTTGCAGATCCTTCCCCATTGTTTTATTTTAAATATCATTTTGAGATTGTGACCAACCGACAGAATGCTCTATATGGGAAATCTATTTTTATACTCCAGTAACCCCAGACTTTACCAAGGATCAGCCCATCCTGAAATATATGGGAAAGCTTGTGTTTGCAGTTACATCATACTTCCCATAGTTATACAGGAGTCTGGTCTGATCCAGCCTTTGTCCAATATAAACACTAGACTCATTCAATTTCTTTATCAGTTTCTCTGAGGTTATATTAGGATATCAGTTTTTCAGAGGAAATACTGTGCGTGCAAAGCATCCACTTTTAGATGTTAATTTCTCAGAATTGTATTAATTTGTTTTTTAAGAAACAAAGCAGTAGGCTGCTCCAGATAAAAATCTACAATTCCTGCCAGACTCCCTTTGCACCCAGCAGGGAGCTTTGGGTTCAAACTTGTTATCATTTCTAACAGGTCAGTAAGAAAAACTATAATGAGAACACGATGGAGGAAATATTTGGATGTTCAAGTTAACAGGGAAAATGAAGTACAAATGCTCCCATATCAATCTACAGAGGTATAAATACAAATGTTAGCACAAGTAGTAATAAAATTAAAATCACAGTGTTGTATGAAATCATCTAACTGGTTAAATCTCTGTCTAATAGGGTCCATTAAACTAAATGGAGAAGGAAGACTGGGCAAAGGGGCTACGGTACTGGCCTGGTATCTGGGAGCATGGAGTTCAATTCCCTGCATAACTAAACTGCCAGTCACTTAGGGTCAGACACAAATGGTGCTCAAAGATGGCTACAGTGCCTGAATAAATAAATGAGGAGCCTTGCCCCCAGGGAGATGATCTAAATTGACAGGGTTAGTAGGCACACTGGTCACATCCAGACAAGTGAGCATGTGCCTGTTGCAGCATCTCAAAGCAGTTTGAAACGCCACAGAAGGCATGCTAAGAACAAACTAGTGTTCCCCGCACTGCATATTTGCAGTGCGGACTCTAAATCTGATACCCAGAAATCCCAGCATCAAAAAAAAAAAAACCCTGCAGAAAAAAGCAGCACAAGGCCTGCTCCTGGAGCATGTCTTTGAGGCACCGGGAGTCAAGCCCTCCAAAGAGGACCTGGCCAGAGCATCTCTATGGTGCTCCTGCTGCCCCAGCATGCTTAGCATTAGGAGCAAATAGGAGCGGGGCAAGGCTGTAGCATTACCTGGACCCAGGCGCTGTCCCAGGTAAGCAGGGACATGGGGGTGGGAGGGGAGGCTGTGGGGTGTCTGGGCAGTGGGAGGCTGATGTAGGGTGTTGTAGGTGCCACACACCCACCCCCAACACTCAACCCTTGTAGCTCACATCCTCCAGTGCCGGCAGCAGCAGCCAGCTGAACTGTTGGGACAGTGGCCTGGCTGCGGGCACAGTTCCGTGGCGGCACAGCACTGCCTGATCCAGGGTCTGTACATGGCCAACAGACCCAGCCCGGCCCGGCCCACCCCACTAGTGCACGCCTTTGGACAGGACAGGGACAGCTCCTGCCACCACCTGCATCTCCTGTCCAACGCCATGTCCTTACACAATGTACAGACCCCAGGTCAGGCAGTGCTGCACCGCCACAGGGCTGTGCCCGCAATTAGGCCATGGCACTGATGGCTTGGCTGGCTGGCTGCTTCTGCCAACACCAAGGGCTGTGCGCCACCAGTGGTGGTTGGGGCGGGTGTGTGGCAGCCCCCCTCAAACTCCACACCCCCCCACACCCAGCTGGGGGGCAAACAAGGTGGCTGACCTCCTGGCCATTTGAGGCCAGAAGGACATGCTTTGACAGTTGAAAGCGGGCTACCACATTGAGCATGTCTTCCAGGCAACAGCTGGCCCAGAGGTGCAAGCGGCTCTGCTGCAGTGCCCATGCCACAGCCCAGGCGGCTGTACAGTCCCTGTCCAGGTCTGGCAGGCATGCAGACATGTGGCTGCAGGTCCAAGGGAGGAGATGCTGTCACAGGTGGCAGCAGGTCACAGCCAGGAAGCAGGCCCTGCTGCCAGACTGCTGCAATGGGTAGAGGGTGCAGGGTCCACTCTAGGTCAGGGCTGCTACAGCAGTCCAGCTGGCACAAGGGGTAGTGTCCCCATATGTCAACTGGCCAGGCCTCAGAAGCTCCTAAAAGCAAGCAGCCCTGAGCTGCTCGCCAGGGCAGGTTTTTATACTGCTGGAGCCAGCACAGATGCTGGCCCCAGCCTTCAGCTCCCCCTGGCTGCAGATCTGGGAAGAGCTGGGCAGGGTCAGTTTGCCCCAAATGGCACAACTTGCCCAACACCAAAGTGCATGTTCAGGTATGTGTGCTGAGGCACAAATCCCCGACACAAATTTGTGCTGCTCCTATTTGAACTGCTGGAAGTGCATATGCCTGCATGTGCAGACCCACCCACTGGGTCCACACGAAGTCAATGGAACAGAGAATTATGTGCTTCCAAGAACTGCCTATAAGCAGCACTAGGCAGCCTGCCTGAAGTGCCATGCAGATGCCACTATGTTGCTTCTGGTTTAGCAGGCCAGCCAGCTAGAGCAGAGCAACATGCTTGAGGGTGCTGTACATGGAGGTAACAGCCACTTCCCTACACCCCTAGGGGTGTAGCGAAACTAAGAACTACAGCTGACAAATTATAAACAAGCCCAGATTGTCAGTGTCCCTTGCCTAGGGGCACCATAGCACTCCCTCTTCTACTGTAGATGCAAACTTTGCCTATACACAACAAGCCATTGAGTCGTCACGGTCCCCTGCACACAAATGAGTTCTGTCTGCATAGTGAAATGGCTCAACATTTAAAAATAAATAAATAAATAAAAATCAGGAAAGTATTGCCCTTCTCACTGGTTAATGGGACTCCACACTAAAACCTAGACACAAGCACTGAAAAAAACCCTATACACCACAGGACCCAGATCATTCCTGTCCAAGTGGCTCAGAACCTGCTTCATTTACAGCAGGCTGCTGAATTCATAGATTTCATAGACGTTAGGGCTGGAAGGGACCTCGGGAGATCATTGAGTCCAGCCCCCTGCCCAAAGGGCAGGAAGTCAGCTGGGGTCATAGGATCCCAGCAAGATAA
>NW_017728915.1:33718887-33731333 GCF_001723895.1 Crocodylus porosus | reverse complement strand
GAGTCCAGCCCCCTGCCCAAAGGGCAGGAAGTCAGCTGGGGTCATAGGATCCCAGCAAGATAAGCATCCAATTTACTCTTGAAGGTGTTCAATGTATTAAGGGTGAGCTGCTCAGCTACTCATTTTGGCTTTCGCTTCAGAGGATACCACTTTGCCACTCAGCTGGAGCTCATCGGTGGTCCCACGCAGCTGACTGAGAAACAATGTACTTTGAAAGGGAAGCCACAGCAAACAGCTGGAGCACCTAAGAAGTCCCATGCAGCTGTTTGCTGTGGCTATCTATATATGCCCCTAGGTAGCAAATGCTCATCTTCACAGGGGTGAGGACCCTAACCTGAGGAAGAATCCAGGCTCTGCTGTATTATCACCTCGTTAAAGGTCCTCTTCCAAGCAAAACTAATATTAGAAACATGCCTGTAAAACAAAGTGGCAATTATACTTTGTCCCTTCCCTCCCTTAACTTCACCTCCGCACGATGAAGCATTAGAAGAGGCATAAAACAAAAAAGAAATTCCATTTTGTAAGTATTTAATATCTGAAATACTCTGAAACACTCTGAAAAATTTAAGAGGACAGCAAATGGGCTAACATCTAACTTGCACATTCCTCTTATGATTTCAGTGGAGGAAAAAACCTCATCTAAAAAGGATTTATATCTGCTAGGTTAAAATTTGTCCAATTCCAGTGTCGTCTTCCATGATTGCGTTTGGCTGCCCAACACAGCCACTCAGCCTGGCATAAACTACACAAGGCGCTCTCTCTACAACAGCAGTTCAGCAAACCTTAAATCCCCTGGAACAGATGCCTTCAGTTCAAGGTTCCAGACACTCCTGGACCTCAATCCACACTGCTGCAGGTTCAGCAAACACAGATATTCACATGGCCAGGAAGACAGGGAACCTCCTACCTCTAGGGTCCTTGTCTGAGCAACCATTTTAGGTTTTGCTCTGCAAATGTAACCCTACCAGCATTCACAGACATCAACTATAAGCAAAAAACCCAAATACTCGGGGTCATATCCCAATGAGAAAGAGAGCTGTGCCAATTCATTCCAGCAAAGGCTCTAGCTCCATGCATTCCCATGTATGATTCTCACTGTTTGAGGGTGGCAAGTATATTTACTGTGCTGAAAATCATCAAAACCTCAAGATATTTTTATAACATTCCAGCACCATCCAAAACCTCAAGCACTGGAATACACTGAAGGGCTGAAGTCAGGATCTGAACGAGACATACCGTACACTCACAGCCAGCAGTAAACAGCTCTGCCAATGAAAGGACCTGTCAGCCTGTCGGAAATAACAGCAGAAGAGTGCTGGAGTAATATTAGCATGACCTAGCATGACTCATCTTGGTTTGTCCAGAACTGTCTCAGAGTCAACTTTGCTGTTCCACATTCCAGCAGAACTCCATTATGCAGAGAATACAGTTCAGTTCAGCATCTAGCCTCTGGCTGCCAACTGGCATCATTTGGCCCCTTGCTCATAAACCACAACTACGACTGTTTATTCCCACCCCCAAGGAAAACAGAAGAGATTGGTCTCATGCCTCTTATGAAGACTGCTGACCAGTCTCCCATGCTGGTGCTGCAATGTTTCATGGTGTCAACTAGAAATTAATGGGATGTCGAACTACCCACCATCTGGCCCAGCTCTGACGAACTGCTCTTCAGCACCAACATCACTACTATTCTCTTAGCACTGGTGCTAAGTTCCAGCCCATGCCAGTCCTGCAGTGGCAGGGTGACATGCAGCTCAGCAGACCTACCGACTTCCCTATGGAGCAGCTGGGACAGACAAGGTCAAACACCACTTCTGTTATAACACTCCTTTTGCAGTCACTCCCGTCCTTATCAAATCAACTTCTTCTGGGGAATCTTGTTTCAGAATCGGTCTACATTTAAAAATGATCTTTTTATTTTCATTTACACGTTCTGTAAAAATCGCTCCCTCAACTATTTTTGAACTCCAGATGCACATGCATTCTTGCCCAGATGGCTCACCGAAAAGAACCCATGTACATCTGGAAGTCAGCAGGACTGATATGACTGAAACTTAATTTGATCTCAAGCATCACTGAGATCTGCAGAGCAAATCTGGGGAAAATGGGCTCAGTCGTTTTGAAGCAAAAATCGCAGATGAAAGATTTTTAATGCATTTGCAACTGGTTTTTCAGTTACATTTCTTTTTCTGTTTCAAAACTTAGGAATGCTGCAGTGTTTTCCTATCAGCTAAATGTATAAGACTTCAACAACACAAGGAAATCTGGAATAACATTAAATCAAAGGGAAGGATGAACCTTTCTGTTTGGAAATAGGCCTTGGAGGACTGAATAAAATATACATGCATGGAGCAATGCATCCCCACTGAACTGTTCTGGAAACATGAATCTGGCATGTTATGGATTCACATGGTGGGAATGGAAAGTGTGGGGTCACTAGTCTTGCAAAAATTCTACTCAATAGCAACATTTAACATTTTAAAGTATTTTACATAAAATAAAACGGACCTCATTATTCCCAATTTCACTCACAGAAAGATGAATGGTTGGTTTTTCAGGAGGTGCAAGAGAGACATAGCACAGCTGAAAATCAGTAGGAATTTCAGGTGTTCCCCACTGCTAAAGGCCAGGACATTATGCATGCTGCCTGACGTTACAGAAGGGTGGAGTGCTAAAACTACTCCATGTTTCTGGATTTCTAAATCTAGTGCTCAAACTCTTCAAGCACTGGAGAATTTCGTCTTTGAGGTCTTATCAAACACAAGCACTATTTAATGCCTGTACTCAAAAGACTGGGTTTTTTGGCCTGTGGTATGTGCAGAGTGGGTGGCACCAATGAACTTGTTCAAACTGAGACAGCTACAAGTACACAGGGTGTGCCACTAAAATCTAACCACAATCCTCGTTTTGTTTAATAAGTGTGAACAACGTTAAAGACCTACGCATATCTACCATCCTGTCCCTCCCCCCACACACACACAGGTGCCAAAGGAACAGTCCTTCTCCAGTGGTATCTGATTGTTCAAAGCACTGAGCCACCCGATTAGCTGAACCTCTAAGGATGCTCTGTTGTTTAGTATCAACCTCATCTGAAGTCTGTTCACTAAGCTTGTGTGCATTAATAAAAGATGCGTCTTAGTTAAAATATAAGTTATATGTCGAGGCGGGAACTACAGAGTGAAGTCGGATGTGCAAAGCACAGGCCATCAACAAAAAGGTGGGAGTCAAGTCTTGGCAGACATGCAACAAATCAGTCCCACATTTTCCTCAAGTGCCACTCTGATCCCTGTCCAATCTGCTGTTTTGCTCCCTACTCCCAGGTACCCACCTAGACAGCTCCACCTGGGCTTGTAAAATCTGCAGCAGGGTTCAATCACTGTGGCCCAGGAAACTCTGATTATGAGCTGCCACTCAAAGGGAAAAGATATTGCAGCACCCATGCCAAACCTCACAACCCGAGACAGTTTCCCAATGTGGCACTTCATGCAAATTTGTTGGCAAGCAGCCAACTTGACCACAGTGAATTCTTGGTCTTGATGGCCTGGCTAATGAAGACCAAGATCTCACATGTAGCAAACAGAGATTTAAAGCGATTAATAGTAAGAGAGATGTTTACTGTACCTGCAGTAAGACAGTACCCCCAGGGACTGTGAGCTGTAAACAGTACTTAGGGGCATTCTCCCAGGAAAGCAGCTGCACGTCTTCAATAGCACTATAGGAAATGGAGTTTTCCATGTAGCCAGTTGGCTGCAAGAAGAAAAACAAGGAGAGAAAAGAAAAACATTTACTTACTCATCAATAGTTGCACAACTAGGAATCAAAGGAAGAGTTATACCATAAAATGTTCAGGTGCATTTGATGCTGAACATGTCTACATAGTATTATCCATCTACAATGTCAGCTGGAAGGGATGAGGGGTAGCAAAGAAGTACAGAACACTAGTCATTCACCTCTGGAACCTCCATCCAAATCCTGATGAAGTCACGGGTGGCTTCATATTGGCCTAATTTGACTATACCAGGAAATCTGGAAGAAGGTTAATAAATGAAAGCCCCAGAGTGAAGCAGCTAGTGCAAGCAGAAACACAGGTAGCTTGTGAAAAAAAGCTTCTGTATACGTCATTCTGCATAGGTGTTAACAGTCTATCACAGGGGTGGACAAAATGCGGCCTGGGGGCTGGATGCACCCTGCCAGGCCATTCTATCTGGCCGCAGGGCCCCTCAAAAATTTAGAAAATTAATATTTATCTGCCCTGGTCTGTCTGTCATGCAGCCCTCGATGGCTCGCCAAAACGCAGTAAGTGGTCCTCTGCCCAAAATAATTGCCCGCCCCTGGTCTATCACCTCCTCCTTCCCCACTTATGCCTGTATCCCCCATACTGTAATTGAGAAAATGAAAGCAAGAAATGACAGAGGTTGTTCATCAAGCTTGTTGACTGAAACACGATGGCTTGGATATTTTTAAAATCGCATTTATGCACTCAGGTCTGAGCTGAATCTGAGTCAATATGCATATAGCCTGTCTGCGTGTATGTGGGAGAAATGCATCTGAATCAGACAGAACTGCAGTGAAATAGAATTGAGAGAGTTTTATCCCGCATGTTTTGGTTCTGCTCCCTGCGTACAAGGCCGATCAACTGCATTATCAAGATCTAATATGCTCCATCTGCCAGGGGCTCTTCAGCCTCCAAACGTGTCTTACACACCTCATAAGCCTTTGCTTCAAGACAGATAATCCAAGGTAGAGCAACCAACCTACTTGGCTCTGCTTAGTTTCTTCTAGAGGATGCCAGTCTGATGGCAAATGAAAAGTCACGATAAAATAGAAAAAAAGATAGTTCCTTGCAAGTCCCTACAATACGCATCAACTGCAGCAAAGAAACTCAAAGGATGAAGCTTGTTTTTTAACCTCTACCAATATTCCTGCTATGGCAGCAGGCCCTGTGTATATACACACACACCTCTAGCAGGCATCCAGAGAACTAGGCTAAATTTCACGTCTGTCATATTATATATGGCGCACATGCTGTATTGGATGCACACATAGCTGCAAAGTATAAACACACAAGGAGAGATATGTACGCGGTCACATACACTCAAAACACACACATTTCCACACATGCCCTTTATCCGAGTTCCTTCTCATGTTCAGCAGAAACCCCAGAAAGTTTTCATTTAAAGTGTGTCAACAAGGGGGCAGGGGTGGGGGGAGAAAAAAAGAAAAAGAATCAGTGGTAGTGTTAAAGGGAGTAGTGTCTCTTCCACTTCAGCTCTGTTGATCAGATTCTCCCCATAGGCAAACCTTTAGATTGACCACTGAATAAGCACATCATTACGCCTTAAAAAGTCATCTCTGTGGCATGTACACAGCTTTTAAGACACCTGGTGTGATCCTATTCTCCTCACCATCATGGCCACAGAGCTAGCTGCTAAGACACCCAGATTCCTTACATGTCTCCATTTTGGCCTGCAAAGATCTCTTGCAGACTGGACCTGGCCTGCCGTGCATACTCAGAACCTTCCCAGACAGCCATCTAGATGGCTAACTCCACTAAGGTCTGCTGCATTGTGCATTCTGCATGGGAAAAGTACATACCCTGTGCAAGTCCCCGTTTTTGTACAATGAGAAAGTCACCAGAGCATCTAGCTGGTGGTGAAGCCAGTAGCAGACAATGCTGCTGTCTGTCAGTTAGACATCTGCCCTCTGGACTGAACTAATTCAACCTAGATCCCAACATGAGGAAAATGCATCAGGCAGCAGAATTCTCAATTCCACCAAGGGAACTGGGAAGAGGTATGTGCCTCTTCTGACATGGAAGAGGATTGCTTTCTAGAGCTGCCTAAGGCTGCCCACTGCCAGAGGGGGAGAGCCATGACTGACTTCAGGGTAGAATAAAATCAGCCTTTGAGACAGCACTAGGCTGCCTGCTGAAAACAGGAGAGCAATGCATCTTCCAGGGCAGATCAGGACCATGCTTCCAAGCTAAGCTGTGTATTTTGGGGGCTAGCAGCAGCACAGATTTGGATGTTAATTACTCTTACAGAATGATTTTTATATAATTACTTTACATCTAGCTTATGCTTCCCAAATATTTCCCCCAACACCTGACTGATTTAAGTTAGCACTGACAGTCTTGCAACAGACCAGAAAAAAACCCAAAAAACACAACAAACCTGTCAAAGCCACATCTACGGCAGGAGCAAACAGGAGCATCTTTAACAATCACAACAGAGGATTCTTGTGGGCGAGTGTGAAATAAGCAAATTCCTCTTGGAATGCACCTACTTTTTAGCGGTGAGGCTTCCTTCCACAAGACAAGTGGGTGGTGTGTGGGGAAATCATAAACTCACTTTCCCCTGTTAAAAGGATGCAGAAGACCCATATAAAAATCTCTGCCAAAATCCAGTAGATGCCCTTGTAACACACGCTTAACATGAACATATAAGCTGCCTTTATAAAAAAGGGGGATGGGGGTGGGGGAATGCTAGGAGTTCAAGCTTAAAAACAACATTTTTGAATGCTTTATTGCAGTAGTCTTATTTTTACACCAGCCCTGGTGATGAAAATGGTTTTCAGTGTCTCCTTAACAAAACCTTGTCATGCAGGAAGTATGATAAACTTCTGCTTATTCATTTAGCCACAATACCGTTCCCCTCTAGCAAATGGAGTCCCAGTGGCTTGTGTTGATCCTGTACGTCATGTGGGGCCTACCGGAGAGTAATTATCTTGTTCTCACAGGAAGCCAAAGGACCAAGATTCTTTGGTGATCAACATTACAACACTTGGGGAAAATAAGAAAAAGAGCCAGGAGACAACGTTAGCAAAAACACACTTTAAAGGGATGGAACAAGAAGAAAGCAAGGACCAGCAGAAGCCAAGAGGCAGAAGCAATGCACACTGTTCTCTCCACACCCCATCTACAAGGTGCCAAATGCCCTGAACCCTCATTTACCCCAAACATGAACCTGGGGTATTTGGGCCCTGGGACCAAGCTTCCCTATAACTTTTACCCGCGTTGTTTAAGAATAGCTAGCCCAGTGCTGGCACAATGCTGTGACCTGTAAATAACTAAATCTCAACCCACACACTAAACATCTATAAGCCGGTTTTGATTATTAAATGCTTTTTCTTTTGAAAGGGTAGGATAATGTTCAACCTTACCTCTCTATCAGAGGATCACAACAAAACCATTAGTCATTCAGAGGGCTTTTGGCATTCACAGGGCATTTTCCTTCGAAACAAGGGTGTGGTTGCCTCTACGAAAAATCACTTGTACACCTGGACCACAAAAACACCCATGTGTCTCCAGAGTGCTAAACTAAACTAAAATTCTGTCTGAAATATCATATTGAAGAGAATGGGCTATGCTGCCTTTTATAGGCACAAACTTGTGAAGAAATAATCTACATAATGATGAAATATAAATTAGATTTTAAAATTCTCTCTTTTTAATGGTCTACTCTAAAACTACCTTGGAGGAATATCTTTTAGCTCTAACAATTTTTAAGCTTGGGACACACTGCAGACAGTACAGTCCTGAAAGTAGACATTTCCAGCTCTGTTTTGCAAACTGGAACTGTTTGCAACTGAGTCAGCTGAGTGATGCATCACGATGTAAAGGGCTTTTACAAGTTGTCAAAGATCTGAAACTACATGTTGCCACACCAGGGGCAGTGCAAAGGGCACTGTAGCAGCAGGAAAATGGAGAGCAGAGTACACTTGACTCGGACAAAGCAGATCCCAGGGCTCACTAGTCCTTCCCACAGCACTACCGCTTGCAGGCAAAGCATACATGTCTCCCTATCCTGGCCGGTCAGTACACAGGCCACAGTACTGGCTACTTTGGAAAGCCAAGCCCTACACAGGAGAGACCAAGAACTTTGCTGGGCTTAACCCTTCCATACAAAAGTGGATGGAGAAGAAGGACAAATCAGCCCTCTGTTAGGAAATAGCCCAAACCCAAAACCACAGCCCGAGTCACTTGATCTATTTGAAAAACAGACTAAAATGACGTTCAGGTATGTAAACGTCCATCACTGTGAATCACCGTGGCTGGTGAACAACCACAGCAAGTGTTGAAAGGACTGCATGTTCCAGTAGACCTAGCTCACACAAATCCCCACAGAGGGTTTATTCTGACAAGCAGGTTGCTCTCAGGAAAATGCAAGTCATGAACACAGGAAAAAAGAGAACGGAGTCTCAGGTACTGGAAAGCATCTAAAAGCAGCAGGACAGATCCTGGGCTGGAGCAAATCTGGTCTAGTATCCTCAGGATCTTTGAGCAGCAATACATCACGCTCAGTTGTAAAGAGTCCCAACCACAAAGCATTCAGGGGTATGGCTATGCTGTCAAAGGACCACACTACACAGGATGCATGGTCCACCCTGACACAGACGGCACCTCGCTGCCTTTGTGCAGTGCTAAGCACACATCAGTACGCACACCCAAGAGTGCAAGCCCCACACATCTACATGACACCCATTCTGCAATGTGCAGAGCATGGAGCACCCAGACCAGGTACCACCGTGGCACCCCCTAGTGAGGTCCAAAGCAGACCCAAAATTATAAGTGCAATTTTTAGGAAGATATGTTCTCTATTTCTTGCCCAAAGCTTGAAATCTAGGGAGATATGTACTTTCCCTCCTTATGCTACAAAAATTTAGCTTTAGTTGACTGAAACAGAAGGAAAGCAGAAAAAATTCATTTCTTATTGCTTCTTTTTTCCCCCAGCTTGGGCAAAGCAGCTGTGAAAGTTTCATGTTAGTTTATAGTTTCTGTTTGGTCTCTGGCATTGCAGATAGTTCTGACCGTATGCTAATTTAAATTAAAAATAAAGCTTCATATTAGGCTTCGTAACACCTTTCTCCCCAAAAAACTGCTCTTTCCTTTTAGAGCAAAAGGAGCAGGAGTTTTAGCCTTTTAAAGAAAAGCCTGCATTTCTTTCACTTTCGGAAAGAGTTGTAAACCAGAGAGCTCTCAAGCCAAGGGACCTCTTCTTGCCCTGGGACAGCTACGTACCGAACACTGCTGTAAATCAGAGCTGGGAGACTGCATGCTCTTAAGGCTGACCAAACTTTCAGACCTGAGCTCAAAGCCAGCCTTTCTCCAACATTTCTGGGAAGCAGCAGCAGTCCCCACTTATTCCACAATACAAAAACCAGCCCGTTTGTTTCCATGGGAAATTTACTAAAAGGGAAAGAAAAAACATGACATCCCCAAATAATACATGGCTTGCACGCACACACTCGTGCAGTAATGATCCAAATTGTTCACTGCATCATTTTTGCGAGAGCAGCGAGACTAGATGCGCTCTGAAGACACGGAGAATCATTCACATAAAAATAAGCTCAGATAAGACTGACGCACACACAGAGGGAGAAGAAGCAACTCTCCTTCTCTCCCAAATCCCACGACTTTCTCTGTGAAACACGGAGGGGGAGGCATGCTGTTCTGAACACTTGCACTGGCACTGTTGGGTGTTTCACACTTCACTGCTCTTGGGAGCCAGAATGTAAACACATGTAGCTCAAGACAACTAGTGTACTCAGTCACACAGAAAGAGCCGTCTAACACTTGTCTTAGGACCCAATCTTGCAAGGACACGTCCCAGCACAAGCTGCTTATACAAGTCAGCACCTTACGGCCCCTGGACAATTTGAGTGGGGAGTCTTTGCCAATACACGAATACATCCCCTAATAAAAGAAACTACATGTGAGACAACACCCTTGTCCCTACAGTCTGTAACTGTGCATTTCAAGTAACACAGAGTAATCAGCATCTCTTCAGGTCAAATATAAATATTACAGCACATTACAAATCACAATATACAGCACACTGCAATCCAAATCACTCTCAATATGTACTGTCACTCACAGGGTAAAAGACTTCTCATAACAGTTTGAAGTCAGTGTTAATATCCTGAAGGCTAATGATAATAAAGTAAGAACAGAGCTAGTACCCGAATACACATACCCCTCCATCCTCAAGGTACCCAGGTTAGATCCAGTACCACACACTTGTGTTTTTTATTTGGGGGCACGTGGTACGCACTTTGTTTTTGGAAGGCAGAATGGAGAAGTGGTGATTTTTCAAGAGACATGGCCAACTATGTGACAAAGAGTATATCCTCCTAGGAATGCAGCATCCACGAAGTATTGCGCTGCAGGAGACGGCTGCGGCTGCCTTGCTCAGACCATCTCCAGGGATGCCCCCCTTCCTGGACAGGCCATGTTCCCTGCAGGACCTTGTCATACAAGGTCAGGCTCCAGACCTTGGCACGGGCTGTAATAAGATTGTTACTTCTTTATTAGAAGTAGTTCTTCATGTACATTTCCTCTGAACTGTTGCTTCCACACCACAAGCTGTAGCAAGACACTACCTGCAGCTCACTTGCTGCTTCAGGCACAAGCCACAGTGCTCAGCCAACAGCCATGGCTGAGAGAGGGTTATTACAGGGCCTCGCCATTTCTTGCCAAGCCAGACAAGTGACAGCCATCTATACCCAGCGTCTCCAGGTGTGCTTCCTTCCCCAACAGGGAAAACAAACCCCTCGCAAAAAATCTAACAGCTTCCCTACTTACACCTGCACCCCAGTTTTCAGGGGAACAATCCCGTGGAACCACAAATAATGGAGAACACAAAATTGTCTATCCCAGAATCGACAAGAAAAGCTGGTCTCCACACAAACATAATATGAGCTCTCCGGTGTCTGTGGCATCATGCCAGCAGAGTAGAGAATTTCAGGAACGTAAAAGTATTCAAATTGCTTCAGATCTTGAACTAAGTTAAACTATTTCTATTAACCTTTTTTAATACAGTTCTAATATCAGCTCACGAGCCGGTGCCTTCGGATTGACATCTTTCCCTTCTGAAGCCACATGAAAGCAATACACTGTAAAGGGGTTCCTGAAGGAAAGACCCTTTCTTAAAAAATGAAAACATGTTACAGGACACGCATGGTCTGTGGGAGAGGTATCAGTTGGGCACGAAATAAGACAACTTCAAATTTAAAACGACCCTCCAATAGCTATATATGGGAAATTATGAATTTGCTATTATATTTCATATACAGAATCTGATTATTTTCAGGGTGTCTTAAATTCTTCCCCCCAATGCCGCCGTGGGGGAAGGAGAGGCATGGACGGCAGACAGCCTGCTCCTTCCACACCTACCCCCGCAACTCCCCGCCACCACAGCTTATCTTATGCTGCGACCACAGCCAAAAAGACCAGAGACCAGAGACAGAGAAGCTCCTCTGCTTCTGCTTCCCCCCTGCCATACCACACACTATTTCCTTTGTGCTTCCCCCTACCCTGCACCATACGGCCTCTCCCACCCTCCACTGCACTGAAATCTCCTATGCATGTCCTGCCATGCCACATAAGCCACCGTGAGCCACTCTGGCCTCAGCCAGGCAGCAGTGCTGGTGACGCCTCGAGCCTTGGCCCCAGATTGGGACGAGAGCCAGAGCTGCAGCAGCTGCCTGCCCCAGGCCAGTACTTGAATGCAAGATGAGGCTTTTCCCCAAAGTGGAACAGGGAAAAAACCTTGTCTTTGATTCTAGTAAATGCAGTTAGTAATATGTTTCCTAAAAAAAATTAAAAAAAAAAAAACTGTCATTTTAGGATTATTTTTAATGGAAGCAGGGATCTTTTTCTTCTACTGTCAAACCCAGGTGAAGCATCATCTATGAGCACTCAGTTTCTATTAACCAGAGAGGTGTCTTTGACTTTCAGGCACTTGGAGAAGGGGTGCATTTAAAGGATCTCTGCACCCTACAAACCAGGAAGACTCTGCCTGAACAGCTCATTAGAAATCAAACTTCCCTCGGTAGTTAATTCAACAGCTGACATCAAAAGGTATTAAACACCCATGGACAGAGGGGCTGGTGTTTAAAAACTGTACTCTGAAGCCATGTCTACATTGGAAAATCCCATCTCCTAAAAAATACTTCATCAACCAGTGTCTAACAATGCAGTATGCACTGGAAAAAGGGGAGCTCACCCAGTGTACAACCAGGGCCTGAGTTTGGTGAATTCTGCTGACTCACGGTACCAGGATGACCACTTTTAACACCAGCCCCAGAATAAGAACAAGAGGAAACTGCATTTGATGTAAACTGCTAGAGGCAGTGAGATTTTGCTCAAGAAAATGCAGCCTGAGCCACAGGTCAAACCTAAGTGGAGAACCCCTGACCACTTAACACTGCAAGGTGACATGGGTTACTCGACTCCTACTGATATAATTGGAAACGGAGGTTATTTGCAAGCTCAAAAGGATGCCAAGAACAGGCAACACCCTGCAACAGGGTGTCAAAGGAATAAAACAGAGACCCTACTCCTCTCCAGATCAGACAGCCCGAAGACTGGAAGAAGGCCAATGTGGTGCCGATCTTCAAGAAAGGGAGGAGAGTGGATCCGGCTAACTACAGGCCCATTAGCCTGA
>NW_017728915.1:33640166-33718787 GCF_001723895.1 Crocodylus porosus | reverse complement strand
GAACATTTGTTCACCAGAGCGCCCCAAGGGATGACGAGGTCGAACGGTCACAAACTCCTGCGAGACCGTTTCAGGCTGGACATAAGGAAGAATTTTCTTTACTGTCCAAGCCCCCAAGGTCTGGAACAGTCTGCCAGTGGAGGTGGTTCAAGCACTTACATTGAACACCTTCAAGGGTAAATTGGATGCTTATCTTGCTGGGATCCTATGACCCCAGCTGACTTCCTGCCCTTCGGGCAGGGGGCTGGACTCGATGATCTCTCGAGGTCCCTTCCAGCCCTGATGTCTATGAAATCTATGAAATCCTTCATGCAACATGCTTTGCAATTACACAAGGTTTTCCATCAAAGAAATGCCAAGCATTTTCAGAATCCTAGCCTGCAACTCTTTCAACACTAAGAGAAATAAAACTTATTATGCCTCATTTACCAATGAAGAAACCGAGCAACAAAAAGAGTCTCTCACTCAGGGCTGGGCATGGCCAAAAACTTTCCAAATCCACGTCTTGAAGTGCCCTGCCCCATAGTCACCTTAGAAGTACAGCAGAGCTAAAAACAAAACCCGTATTTCTTGCGTTTCAGAAATGCAATGGTACTATATGGCCCTGCACCTTCCCAGAGAAAGTATCTTACTGGCTGCTAAGAGAGGCAACAGTTTATTCTCATTTATTAGTTAATGCCCATATTACTATGACCTCTCTGATCATTATTTTCCCTTCTATTTTTTGTCCCATGCATTTATTTTAGGTCATAAGATCTTCAAGGCAAAGACTGTTTTTGCTCCAGGAACAAGCAGAGCTTGATCGTATTTGGGGCCTCTTGACACTAATAATGAAAAAAACCCAAAAGTAACTGGGTCACAAAACCAACTCCCCGAGGGATACCGAGATATAAAGATTGCTGCGTATTTAACATCAGTACAAAATATACATAAAGCACGTAAAAAAAACAAAAAACCCTGTGTGAATCCTTCCCACACTGCTGTTCCTCTGGGGCTGAAAGCTACCTGCGGCAGACAGTGCGTGTCAGAGGACAAACAGTAAATGTTAACAACAACATGCACTCATTGCAAAATGCCGAGGGCACATGTGCAGGTTTGTGAAGTGTAACAATACAATGGAAACAAACACACGTGCAAAAATCACACCACTGCCCGCAGCAGGCAGCTACCCAATCCTTCAGCTAAATTTCCATAGCAACAACAAAGTGACAGAAAACAGAACTCCATCCGCAAACCAGAGTCAAGGCTGCTCTCCAGTTTTGCTTAGCTTCAAGCAAATGCTTACTGAGCAGATCGGCCTTGCTCTATGCCACGAAATGCATCAAACTCTGGTACTGGCAGGCCAATGAAGCATTCCTTTGGGCACAGTCCTACCCAGGCACTTCACTAAACTCAAATGCACTGCAACAAAATGATAACTTAACCACCTTGTACCCCTTGCAGCTGCCCCAGGCTCAGCTATGCTGACTTTCGGACCTCATACAGGGTCCTTTAGGTTGGCACGGTCTGAACAGAGGAAGTCTACAGTGGTTTCTCCCCAGTATGGAGAGAAAACAACAGCAGGCTACCATTACTCTTGCAGTATTGGTTAAGCCAACCTGTAAGATACTGACACTTTTGCATTTGTGCTTGCATACGCATGCACCCTATGAAATCAAGTCACTGTCCAGAGGCTGCGCCCATACAGAAGATAAGGACTAAGAACCACTGCCAACCGTGGGAGACCTCCAGCACCTGAACTGTCTCATTTTGAAGCATACAGACTCCTACAGGTCCTCCTAGTTCCATCCTAACAGTATCTGAATATTACCCCCAAATTATCCCTCACTTCAGTGAGTGAGTACAGGTACCAATAGATCTCATCAGCATTTATACACATGCTCAGGGGAGAGAGGGGGTGCTAATTAGAGTGGCTCCGAAAGCCACTTTAATTAAAGCACCCAGAGCATTTTGTAGATCAGCGTCCCCACACTTAAAAATGGCAGCAGGTTGATTTAACTAAACATTGTTCAACGAGCTTTAGTTAAAGCGCCCCACCACACTGATACACGAGACACTGGAGTCTGTTGGAGCATGGTAAATCGACTGAGCCTCCTCCGATGCACTGTAATTGCAGCACCTCAAAGCAGCCTTGCTGCTCGTGTATAGACAACCCACGAGTCCAAGAGACAAGGCAAGCTGTGCAGATGCTTCAGTGTAGTTTTTGGCAGAAGGCATACTACTATGTGAAACTACGGCAAAGGCTAATCAAATCAACAACCATTTCATGCACTTTGTCTCATTGTAGGGAATTCTTTGCTAAGGGAAACCCTAAGAGATCACACCTGGAAACTCCTCACAGAACACCAGCTTGTCTCCCCCATGAAGGCAGCACACCGGAAGAGCACCAGTCTCATAAACCATGGAAGAAAGGCCATAACTACATGCAAAGATTAAACATATTTAGCTGTGAAATGAAAAGAATGAAGCACCTCTCTGAAGTTTTTGACTAAAACAATCATTAGGGCTATTTACAAAGACAACAGCACACTTCTACTGCATTGTATCTTTGTTTTTAAGGACCACCAGGAAAACCAGATGCAGGCACCCGTGCCAAAAGAAATGCCTCCAAGTCAGTGGCAATGATTCCAGGGATACTGGGATCAGCTAAGCATCTTTCCCCCAAAAGACTTCTACCTCTCCCTGCTGGGAGAACATCAGCATTTCCAAAAGGATTTTTGTCGACAAGGCAAGGGGCATGGCGAGATGGCTTCGTGGAGAAAACCTGGACCCCTGCTCAGCACAGAAACTCAGCTCCAATGCATTCTGGGTATAAGGTCAAGCACATAGTGGTCTGCAGCTGTGCAGATGCCAAATCATGCAGGACAGGATCCTGTATCCTGTAAGGCTATTCACTGCCAGGACTTGCTGTTTTCCTTACAGGACATCACAGCTGGTTTCATACTTTTGTTTTTATTTGTATACAAAATCTGGGATTCAATCACTGCTGAACTAGGCCTGCTAAATATAGCACAAGTAGGCTGCAGTTTCATATCTCAGCCTTTACTTAAAAACAATGCCCTCTAAGGCTGCTTCCAACCTCAATGTATTTTATCTGGAGATCCATCAAACCTCTGGGATGGAACAACAACAGCTGCGTATCACTGCCAACACAATATGGAGGTGCTAACCACAATGACTACAGTTCCCAGGGTGCCATGCTCCATGTCATGCCAGCTGCAGGCTGGCAACTGTAGTCTCTGGACCAAACCTCCAAATTAAAGAAACATGAGTGGCATGTTCCTTTCTGTTTTCTGCATATTACGTACAAGCCAAAAGTTCCCGGCAGCCTCTCCCTGTAGTCCTCTGCTGGCTTGAAAGACATTAGATGAGGGAAGGCACACTGCTTTGCCTCATGCATCTCATCTTTAATATCAGCTTGATATTCCTCAAGATGATTCTAGCTTACTGCAGGGCTGCAGTAAGGGTTCACGGTCACCTTATCCATGATAAGGAAAAGGGCCCTTTACTAAATCTCTCTCTCTTTTTTTTTTAGAAGCAGAATGACTTTCACCACACTGCAATAACTTGAGCCTTCCCGGTGCCTTCCTGCCACCCCTATAGCCTCCTTCACCATTGATCTCCTCTCACTGTTTAATGGTTGATTGGCCCATTTGGATTGGGAGGGGGCCTTACTATTTAAATAGAGGATATTGAAGTGTGTGATACCCAGTGTGTATGTATGGGGGGGGGGGGCAATTAGAGTGTGGAAATGAATTAAATGCCTGAGGGTGCATCAGCCAACGGGAAGGAACACAGACAGCATCAATCCGATTCCAAGCTAGCTTGGTAAATCTGTCCTAAGCAAAATTATTTTCATCGGTTATCACTTCCTTTTAATTAAAAATAAATAAATAACCAGTCAAAAACTATGAAAGGCTTGTGCTGGATGGATGGAGAATTACAGACAGGTGTGAGACAGATGTGCCCCTTTGGGGAACTATTTAGTTGTGACATAATATTTGCAAGCCCAATGAGTTATTTCTCAAACTAGCTAAATAAAGAGCTCATAATATGAACAGACAGACACCTGCACATGCAGCGATAATATCGCTCTTAACCCATACCATTTTCATGGCCAAACTGTTAGCGGTTCATTGAGGTCAAAATTACAGCACATCATCTGCAGATTAGTCAGATCCAAAGACAAATGCTTTCAGCAGTTCCAATTAGTGCTATCCTATCACCAGCCCAAGCAATCGCATGATCTTTCAGGTGCTGGCCTTTTTCCCCACTGTTTGTTGAGCCCTTCTGGTCTGTCTTGTGCTCCAGTCACATGGGTAATTTTCTAGAGGCTCAGACTTCAGCAGGGAAGGTTCCCAGTTCTGGCTGGAGCCCCTAGGTATTATCACAGTCCTCATTATAGACTGTACCCTATTGCTAATGAAGCCCTTGGGAGTTTTATCACGAGGCCCCACATATTAGAGATCACACAACAAATGTTGACATAATAATATAAAAGGCATCATCTCTGAACCAAGAGTTCTAAAGTTTTGTGTTTCTTTTTGACATAGAGAGGTACACTTGAGAAACATCTGTAGCACAGTCCCTGTAGCTCCACTGAAGCATTCACCAACCTAGAGGTCCTACAGAAAATCTATTAGAAAACTGACTTGCACCAGAAATGGAGTCACAAACCTGGAGAGATCTGGAACCACTGGCTCATGGTACAGAAGAATGCACTTCTGCCTGGTAACAGGCACGCAGATCAGTCAATCACACTCTTTGTGTTAAGATATTTATTTATGCACACCCACAGCCAGACCCACCACACTCAGCATTTCCTTCACTCCCTACTCATCTCATACAGGCCAGAAAAACATGAATCAAATGAGCAAAGCTGGTTAATTCAAATACATGCGCGCAAAGAGAGAAACTATTTGGAATACGTATTATCATGTTGATTAAATGAGCTTCTTCAGAAAATCATCACGCTGATGAGACCTAGCACACAGACTGGGTATGGCTACCCAGCCACCAGGACATGAGCTCACTCATGGGCAAAGGAAGGTGAGCGTGCACCTACCTGCCTTCCCACTGCTGACAGCCAGAATGGGTGAGATGGGAAAACCGATGTGCCCATGAGTGATAACTGTAGAAGAGCACTTCCCTGCACATCCATCAGCTGTTGATGTCACTGGATCTGGGCAGATGGGAACAAGCTCTGAAGCTTCCTGTCACCACAGGCAGGATCAACCTGAATGCCTTGAGAAAAACAGAAGTGCCTGGCTTCTGACACTCCAGAAATGTGTGTTACTCTCACTGGCTCTGGCCATACAACATTATATAGAGATATGTCATTTAAGCACTCTTGGAGATGGGGCTTGTTAGCACATTTCTTACCACTGCTACATGTGATTAATGGAAACAATCAGCCCAGCAGAAGACAGGCTGGATCTCCAGGGAAGGTATGCTGGCGCATGGAGGCAATCCTTCATTCTTTCACAGACACAGACTGCCCAAGTACATAAGCAACACCAACATCAGTCTGAACACAACTGTCTGCTGTGCAAGTGGAGACCATTCCACGTCTGGCTTTTGGGACACGCAAAGGAAACAGACTAGGAAAAATGGCTGAGATGAGAAAAAAAAATGCAGCCATTTCAGGCACCAGTTGTCATAGTAAGCAAAGCCTTTGCAGACAAAGTAGGAATATGGAGGACTGATATTCTCGGACTTAGACACTTGAGGCCCCTAGAATTTACTTGGATCTGATTTCTGTACTAGATTTGATGTCATTTGTTTGTAGCTGCTGGAACCTGCCCTTTCATCAGCTATTCACACTAGTCTCTGCCTATTATCTTTTCTCTATATTTTTCCCATTCTTTTCTCCAGGCTGGAGCGAAAAAGCTAGCAGGATTGAAAGTTTCCTCCCAACTGGGCACTCCAAACAGGAGGAAGACAAAGAAAGCACTGCAAATCTGGAACCATGTGGAGGAGAAATGTTAATCTGGGCCCATTACAGGCATCCGGGGCCTGATGAGAAACATGGACCTGGAGGCAAGAGTCCCCCAAGTCTGACATGTTCAGACACCGAAATGTTGCTCTGGACTCATTTCTGACACCCTGAGGCATTCTGTGCTCTATAGCTAAAGTTTACACTTGTGAATGGTATAATCTCACACATATCATTGCTGTCATTTAAGCATATAGTAATTACCTCTAAGGGAGAGTTCAGTTTAATTCCTAGAGGCGATGGGCCATTCCATCCCCTTTCCACTTGGACCTCTGCTGAAAACATTAAAAGCTTATGTCAGCACAACCTGATCAACAGTCACCTGCCTCACTGCACTATGATTAAAACAAACCTGAAGCTGAAAAACTATTATATGAGGTTCAAAATACACCCGCAGAACAGGCTGGCCCTGGGGCTGATTGCAAGCCCCTGCTATGTTTGAATGCAGTGACCTGGTTGCAGGTATCACGACCACCTCATGCAATAACGTTCTCGTTTTCACCTTCAAAAGTACCAATAAGTGAGTGCCTTCCTGAGTTCTTTCTATGACACAGTTCAATTACTCTGGCTTCAACCTCAGAAGGAAATAACTTGTTTTTGCAAATCCTTAAAATATATCACAACCACAAACTTTCAGGCAAGGTTTTCCACTGGAGGAAGAGGGGGAGAATGAAACAGTTGCAGTGCGCTGGCCTCACAGCGCACCACCACATGGCAATTACTACTATCAGCCTTCGAAGTTTCCATTGAAACCTGAACTGTCTGTCTTCAGTGAATTCTTTGACTGTGAAGCCTGAATACCAAGCCAACTTCAGCATTTCCTTTAGGAGAGCTGAGTGCACTAAAGAGCCAGCACTGCTGGGGAACCCTGGATCTAACTATTATGATTAGAGCCATAATGGGAAGTAAATATTACTGGACCTTTCTCTGCCAGAGCACGCCGGTGCAAATGCTGCAAGTTCTGCAAGTCTAAGACCTCTAACTGAACCTAACTCTCTAACTCAGCCTGTGCCCAGGTCGCCCTTAACGGGCTATACTCAAACTACGTGAACTGGGAAATAAACAATTTTCATATTTTGCTGTTTTATTCATAATGTAAGCTCACAAAAATCTGTTACTGGACATTTGTACAGCCAGCTAGAAACAAAATGGTAGAGGGGACAAAGAATTAGTTTGTTCTGCTCCAAAAGCACAGGCCATTATCATATGAGTTACGCTTTCTTGTGCTACGCTTTTACTTTACAGCTATTAGCAATATAGGGCCAATGACACACAGTGGACAGCCCCAAATCCATCCAGCAGAGGGCAGCGGCATACAAGAGGAATAAATCCTTGCAGTACCTGAAGGCTAATGGCTTTCTAATGCATTTTATTTGATAATACAACTCTCAACAACACCCAACTGATCATATGATATGTATGAATTTGCCTTTAAGTGTCAACTTTCCCCTCTCTAATCATCTTTGCTGTATTGTTCCAGTGCTAGTACTGCCTCGTGGGACTATTACATTTGCAACTATGAAGAAAAATCTGGCTTATCAGAAAAATATTCAGGGTGGCAACTGCAGGAAAACTGAGCATGATGAATGCCTGCGTTTAGTTTTCCTACCTACATCTTTCCAGGTAACACTGACAGAGGAACGCTTGAGAAAGAAATTGTTTTCCAATTTTCTCCTCAGATGAGGAAACAGGTTGAATACAAATCTTCTGAAAACAAAGAACTCAGCATCTATGACATCTTTCAATGCGACCAGAGTAACTGGCCCGTCCCTTCTGAGAGCGCACAAATGTTGATACTGGAGTGGAAAGGTTCAGCTTACAATAAGAAAGCACCCTTTTCTCTGGCTCTGCTCTCCCCCCTCCCCCAAAGGGAAATGTCCAGCAGTTATTTACTTAGCTTCTCCAAAATGTCTAAAAACATCATTCCCACTGAGATCTAAAAAAAGGTTTTCTTTTCCTTATTTTCTTGCGAGAAATTAATGTTTTTACTGGAAATGGCTAGAGAGTCTACACCACTGTTCAGAGTTTGCGTCTGGCCTCTCAATAGCAGACTTCAGAGTTTTGCAGCATTCAGAGCAGGAGCTGGGTTCAGGGATGCAACACTGGCTGCGAAAGCAGCAGTTCTGCCTAGCACAAAGAGGAAATTCAAACTCGGCTCCCAGAGCTGTGGCTTTTAGTTTGATGCCAATCCTCATAGCCATAGAGCTAGCGGTCCTTTTTCAAAATGAATAGGCTATTTGCTATACATCTCCAATCACCCTTATGAGAGATGGAGTATGCATAAAGAAACAGAGAGCCAGATTTTCAATGGCATGATTGCATACATGCCTGCTTTGCATAAATCTGAACATCATGAGGAGCACACCAAACTGTACCTCTGAATACCTGGCCAAAATGAGAAGTTTCGTTTTCTTTTTCTCATCTCTGGCTATGGGGTCTCTATCTGCTCTTTGACAATGAAGTTACAACAAATCACTGTACATTCTCCAATGCCTCAACAGTTTGAATTTCTCTAAGGTTCACATCCAGTTGGTGAACTGCCAATCTAGCACTCATCCAGGAGGCTAGCAAAGAGAGCTGGGAAACACAGTGTTCCAGTGTACTGTTGTAACCTCAGAAGAATCAACGATGCAGTAATAATGTCTCAATAGCACCAGATGTACTGTAGATTGCACTAAATTCAAGCAGTGTTTTATGAAAAAAATCCACAACTAATTCTGAATGTAATGTAACATCCATTAAATACAGCACTTTGTCTCCAAACATCAGGCACTTGCCTAACTATGTAGATGTGTGTGCATGCAATCTAGTTGTACATATAGTGTAATATGCAGAATGTACTTTTTTTCCCTAAATCAAGAAAGCCCCTGAATTACTGCTAGAATTTAAAAGCAAGTGTCTGGTTTTAAAAACTGGAAGTCAAGCAAAATGTTCACTGACTGCACCACAACTTAGCCCTGTTGAGCTAGGTGAGCACAAATTTGTTCGTCAGTAATTTAGGGGTACCTGAAGGAGCCCACAAGCTAACAGCTTGTGAATACCACTTAATTGACATGGGCTGGAACCTGCAAGCACTTCTGTATACAAGCAGCCCTGCCAACCAAAATGAGACTGCTTGTATAAGTAAGAACTCAGAGATTAAGGCCCAAATTTGTTACCTACAGTCACTTCTTGAGCTGAACCAGAAAAATCTCACACACTTTAAAATCTGGGCTTGAGGCAGGAATTCCTAGCTGAGGTTCTGTGGCCTGACTTCTGCCAGAGATCAGACAAGATGATGCCTTCCAGCCTTACAATCCATGAATCTACAAGCATGCACTAAATGTCATGGCCAGGCTGTTTCCCTAACTGGAAAAATCATGCTCTGACAAGCAAAAAACAGCAGCCAGGTTTGTCCTCGCTATGAAATGACCTTCCCAGTGCTACAGGCTGTTGCAGCTGCCATGCAGGATATACAGAGCTATTTACAAGCCACATTATGAGAGCTACTTGTCAGCCTTGCAAGCCACAGAAGTGTAATAACCATGTCAGTTCATTAAATATACAAATGAGACAAAGGCGCTCCAAATGACGTTTTCACCTGAACAAACGTACTTCAAGGCACAAAGAACTAGGTATTTAATTATGCTGCCACAGGCTGAAACGTGCCTTGGACACTGACTGAACAGGGATGCGGACCCCATTAAGTTCTTCCAGTGCAAACTATTTCTTCAAATACTCCGATCAAAGTTCAGACATGCAGCAGGCCTCTACATATGGTACACAACTGAGTGTTTTAAGAACACCTTCTTCCCCCTAGTTTTCTAGATCACATGCTTACCTGCTGATTCCAGCAAAAAATGCTTCTAGATTAACATTAACAATCTAAGTAATTTTGATGAAAATCTTCCGATGACCACAGACCAGCTATGTCATGCATTAGGATCTCAGTAACTTCAGAAGTAAATCCCGATGCAGTTATAACTATCAGTGCACAAGTATAGAAAATGCAAAGCAAACAAAGACACATTCACCAATCTGTGCTTCTGTCATGTCCCTGTGGTTGGGGCGGGGGGCAGGGGTAAGGGTTTAAACTCAAAAACAAATCTCATGATCCATTTTTACAACCAACTTACCTTGATCAACATGCATTAATAGTACTTAGGAATCCAGGAACACAGGGTGGTAGCTTAAGCCACCAGTCTGTCTATCCACTCTCCATCCCCTCCCAGTAAGACAAGGGGGACACAGTCCATTGTCTACCACTCCCGGTGACAGCAAGCAAACCAACATTTGGCCACAGGACAAAGAGAGGGGGAGTCATTGCTTTCTGGTATTCCATGACTGACCTAGTCAGATTTGAGGTCAGCAGTAGGCCCCACTGCTGCTGCTAAAATTGGAACAACAGTTTTTACATTTCAGGACTAGGTCAAAGGCACAAACAGCTATCACTGATCTGGCAAATAGCAACGTAGACATGGAATCCAGGAACACCAGCTTACAGTCCTGCATGTAAAAATCACTGCCTCCCATCCAATCACTCTAGATGCAGATCCAGCAACATCATCTTGTCTGATCTCCAGCAGGAGTGGTCCCTTTGCAAGACATGTCTATTAACATCTCTGATCAACCTTGCTGTGCTAAAAAGGAGAGTTAACATGAATTATATCCTTTCCATGTACTGATAAACATGGAGGTGGTTCAAGAGCCTACTTTGAACACCTTTAAGAGACATTTGGATATTTATCTTGCTGGGATCCTGTGATCCTTGCTGACTTCCTGCCCTGGGGCAGGGGGCTGGATTCAGTGATCTTCTGAGGTCCCTTCCAGCCCTAGTGTCTATGAATCTATGAAACCAGCCTACAGAGTTTTCAATTGGTGCCCCTTACAGAGACTCTCTACATCAGGCATCACAGAAATTTGTACTTGTGCTACAGAGCTCTACAGAAACATTACAGCAGTTCCCCAAGACATCTGATAGATCTTTTCCAAAAAAGATTTGTCCTTTGATACTGTGGCTTTCTTTAAAAATTATCTTATTTTCCTTGGTAGTACCTTAGTAATTGGAGTCCCAGATCTGCTGATAAGCAGTGCTGAGGATCTGTGACCTCTCTGCTATCTTCCTCAAAGACTAATTGCTCCCAAATTATGAACCTAACAATAGATGTCACAAGACTCTTTTCTATATTCTGTTCCATACCTGAAAGGCTCCCTAGAGAGGTGATCATCAGCAGTGGCTCACAAGAATATCTGGAAGGTGAAAATCAAGACAAAACTTCAACAGAACCAAAAGCTCCTTCTGTTGATGAATTCTACCAGCCACTCACATCAGCAGAAAATGTGACAGCAACTTTGCAAACCAAGGCAAAAAGGTATCAACAATCAGCTGCTCTCAAAAATTCAACAAAACCCATGGAATATCCTGAATTCAAGGAGGTGATGTGGGCCCCATTGTTGCTGCTAAAATTGTAACAGTCTTCAAGTTTCAGGACCAGGGCAAAGGCACAAACCGCAATTAAAAGCAACCACCGATCTTGCAAAATACAGAGGCAATTCTCTTATTCTGTAATGGTGAGTCAAGTGATTTCTGAGCGGTGGCACTCGCACCACACACCAAGCAAATCCATTGTATAGTGTAAGGAGTGGAACATGACATAATCCCCCAGGACGACCTTTAATCCCCTCTATCTGAACAGTGGATTTGCATTGCGATAGATAACCTGCCTGCTTGCAGCATTAAGGCCTCTCTCAATGATACACACACACTTTCAGTCATCTCAAACAGAACGATGCGCTTCCCACAGCGTTCCATGCAGTTATTCATTTACTGCCCTACTAAAATGGATGACTTGATTTTGATACTACTCCAACAGGGTCACATTTTAATCTCTCTAGCTTAGAATCTTCGATGCTCTTTTACAGCCAGATTCAGACTTTGGAGCTGTATCTTGTATATCATTACAAATAAATGGGGGAGGGGAGAGGGGAATTTTTATGCTGATCTCCAGACCAGCCTCTGAAGTTCCACTGGGAAGGACTGGGAGAGATTTCAACAGACTGCAGCTCTAACCCTCTGAATGTATTCCAGCGGTTGACTTATTTCTAAAAATGCTTCTGTACAGAATGGTGGCAGTTTGAGGCAGTGGCCTTAAGCACCTGAGAAAGGTGTTTAATACCTACTGTGTAAGAAGAAGAAACCCTCCCCCCCAGCAAGACACATTTTTTAAATTTCACTTTTTTACACTATTTCTCTGAAGCTCACTTCTAAAGTTTGGTTTTGCTGTGCTTGGCAGTCTCCTTTGTGTCTTTTGCAACACTGCACACACATAAATGGTCTGTGGTTTCATGCTTTGCTTCCCATTTAAAACCAAGCACTTAAATAGTAGCTTTATTTTTGTTAAATAAAGAGTTTTTCTGTACTGTCACATATTTGCAAAGCAAGCAGTTCATCTCTCTCTCTCTCTCTCTCTATATATATATATAATAAAAAAAAGAAAAGCTCTTGGGGTCCCAATCTGTGTTGCTCTGGAATTTTAATTGTTTTAATTTAAATTTCTAATCTTCAATCTACCTTCCACCATTGTTTACTTTGAGCAATTCATTCGAAGACAGCCAGACGAGACAGCCCACTTTTGCTATGAGGCGCCTAGTTTCAATGTCTGATCGTAATGCACTCTAGCACGTACTGCATTTAAGATTCCAAAACTGCAGCAAAAAGTTTAAATTTTCAAAAACAATTTCGTGATTGTTTCTCCATTAAAAGCAGCAAAACATTTCTACACATAGCCACAATCCAACTCCTACTAAACTTAGCAAGATTTAAAAGGGAACTGGACCAGACCTATATTGGTGGATGAAATTGGCAAATTTCCCTTTGACTACACATAGGGCTTGCAGTGAGTTGGCTTTGTGCCTTTGAAAAAGGTACCTTCTTTTAAAGGCCTGTTTCTAATAGGCTTCCTCCTGGACAGGGTCTATCAGCAGGTAATCAGCAGCGCTGAAAGAGACTGCAAAGTGCATGGGAATGCACTGGAATAATTACATGCACCAGAGCCACAGCTCAAACAATCGCAATGATACCCAAATAATTTCTATCACTGTCTAACACAAGAGACAAGTTTCTGGATATAACCCAGGGTCCTGTCCCCCTGCCCCAACCCTTAACCATCACATTCCAGCAGTATCTGTTACTCTTCTGATAAAGCAGGCTGAAGGCAGGGGGCACTATTTACTATTCTGTTATCAGCCTTCTGATACACAGCTTTTGAAGACATCCCGCTGTAGTGACGTGATCTGCCTTCCTACCCGAGATTACAGCTTCCTCCCTCGCATGCCCTTCCAAACCTCTGAGGAAGAATGAAGGTACAGCTGAACTCTGTTGCTAGCTCTCCCTAATTACTTAAAGCAAAAACTAAAAAGATGTCAGTGACTGGACGGTCAGCTCTTTTTTCCATGAGCAAACAGAAAAGGCTTCCAAAGAGCAATCCCTGGGTCTCAAACCATGTGTCAGCAGCAGTCCAACCCTTGGCCCACCTTGCAAAGGAGATAAAGGCTGACCTTGCAAGCAGCGAGCTGTGCTTCCCAGCAAGTTCAGCAAGGGTTCCTTCAGCAAAGGGGTTGGTATTTAAAGTCACTGAACCTACTATGACTGCTACTGTAATCTCAAACATCTACAAACAAATACAGCCCAATGCAAGCAGCGCCTGATTAATTAAGAGTTTAAGAGCATGAAATCTACCAAATTTAGAAGGAAAAAGAGTTGCTAAGTCTGATTAGCCTGCTACTCCAGCATCTTTGTCCTTATTTCCAGCAACAGATCTCACTAACTTTATTGGGTTGCTTTTTTTCCCTTTAAACCCCTTGATGCTTTTTAAGCTTCCTATGTTTACCTTTTTCTTATGCCTTATTCTAGGAGTATGGACAACAGCAATAAAAGAGGCCTGCTGCAGTTCTTAATTAAACCACTTCAAATGAAAAAAAGGACTTGAAAAGCAACCCAGCAAGTCCTGTGTGCTCACTGCACAGAGCCCGTAATCTGTGCATATACTTGCAGGTGCAGCCCACTTTTTCCACTTGCAAACATGGAGGGGACTTATTTTGCACAAGTAGCAGCCCTCCACTGGACAGTATACTTACAAGGGGCCCTCAATATGGTTGTGTTGCTTTATTCTGCTCCCTCCACCACCTAGACCTTTGAAATGTCAGTGTTAGAAAATCTGCCTACTGTGCTATGAACTGATAACTGGCTCAGCCTGACATTATACAAAGCACTGCTCTGCCTTAAAGAGCTGACACTTGAAAGAAATGAGTCAATTTTATTTTGGATACAAGACAGTTTACCAGAGAGCATGGCAGGCTTTGAGACTGGCTCATTTCCTGAGAACCGAATAATTATCCTGGTGGCAGTAGAGGGGGCACCACTCACCTCTGGGAGTTTAACTGCATTACGCTGGGACCAAACTGACACGTTCCCCATCAGGGAAGCTAAACCTAAGCTTCTTGACAACACCTGCCTCTTTGCTAACACCAAAGGAAAAGGTTATTTTAAAATACGAAGGCTACAAGAAACAAGTCTCCATGTGAACTAAACATACTTGGAGATCAATCTGGACATAGAAGATGCAAATAGTAGCTAAATCCTGAACATACAGAATTTAAACCGTGATTTTAAGAGAAAAGCTGCTGCTAACAATAATAAGGTTGGGATAATAATAATGTTGGGATGTCATGGTCGGCAGGTTACCACCTCCTGTTAACCAATAGAGCCCCTTGTTTTGAAAAAGCAGCCAATGGAATAAATACAAATAACCTCAAACAATGTTAACTGTTGATCTAATTCAACTGCAATTTGGCCATAAATTGTACTGGTGTCAACTTTTGATTAAGCACAGGATACTCCGCCCTTGGAACATGGGAATGTGCCAAATAACACAATACACAGTGGGTGCCCTGCCAGTCATGGGGTACTGTTTTTACACGGGAAGAGCAGGGAGGGGAGGGTGCACTGTGCCAGGTCTTACAGTAAGTAGCGCTCCGAAGGAGCAGGAGAAAAGCAGGTTCCGTAAACCAGGGAACGATATTTGCACTCCCACCCAAAAGCCTGTTGTTACAAACCTGATGCAGAGGGCTTGTGAAGCCGCAGGTGACTATCAATGGGCAGAAGGAAAGTGCTGTCAGCTAGATGAAGAATCTGTGTCTACCCTACTCCATTCTTTCGTGCTAAAATCTTGTCAGACAGCAAACGTTGGGTCACCATGTATTCTTCTCTGTAGGAAGGAGGGGGCAAAATAATGAACAAGTAGCATAATCACAACTGGCACTGACTGTTGAAATCAGGAAACAAGTCAAGCCAGGACTACGGCACTGAACGCTGAAGTTCCTCTGACCATTAAACAAGGGTTGTCCCAATAGGGAGAGCACAGAGGGCAGAGTGGGAGGGAGTCCATACAGTCCCCATTCTCATTCTGTGGATAACCAGACAACATTGGATTCCTGCAGCAGAGTCAGGCATCTTTCACAAGGGCTGGAAAAAACGTTAATGCCAGCAATATGTAAATGGTGCTGATGACTGTCAAAGGTCAGGCTGACTTCTGGTTCAGAAAAGGATCAGCTGAACCATTAGCAAACAGTGTACTGACTAGAGGAACACTCCTATTTGCATCACAGCAAAAGCTTGTCTGATCATGTGTGGGATCATTTGCCTTCATAAGGCTGCTGTGGGTCACAAGGCTGCGTTCGTGTTCCCTATGTCGGGCCTTCCTGTAAGGCATTACAGTTCAGGAGCTGTCACTGCAGGAAATACAGTATAAAAGCACTGCACACTAGTCGGAGCCCTCCTATCATTTCATGCCTTGCCCTAGAACCTATTTCCTTTTTGAGCTATTACAGGGGATATTACAGACGTTGCAGGAAATAAGTCAACTGCTCCCAGGGAAAATACATGGGCATGTAATAGTTACCTGCAGAATATACAGGTCCCAAGTTCAATGTTTGACTTGACAGACTATGAAAGGAATGTGTACAGTGTCTACTAAGCCAGAAGCACATACACAGATCTTCCATAGCGGAGAGACACAAGAGGGAGGGGAGTGCTGTAGACACGGATATGCTGTAGAGTGCTGTAGACACGGATATGCAAACAGGAGTGGCAAATCAGATGAGAGTGCAAGCAACCATGAGATCTGCCAGATGAGAGTGGCAAATCAGATGAGACTGCAAGCAACCATCCAATGGCAGGCACAGAGGAAAGGAAGCAGCAGCATCCAGGGAACAAGGCTGGTACGGAGAAGACCTGATTTCCATTCCTCTCCCACTCGCCTGCTGGATAATCTCAAGCAAGTAACTTTGCTTATTGGTGTCTCAGCTTTGCTCCATGTAAGATGGCAAGTGGTGTCCTTTGTAAAACACTCTACGCTCTGAAGACGAACCACACACAATAAACAAGGTGTATGGCAACGACAGCTGCGTGTGCAGCTAAGCAATTTGCATGAACACGGTAACTGAAAAAGGCTGGTAACTGAAAAAGGCTGCCGAAAGAGTTTATTTTAAGTGCCAGAACAGAAAACAGAAATTCAAACTTGGATTCTCATAACCACCCAAGAAATCTCATTTTTATTAAACGGTACAATTTACAAGAAAGGAGGAGGCAAATGTAGGGATTAACTTGCAGTTGCGTCATTTCCCATGACCTATCTATCGCTTCACCAGAGCTTTTCACACAGCAACACACACTTCCTGGACCTTAAACCACTGAACGACCAAACAGCAATGCTTCAAAAGATTCTCTGAGTAACCATGTTACTGCCTGAGCTGCTGCATTCAGAAGACAAAGCCAAATCCCAATTAACTAGTTCTTCACGCTGTACCTTTCTGTGGTTGAAAAATTATGGTTTTACATACCAGAGGGACTGGTTTCAAATTTTTGTTCTTTTTTTTGGAATGGAGAGAGCTGTCTCGATGATTTCACAATGGGACACAATAGAAATGGAACGTGTTTTGTTTTTTTCTCCCTTTCCCTTTCTACAGGATCAAATCTTGCCAGCTCTCACCTATCTTGTCCTAAATGAGTTTGGTGCTCTGAGGTCATGTACTAGCTGTCACCTCACAAAAAACACTGTGATGCTGAGTGCTAACTGGTGTCCCGGCTAACAGGTAGACAGTCACTGAGCAGTGTCACAGGAGCACAGAGTAGGGATGTGAAATGTTAAAAGGTGAGTACATGTATGTATCATTAATGAGCTACTATTAATGTTCAGTGCTGGACACAGTCCCGTGGCGAAGGGAAACAGCACAGTGCCGCAACAAGCCAGCGAGCCTCCGAATTGGGACTTGGGAGAAAGGGAGGGAGGAAGTGGGGGAGACTAGCTGCAACACACACATGCTAGGTATGTGTTACTAGTTAGCTGTTTAACGGAGATCATTAGAGGCACTTAAATGGGTAATTATGTAAACAATATTTACATCCCTAGTATGGAGAGGCTCAGATTTCCAGCAACTCAGTCGTTACCGAGACTAGATGGCACCACTTGCCAAGGCTGCCAGTCCAGTATTCTCACCAGCAATAATTTCATTCCTAAAAGCGTGATACTCCCTCTACTTACAATCAAAACCATCAGGCTCATCCTCCTGTGCAGCAGCCAATACCAGCTTCTAAACAGAAACAACCCTAGAGTTTTTCCAGTGCACATAAAAGAGGCATCCTTGATGGCAGGGGAAGTGCAAGCCAGGAGAGATCTGGCACTTACTTTGCCTCACTCAGCATGAGGCCTCCCCACCTGCACCCCTGCAAACAGGATGGATTCTGCAGAAGTGCTGGGATGGTCACACAAGAGCTCTAACTGTTTCTCAGATGTCAGACTGAGACTGCCAGCTTTACCTCCAAATGTCGCCAGAAATGCACTCCATATAGCAGGGGTTCCCCAAACTGTGTGGTAGGTGTACCCCTGAAGGTATGCAGGAAAAACTGTGTAGTGGCAGATTTAATTTTCATTATAATAATACAGTAATTGGCATTTAAGAGTTTAAAATATTAACTGTATACTAGTAGGGGCACACGTGCAGCTGGTAAATCTCTAAGCGGGTATGGTATGCAATAAGAAAAAGTTTGGAAACTTCTACCATATAGGAAGCAACCATTACTTCAGCCTTGTTCTTGGAAATAGCATATTTCTGCCCAAATGCTACAAGATAGTAGCACAAGGCCGGTTAACCAGGACAAAAGCAGAGTCACCAGCCCTGTGCAAATGCTGGTAAATGATCCCTTTTTTAAAGCTAGCTTAAAACCAATAGCATACGGAATAGGAGAAATTAGATTTCCAGGTGAAAAGTATATCATGCATTTCAGTGAGGACTCCCAGAAGCTACACCCTTCATTGGGCAAAAATCCTTTGGCTGGAGGGAAGGGAATCTCCAGGTATCAGTCACAACAAAGATCTTTCCCTGGTGCAAGTCTGTGTCTTCATCTACAAAACAATGGTTTTTTTCCTAGACCATTGGACCTAGGAATGCCTAGGAAGAGTAATAGGGATTTTAACATGGTCTGCTCTGGCATCCAAGGGGTTCATCAGATTACCTCCTCTCAAGAGGACCTTGTCAATAGAGAAATGAAGAAGCTACATGAGAAGCCACAAATGCTGCATTTCCCTCTCCAAACATATGTCTGTGGCTGCGGGGGAGGGGGGGGATTTTTTTGTTTGCCTTTTCAAGACAATACAGCAATCCAGCTGCTGCAGTATATAATACTGCAATCCAGTGGCCAGTTATCCTGCCCACTCCTTCGAAGCAACCAGGCCAACAAAAAAAACTAAAGCATCCCTTTACCAAAAAAGTGTTTTGATAGAGTAGAGCATAAACCTGGAACTGACAGAAAAGAGCCAACTGGAAGCTTGAGTTTGCCAAGAACCATCTTTTCTATACAAGTAGTTTGATGTAGTCAAAATACTTCTGATGGCTTCTGAACCTTTGAGACTGCATCTAGCTCCGTAAAACAAAAGTAGTGATACTTGAGCATTCTGGTGAGACTTTTCATTTAATACATTTTCAGTAGATTTATTCAAAGAAAACAAGGAGCTAAATGTCATTACCTCCATCCTATAAGGGAACTGTGGCACAGAACCAGGACCTAGAGACCTGGACCTCTGGTTCCTACATTGTACCTGTCCTTATGCAGCAGTCACAGAACTACTGTGTTCTGAATTTTCTACCCCTGATTTTTACTGGGTACTCATTAACACCCCATTCCCACAAACGATGTAAATATTCAAGTCTAGGTTCCCTTCCTTTCTTTCTTTAGGAAAACTACACTGAGAGCACAACACTAAGAGGAAAAGAACATAGATTATCAGCACAGCTCTTATCAAAGTGTTGGGCCTTAGGAAGTCCAAAAATACCTCCCAAGCGGAGAGAGTAAGTTCAATCCAGCTATAGAAAATATTGTGTGTTGCCTTTTTGTCCCTTCTTTTTGTAAAATAGAATGTGAAATCTTTAAAGGACACTGCATTTTGTACACTGATCACAGCCAGCCTCTTGGGAAAGGTCTATTTGTATCACTAATTTCAGGATGGTTTTAACAAGAACGTTCCATCAGTCGCGCTGTTCCTCTCTCGGGAAATCCAGCGAGTCCAGCTGTTAGCGTTTACATGGGGAACACAGAAATGTTCTGCAGCTCTTGCAAATATGGGTTACTAACTCAGGGTGCGAGACTGAGATGCACCTGTTGCATTGCTTGCAGCTGGGAAATGAAAGGGCACAAGGCAGCAATCTGAGAGACGTGCAAGATGAGCCGGCTCCAAAAGAGCTCAAATGTGGAGAAGTATTCAGAGTTTCCAGATCGCTCATGTGGATGATGCACCCTGCAATGGGCAAGTCTGGCTGTGTAGCCTCCCTAGGTTCACTCAAAAGGTCAGGGGTAATGAACTCTTTCCAGCTCAGCGGGTGACTTTTTCAGAACCCTTCTGCATCTGAGGGGAGCAGCAGGAAAGAAGGTATGAAGGAGTTCCCCAATCCAGTGGCCAGGAGGAAGACATGGTATTATTACTCAAAAGCAGGTAAAACACTTTAGTCATGTCCCTGCTATACGGTTTAGGAAGCTACTGGTTCATGATATAGTTTACCAACAGGGGATGTGAGTAACAAAGCAAGAAAAGACCAGTGCCTGCTCTTTTTGCAGCCCAGGGAGGTCTCTAGCTAGGGAGAGCAACAGCAAAATCCACTGTGGTCATCTCTTAAATACTGTATTTGGCATTGTTCACTACGGAGACAAGGTGCCCAAGCACCACGAAAATTCAAGTCCGTCAAGCTAAGTGGTTAGAGGCTGTCCACCCCCAGGCAATCAGAAAAAGACAATTAAGATCCAGCTTATCAGAGGAGGTAAAGGCAGACATCAGGAGCAGTGGCTGGTTGCTGAGGAACACAGGAATCATTCATAAACATGGTTGTTCCAATACAGGGCCTCAAAAGTGTAGTCACTGTATATTTACACAGGTTCTTTATCTAGCACAGTATGTTTGCTTCAGATTTTAAAACAGTACAAAGTACCACAGGTAGGAGTTAAAAAAAAAAAAAAGACTCTCAATGCAAGCTTCTTTGTTCCCTGAACAGAGAAACAAAAATGGGGGAAGTTTAGCTCAGTTTCTTGGGGCTATTTCTCCTACAGTAGGATACAGCTAAATCACATTGACTGCCGTAGGCATGACCCGTCTCCTGCTAAAAACTTGGGCCTGAAATGCTAGCAACACAATGAATTTCTAGCTCTGCATTTTTTGGATGCTTGTATTGTGAAACATTGTGGTCTTTAGGGTTCAGTGTCAAGTGGAGAGGAACTATCCGAAGGTCAACATTGCCCGTAAGTAAACAGAGAAAGACAGGCCACGCCAGCAGATAGATGCACACGTATGAGGATCCCCATTTGCATGCAGCTGCTGCCTCTACAGTAACTGATTCTAACGTGTTGGGAAATGACTTGAGGGCCAGCGAGGATGAATGTACAATGGTCACATTTGCACGGGGTGGGAGGGTGGTGAAGGAGGACAAAAAGGGCAGGTATTTGCTCTCTGGTCAGCCAATCAGTAAAAGTTGCTGACTGGCATTTTTGCTGCAGCTGTCTTAAGTCAACCCTAGAAAAATGTTAGTGATGCTGCTGGGTGCAAGAGAAGTTCAAATTCCATCTGCTAAAAATCCCAAGAGCCATGGTCTACACCTGCAGCCAGCCTATGACTACACCTCCAACCCTACAACTCACTCAGCCAGAAATCTGTTTTTCGCCTCTTGACCCAAGAGAGAAAGGAAAGGGAAAGAATGAGGCATACAGAGTGAAAAAAGAGTTAGAAACAGTGCGCTACAGCATGGGTTTGGCCCACCACTGGAAAAACACTGCCAACTGCTGCACACTACTAGCCTGAATGGGTGGTTAAGAGGACTTTTGAGCATCATTGTATTTAATATGTGAAAGAGGTGCAAGCTTGTACCTTTTTCAAATATTAAATAAAGTGATGCTCAAAAACAGGAAGAATGATCCTGTGGTTAACACACAGGACTGGGAATATGGAGACCTAAGTGTTTTTACTCCCATTGCACCCTGAAGAGGTGCAAGTGTTAGTGCCTCTGACAATCAGGCTGAGGCAGGGGGATCCCCAAGACACCTAAAACTAATGGTCACAGTTGCAGGTATTTCCCTTAATCTGCATCTCAGTCTTCGGACACCTTAAAGGAGATTACTAATGCTTAGCTGTAACAAGTGGCATCATGAGGTTGCACTGATTAGACATTTGTGAAGTCACTGAAGTGCTCAAAGATGTCCAAAATGCTCTTATGTAAGATTTCCAAACAGTGAATTGTGAAAGAAAGAAGGAACAGTAAAAAAAAAGACAGCGAGAGAAACTAGGGCTTTTCCCCCTCCCTTTTTTTCCATTTCAGTGAATGGTCCAGTGCACCCTTCTGAGACGATAGAAGATGTCAGCAACAACGAAGGAATCTTGAGTACCTGGAATATTTATGCCACAAGAAAAATTTATATCCCACTTAGTATGTTGTACATGCACGTGCACACACATACACACACCAGAGACTGTGAAAAAGGAGGAGATCCTTGACAAAGCTCTTACCTTTAGAATCCTAAACAGCACAGGTCGCTCTTTGTCAAATATTATTAGAGATGACTAGAGGTTCAAGTTCTACTTGTAATGACTATGTATACAGCAAACACAGTAAAATTATGATCTCTACCCTATCTACTACATCAGTGATGAGCATTATAACGAAGGGAGCATTTGACCACAGACCTGGTGTCTAAGCAAAGATATTAGATAAAAGTAAGAAGCTGCACAGAAATAGTATTAGCTAACAACGTTGGCCTTGATGGAAGCAAGAGAGAAACTATTTGGATATGGATAGTTTCTGATCACCAAAATGCTTTTTTAAAAGATTTTTATGGAAAAAAAACAACACATGGTATATGTTCACATTTACATAGTGTAGTTAGCAAGTCGAAAAAGATGATAAAAAGGAAAAATAAATCCAGCTCTGTGCTTCCCAGCTACTGGCATAAACATATCTCAGAACAAACTTATCAGAAACCAAGGAGCTCCATACGTCTTTGAACATGATAAACCTACCCCAAAGCCAGCGCATTGTACCTTGCATTTTCCAGACAACCCCTAAAACACTGACCACAGTTACCAATGAGTGAAAAAAGTTGCAGTCACCAAATTTCCTGGAAAGCTCAGGTCCCTTCACTCAGCACGTCTCTCTACTTCTTGTTTGCTGCTTGGCAGCGTGGTAGGCACTAAATTCACAGCTTGTACAAGATGGCAAAGTGATCTGAAGAGTTCTGCAGTCCCGGAAAAGGCTATTTTTCTCCATCTCCAGAGACTTATTCACGCCATGCTGTCATTCTTGGTAAATGCTCTCCATTAAACACAGCTGTTTGAACAGAGAGCATATGTCAATGAGCTGGCAGACCTGTTAACATACTATGGGAGAAATACTGCCAGGGCTGGGAAGAATGGGATAGGAGCCGCTAGTATTTTAAGGGCATTCAGAACGCTATGACCATTGCATTCAGTTATTGAATAGGTGGATATCACTGGCTCCACCTAATTTTTTGAGACCATTTCTTCCTCCCAAAACCAGGTAATGCGCAGGCAAAGTAACTAGTAACATAACTTTCTGTTGCATTGAAAACCACCATAGTAACCAAGACAGCCAGAGAAACCAGAATAATGGTAACTAAAGGATATACTGCAATGTGACTCAACATTAATCAACTACCAAGTGCCAAATTAAATGCTGCTCCCCTCCTGCTTGCTGAGCAAGAAGATGGTGCACATTTGTATTGCTTAGTTTTAATAACTTGCAGAATTGGGGCATTAAATGGCTGGCAGTAGTGACCCTGTGAATATTGTCACGTGCTGCCCACACAACCTGCATCTGAACCAGATATACACTCTAATGATAAGCAACAGGTCCAAATAGTGGGTGCCATTTGTCTCCTACTTCCTTTGATTGGGTTCGGGATGTGCAATAGGACAGAACAGAAATGGGAAAATTTAAAGGATTGCAAGTGATGCAGAAGGGTGCAGCAAGTTGAGCTGACAAGAGTCATATAACCCCCCAATACATGCAGTTGATGATTATATGGATGGTAAGCTTCACCAACTCAAGCTTTTTTCCAAACCTATTCTATGAGAAAGCAGCAGCACACTGTAGCATGCAACTCTTTCACTCACTCACAGCAAGCCTTCTGTCTCTACCTTTCACCCCCCTTTCAAGAATATGGAAAGCTTTGCATCATGCTAACAGGAACAAGAATAGAGTCCAGGAGATATTGTAATCTAGACAATCACTTTTCTGTTCCTATTTCAAAAGAAGTGTTTTTCCAGCAGTTCCCAAGAGAGAAATCAGACTCCTGTACATACGTACTATGATGGTAAAAACATCTGAAATGTCCTATCAATTGTCTAAAAGGGGCCGTAGAAATGGACTGAAAGATTCCCTGCTTGAGCATACTTTTATTAATGCATTCTGGCAGCGGGTGGTCTTTAAAAGCTGATTTGTCTATCTGCTGTAATTAAAAACTCCTGTATGTTCCTTTGATTTTCCACTCATCGGAGGAACTCTACCCAGTACAACGGCAGTTCCTGGCAGCCAACGCTGGCACGGAGAGCAAAAATACAGATGCCAATTTCTCAGCTCAGTGAAAGGAGGTCCGATTAAAGCCAGATAAATTACACCATCTTTATCTAAATGTTACAATGTGAGGTCTCTCTCCCTTCCCTACTTCTGTGACCCACTGTGCAAGCAGCAGGTCCGCACAAAATGCCTTTCACTTTAGGCAAGGAGCAGAATTTGGGCTATTTAAAGGCAAACTAAAAGTACATGCTTACAGACTGGTCTTTTAAAAGTGTTCTCTCATTTTAGATACTAGATCCGGAAAAGAAATGAGATCAACCAGTCCATCTTGACATGAGTGCAAAAGTATAGACTGGAAGCCACCAAAAATAGGTAGGCTGGGCCTGAAATTTGTAAATAGTTGGTGGATGCGTCACTATCTGGAACAGATCACATTCACACGGCTTCTGGCACTGCTGCCATACATGCATATTGAGAAAAAGGTAAGCAGACAGAAATCCCTATTCTGGATACAGGCTTTACAGCCAACACTGACCACCTGCATGCTAATACTATGAGTCTGTGAACTTTACGCAGGAGACAGCAGAGGCTGCTGGGCTGCGGTGTTCTAAGTCAAGTGACAGTTGAGGCTACAGATGGAGGCAATCAAGGTTAGGCACCAAGTGTCATCCTCCATGCTGAAAAGAATTAAGGTTCAGGCCCACTGCCTGCGGTCAAGGGTACAGGAATATGAGAGAAAGGGTCACAGCGTGGATTCTAACAGAAACGTGGAACCATACCCTCAGCCGATGTAAACAGGTGATGCTCCAAAGTTAAAGGGCAGGATGGGGTGCTGAGATGGCTGAAGACCTAGCCCCACGCTCTTGAAAATGATGAACAAGAACTGAGGCAGTTGTCAAACAAATACCTTGAGTGCTACATTCCTCTCTGGCCTCATTCCTAGATCTAGACAGCAGCATCTTGGTGGCCACGCAACAGCACTCAAATCACACAGGACGTGCTCTCCCAAGCTCCCTGGCTGATCAGTATTCCTCACCTTGCATTTATAATTGTGACACTGGAGTGGGTGAAAAAACAGGAGGAACGTGATAGAGCTGAGTTTAATTATGAAAGTATGCTGTGTTACTATCTTTGTTGGAAGGATTGCTATATAATGAACGCTCTCTCATAATTAAGCGTTTTGCTTTAAATCAAGAATTTGGGCCTGCCTGTTCCCAAGGAGTAGCTGGGTGGAAGTGGCTGTACATTTTGTTAGAATCTGTTTTTTTTTTTTTTGGGTAAAGTTAGCATTTAGTTCATAACCAGCCTGAGAACATAGGTATGTGCATGTAAGAAGGTCGGTCTTGTGGTTACTGCATAATTTATGACTTACAAGTATGACTTCTGGGAGTCTGAAGGCCAGAGGTCTAACTTCTCTACCTCATATGTAATCAAGTATTTATCACTGACTATCAAAGCAGCATGTAATCAGTCAGGCTCCAAGTTACACACACAAATACTTACTGTAGATTCCTAGCATTTGAGATCTTGAAATCTTTGGGTGGGGAAGTTAGTATTCTCATTCTGAAACTTCCCTGTACAAGCTGCATGCTACTAATGCTCCCTTACTCTTTGCACGGAGCATCTGATTTATGGTGGTGTTTGTGCAAAGAAAACAAGAGTGGAGACTCTTAACAAGGAGTAATTCACCCCAAATTAACAGAAAAAAAGACATCCATCTTCCTCAAGTTACATACCAGAGTTGTGTTGGGTCATTCTTTTGGCTAAGGTCTCTTTTTTGGGGATAGGTGGATCTAGGTGGGTAGCAGTGTCTGGCAATATACTTGATAAGAATGTTTTGAGACCTTCTGCAAGTAACAAAAAGGTGAGTACAATGTGCTGGTTGGTCTCAAGTATTTTAGGATGAGTAGACTCCAACAGGCTGTGCGATTCAAAACTACAGATGTAGGTTGACTCAGCTCTCCTCTCCTGCAGCCTGGGAGTAGTGCCCTCTGCCTTAGTCTTACATGACGCCACTCAGTGGCTAATGTTTAAGTGATACATCCTGGGACCATCATCTTCTCATGCTGTTTCCATAACAATGTAGGAGCTGACAAAACAGCAGCCTTGAGGAGAATCTCAGAATCGGCAATTCTACTTGTTTAAAATTAGCATACCACACAAAGAAAAAAAAAAAATATGCAACCTCCTTGAACCTACACACACACTCACTTTATGCACCGCACCTTCCTCAGTTGATAGCTGCCCAGTGCTGGAAGGACACATGTATTTTAAACTGCTGCTGCTATCAAAATGTAGTTTAAGAGCTGAACTCCAAAAATGCTTAGCATTTATTGGCCTTTTATTGACTGTTGCATCATAAGGACTGAAGAAGTAATAAGAGCAATGGCAGCAAGTCTGAAAAAACAGATGGGCTTTCTCTCCCAGTCTACTGGAATCATTTGAATTCCCTCTTTTAAAAAAAATGGATTGAGAAATTCATGATAATAAAACTGTGGTTATCACAGTTTCCTAGTTAATCTATAATCTTTGCAGGAACACTGTGGCAGCAACATAAATCGTTAGATTAAAAATACACTCAGGCTGCCATCACCATATGAGCACTGGAATTGGGAAAGCCCAGTTGTCACTGCTTTATGCCAGGCTTCAGTTTGCTGTGCCCAAAGCTGTTATTTTTTAACCTCTTCAAATTTGTTTATTATTTATTTTGTTTACTTCCCCTTCTACAACCTTTGTTTCCTCTTTATTTATAGGCTGAAGCTCCTCGTTTGTTTTTGGGTTTTGTTGCTATACAGGCATTTAACTTCTTAACAGCACCTTGGTTAAATGGATTTGATTTGTCCTGCAGTGTCCTAGAGCGGGGTGGTGAGGAAAAGTCTAAAAAACTGTCACTGAAAGGACTCATCTTCAAAACAATCGTGCCCTATTTTAAAGGTAACACACATTCAGGGGAGTCGCATTCATAAATTCTAGGTAGATTTGTTATGGCCAAATCTGAAATTGCTCAGCGCTCACCAACTGCCAGCGAGAACTGTGGTAGCTGCAGGTTTTCCGGCCATTCTTTAAAAAGTCTGGTCACTTCAGCTTGGGGGCTGGCACAGGATATGTGCATTGTTCTGCTCTTTCGAATTTTTTTCCCTTACAGACTCAAACTCGGATTAACTAAACTTTCCCTGTGAAAGAATTAATTTTACAATATGCATCCTGTTCCCTGCCACCCCATCACAGACTGCTGAAATAAACCCAGAATTCCTTCCCCACTGCTCCAAAGTCAGTGTGATGAAGTCAATAAGTAACCTCAGCCCCACACCTGTGCTATTAAATTCTTTGACCGAAACCAAAATTTCCCAATTCCACCTTTTTACAAAACCCTATACTTTCTCATTTACAAAGGATCCTTCAAATGAGGAGGAAAGGCAAAAGTCAAAGCTGAGCTGTGTACACAAGCACAGAACAGAATTAGGATCACGATATTCAACGCCATTCGGGACCAATAGCCAATTACTCCTCACAGCTTTACACAGCTTTACTTAGATAAATGATGAAAAGCAAGTCAAAGCTGAAATCAGAGCAAGGCAGCCATATAAAATGATCTCTTTGGAGAGACTGTGGGACCCATGTGAAGAGGCAGTTGTTTTCATCTCTGGTCAGGCTTGGCTATGAAAGAATTTCAAGCAGCATGACCTATTTCTGTGTTTTATCCTTTCCAAACCCAACAACAGCTGAGAACACACGACCTGAGCTACTCAAGTGACAAAGATGAGTAAACTCTATCCAAGTATCTCTGGGTTCGTCAACATGAGTCAAGCCTCTAGCAACATGACGCAAAGACATAAGATAGCATTTTAAATTGCAATTACAGCAAGTTATTGTGAAAGTAAAAATTCTTCCCTCCAGACTTGGAAAGCCAAGCCAGTGTCTGCCCCCTTTTAAAGATGCACCTACTCTACTTTTCACTTACATATACCCATAATAAATAGTTTTCTGGGTATATTACTAAGAGTATTTAAGTAGTGTTTCCGTGTTCAAAGGAATTCTCCTTCCTGTACAGTTCATACAGAAACATGAGCCATGTTAAACTGCAATTGCAGAAGGTAGTATAATTTAGCATCCAGATGGAAGATTAAAATTTTTTTTAAAAGAGAGTTGTATTAGCTGAAATTATGCTGCCCAATATTAGTTAACAGCATATCATGGATCCCACAGCAATAAAAGAAAATAAAAAAATCTTACAAAGACCACGTCCCAAGACTGCACAAGTCACTCTCCTACCATGAAAAACATCAAGCTGTACATATATAAAAACAGCATCCAGCAATGCTTTCTGTACAGAAACTATTTAATTCATAGGTTTTCTGCAATGCAAACCTTGTTTGAAGAAAAGAGTGGAACATTAACCCTGGAAAGTCAGTGTACTTGAAGCACACAGGGACCCAGAAATTTTCTGAATTGCCTGATCCCATCTTAGCTTTTGCATTATTTAACAGCACTTCTTGAACACAGATGCATAGCTGCTGTCTGCCTGACCTAAGCTAGGACACATGCTGATTTTATCCATTTAACAGATCATCTCGTCAGTACAAGCCCAATGTTACCGTTGTATTAATTTAATATGAATATAATTAATGTTGTAACAATGAAACAAATTGCCTTTGAAGGAAGAATCTTCTAAATTAAAGGAAACCAGTTAATGACATAACAGGACCTGATGTCCCCAATTAGTATTTTTTTGTTGTTGTTTTTTGAGGACAACTGCTATAGGTTGTTAATTCATAGATTCATTTCTGTCCTCAAAAATCCTGGATTAACTATTTTATTTTTTACGTGCATGCTGGAATTTTTTACCCAAAATGCGTAAGAATTAATGGAAAGCCAATAATTGAAAATTTTCACTGAAGATCATTGTTTAATATTTGCAGAACTATTAAAAAACATTCCAATCAATGGTTTTTATTACAATCAACGATTTTTCTGCCCCCACCTGATAACGAATGTCACTTACCATATTAATTTACAAAGTCCTATACAGGTCCCTCCAGTAATCCTTCCCAACACTTCTATAGTTAGGGGATTTAGGCTTCTGGCTGATTGGTCATTTTTTCTGGTGCTACCCTAAAGGCAGTTTTGTGAGCAACTCTCCTGAGGCAGAGCTTCAACATAACCCTCCAAAGTGACTAAAAATGCTAAAGAAGCTAACAAAAAAGGCTTCTCATCATGCACAATGTTCTCAATTTCATTAGCTGCAAAGACAAAATAATACTTTGGTTTTTCTTCTGCACAAATCCCATAATAAAGCGATGTTAGTGATCCGATCAACAACAGATATCCTTTCCACTGCAAAAAACAGACATTGTTGTTTCCCATGGGACAAGTTTCCAAATGGAAAAAATGAATAAAAAGAAGAGATTAGATTTTTTAAAAAACAACCCTAATCTAATGCTAAAAACTGTGTGGTCTACTGCTATTGCAACTATCACATCTGTAGTTTTATACCAAGGAACAGGAGATAATTTAAGATGTGATAACTAAAAAAAAAAGTTTCTGCACTGTGAAATCCCGATATCAGAAACCCTGGGTAGGCTTAAAATCTACAATCTGAGGGAGTGTTAGGAAAGAACTTTCTGACAACCCACATTAAACACAGAACAGATCACTGGGCAAAAGCTTCAGCAAATCAACTCTAAAAGAAGAGACACATGGTTTCTAAAATAGGCCCTGATAATTTTATGCATACAAGTAGCCCCACTGACTTCAGAGGTATTACTCACTTGCATAAACCGGTCAGATTGGGGGCACCTTTTACTATGCCTGATATTTTATTCTAAAATCATTTTTACTTTAAATGACACCAGTGATGAGTTGCAGCTACAAACATCCATGCTGAATCCTGATTTTGGAAGCCATTCACAAAGTTCACTGCTGTCTGGGTTCAGGCCCATCCCTAAAGTTAATTAGAATAGAAAGTTTAATGGGAGAGACCAGGATTCAGTGTGGGAAAGGAGCACACCAGCTATATTTGTAGGACACAACAGTGGGAAAGTTTGAAATATCACGCAGCAAGATGCGTAGGGATAAGTTTTCATGTATGCAAAAATCCTCACAAACCTTTGTCCACCATGTTCAGAGCATCAGCTTTAGCGGGAGTTGTACAACAAGCTGCCATAAGTAGTTACAAACAATGGGCTTTTGCTGTGCCCAGAAATCTTTATAAACACACTTATTTTCATTGTCCCATTTTAGATTTAACTTCACTACTTTTGATCTGTTCTTATTTATACTGATCTGTTCTTAAGTATATTGCATCATTCATAAATATATGTTAATAACACTCAATTTCTCAATGTAACAACTGGGTAAGTCTAGGACAAATGTTTCATTTCATAAGGTAAATTTGACCAAAAAGGGTATTTACAGATCAAAGGTGCTGTCCTGTTATCACCAGAAACTGATCTGTCGTGTTTGCCAACAGACAGAAGCATCACCTAGAAATGTGCCTCACCTCCAGATAAGGGACTGGCCCATACATGTAAGGATCCTGTATCTTTAGATGTCAGCAGCCTTGTGACCAGCACCCGTCTGACATCTGGCTGCCAGAGCTGCTCCAAAGAAGGTGCACAGGGGAGGGAGAGCAATTCATCTCCTACCCCCATTCCAGCACCTTGGTGCCCAGGGCTCCTGGACGGGGTGCTGGAATGGTGCTCCCCCATATTACTGGATGCGAACAGCAGTGGAGACCACCAAAGTCAAAAGGGGGAGGATGCTGCCACAGCACTGCACCCCCACTAGATCCACCCCTTGAATTCACCCATTGATCCAGTGGGTCACTTGCCTTTCACTGCTGCTAGTGTCTCCCTCAGGCAGTTAGCATAAAAAAAAAAATGTAAACTTTAATTGTCAAGAGCCCTATCAGCACTACAAGGGCCCAAAGCCCACTACAATACCGAACAATAATTCTTCTCATCCATGTTATGCTATGCCTAGAAATGATAGGGAACAGTTATGACATCCAAACCACTCTTCAAGAATGGCTATGCACAGGGTACCGCAAAGAATACCATCTGTATTAGTAATTACTGTCAGGGCTCCATCTGGACCAAGAATTTGGCAAGTGTTTTACTGGAAGAAGATTGATTTTGAAAAGCAGACCCGTACACCCTTGAATTTCCCCCTTTCCTTCCTGTACAACATTTGTGCTTGCCTGAGGATTTTACCTCTGTTCTATCCTCTCCACTCATCTTTGGATCTTGTTACAAACCATGAAGGAAAACCACGGCGACCCATGGGTTTTTACTTCAGAACTGCTTGCAACATTTTTTTAAAATAAAGAATAATCCTGATTTTTAACAGTCTGCAAAACAACCCTTGTTCACATTCTCACCCCCTCTCAAAAAAAGGGAATGAAAGCAAGAGAACTGGAAGTCTGCAAAATCTAAGATACTATTAACACACAAGATGTTAGTGCTAACACAATGCCAGTGCAGTATAGTCGCACCCTAGATCAGTGTGCAGCAAATTCCCTGTTGGCTAGAAGTGGGTCTTGAGCCTGGTCACTCACACTGCTGGCGAGCATCCTCACCACCAAGCTGTTGGATGTTTGGTAGTAGGCTTGTCAATCCCAATCTGCTGGAGCTCTTCTGTTTGTATAAACAATGACATTTAATTGGCCAGAGAGATACAGGCCATCTGACCCAGTGGTCAGGGACCCAACTTCAGCATCTGCCTAATTCAGCGCAGGGACCTAAACCTGTGCCTTTCGCATTCCAGGCAGGTGGCCTAACCAGCAGATTATTCTCCTCTCTCCCCCTCTAGTTGCTCTATAAAAGACAACTGGCCTGGTATTCTTGCAATGTCTTGAAAAGGCTTGAGAAGCAGGAAATCAGTTTACCACCCAGAAGGAGATGGCATGTTCCAGTAAGCAGGATGCCAGAAAAGGGTTTGGGAAGTCTGCACTCTGCTGAATTTCTGCTTTGTGATCTGGAGCAAGTCACTTCACCTGAAATCTGCCCCTTGCACTTAAGACACTGACAGCCAGATCCTATTTCATCTATTAGGTGCCTAATTGGACCTAGGCACCTAAGTGACATCTACTGCTGCTGCTACTGAAGTCCCTGAAAAGCAATTAAAGAAAAGAAGTGGACTTACTCTTCCTTGGTTCATTCTTGTGACTTAGACTTAAGTCCCAGATAATGGAATATTACTAAAACAGGTGAATTAATATTTTTTTCAGGGATGGACTTAGAATGAAATAGGGACACACTTAAGATGCCTGAGTCCACTTCAGTGTTTAAAAAGTGGGAGGGAAGCAGGTCCTTAGACTGTGGCAATGAGCAACAAAATAAACCTTCATATATTACTGCCTCAGAAAATTCTAATATAAAGCAAGCCAGAGCTGCAGAGACAGATGTCCAAGATTCAAAAACTCCACACTTCTAAGCACAGAAAAACCTTGCATAAGCCCTAGAGCTTCTCAGTAGTGACCCCTGTGGCCTGAGCTTATCCAGCCAGCTTCCTCAGAAATCCAAGTGATGTGATCTCACAAGCCAAGTAAAAGCAAGGCAGAGGTAACATACATAGATTTATTTTTTGAGAGTGGAAATAATTTAAATGGCTCTTAGCAGTACTCCAAGGTATGCGATAAAATCAAATTATATTGGGGGAGGGGAAAGATTGTAAAAAACAGACCACAAGAAATTAGATCTTTCAAAATGACTAGAATTTCACTAGATGAGATCTCCAACACCCTGATTTTTCATGTAGTGTCAGACACATCGCAAAGTCAGTTTCTCTGAAGTACCATATATCACACGTTTAAAAAAATCCCATGCCAAACAGTCATAAAAGAATAGGCTGCCGCTATAGAAAGAGTTTAACAAGGTAATAGCACTGGGGTTGCTCCTTTCACGTATCTCCTAGGGGTGTTTAGTATGGAATAATTCATTTAAAATGGGGGTGGGTTATTCTGTTTGAGACTTAAAACTTCATAAAAATTACTACGAATTCTTATGTTTAGAAAAGATCTTTTTCTTCTTTTACTCTCGTTTACTCTACCAGAACTGTATCCTTTCCTTTGTCGACCAATGTTGCCAGCATTTCAATTCCCCAGTTAAAAGACCGTTCAGTTCCAGAAATTATATGGAAAAATAAGGGATGAGACCCTTGAAATTAGCTTCAGAGATGTGTATTGTTTTTGTTGTACAACAGAGTAAGGTCTTTCCAAGGCATTCCAATGGCAACATGGTCTCTTTAAACAGTACACTATATGCTGGGTAGTGAAGTTGCTACCAATACACGAGATACCTTATATTAAAATAGGAAACGATGCACAAAATGTTTCCCTTTGTCACTAATACCTCAATACTGCGAGAGCTTGCGAGTGGAACTTAAAAGCACACAAGCTAAGAGATCTCCGACAGCAGACTAGCTGTGTTCATCTGACATCTGAATCATATTAGTTAATGAGCCACAGCAGCCTAAAAGATAAGATCTGGGATCTGAATTCTTGCTTATGAAGAGGTAAAAATAAGCAGCGAGGTAACGTTTGTGATGGTTGCTATGTTACTGTGCACTCTGGTACCCATGACCCCCATTCTGGAACGTTATCTGAGAACTGACAAAGTGCAAAAAAATGCTTAGCACGCACAGATGTTTAGTAATCCTGTGCCCACACCTTATCCAAAAAGACTTTTTGTCTATCGTTTCCAATGCTAGGTTTGATTGCCTAAACATCTGTGCATCAGTTACGTACCTGATTACTTAGAATGTAAACCTTTTGGGGGCAAAGGCTTCCTCCTTCTGTGTTCATACACCTATCACAATGGGCTCTTGGCCTAGCACTGGGGCTCATGGACACAGCCACATTGCAAAAAAATTATTTATATATACATACATACATACATACATACACACACACACACTTTCTTACATACAAATACACACTTTTCCTCAAAAAACAGCTGCTGTCAATTGTAGTTCGTGTTCTATATGAGAAATATGGTAATAATGATTTCTGCTGCAAAAGGGAACAGAAGTAAAAAGTAAAATCTATACATCATTCACAGGGATCAAAACAATGAGCAGGTTCTGCTCCCCAGATGCTGCTATTTAGTTATTTACTACAAGGAAAGACCCTTTTGTTTTCTTTTTTTTCCATTCTGCCTTTTAAGAGCAAAGTGTGTTTTATATTCCATGGTGTGTTGTATGCAACAAAATACAGTACATGGATGAAATGCGCTCACCTGTGGTCCAGTCTGGTAACCCTGCTGCAAAAACTCGCTGGGCTCTGAGGCATACAGAGGTGCTATTTCTTGGATCTGGGACTACTTTATATTACTCAGTTATTGGAGGGCTGTAGCCATGTTGATCTAAGGACATAGGCAGACCATTATTGTACTAGTTCAACATAAAACGCATCATGGCAGCCAAATAATAATGATAAACAAATAACAATACTGAAGAAAGCCAACCCACCTGCCCAGGAAGTCTCTTGGTATATAAAAATACCAGTTCTAAGATTGACCTGTAGCCCAAATACAGTCCGATTTGTCACCTGAGTTGCTGGACATTTAATTGTCTTAGTCTTAAAAAGGGATCACCCCTGTGTACATCTTGCAGAAAGGCATAAGAGTCTTGTTAATTTATGCAAATCCAAACCCTTGCCCCACTTACAAAGCTGGAACACAGATAAAGGAAGACTTTAAAAAAAATTCTGTCTCCATGTCATTGCGACTTGTTACCATAGCAGCCACGCAGGATGCGATTTCTATGGTAACTGTGCAGTACTACACATTTTTTATAAGTAATGATCCAAAAGGGCAACCACTTGAGGCTTATTTTTAGGCCAGTCTAAAGAAGCTTGTAGTAGAAGAAACAACCACCAAAACCCTGGGCTAAACAATCTTACCTGGTTAAGAAATACCAGTGCAAAATTGTGATACACCTTTAAAAAAACAAACTAACAAAAAAAGCAAAATGACCCCCACCCCCCGAAACCCAGAGACCAAAGTTTCCTCCTCTGTAAAACAATGACAGAAAAATATAATTCTCTCTCAATAAGTAACCTGCTAGTTCTATCAAAGGCAATACACCGTGACTGTTGCACTGCTTAAAGCCTCATTTTCTGCTTATTTCCTCCTCTTTCAAACCCAGTTTCAGTCAGGAGGGAAGAAATGTAAATAGGCTGCATAGCCCCAGACACAGCAGAAGACACATTTTTAAACATGTGTAACAAGGAAGTGTTTATCTTGCATGAGCTCCATAAACTGGTGGGTTTACAACTTTCAAAAAGGTGAAAGGCCTTTCGCTAGGTGTAACTACACCTGAACTGCCATTTTATGTCCCACCATTTAAATACCTAATTGTTTTAAATGTCCTCTCAGTTGCACGCCGAGTTCAAACTTTGGTCATTATGCTTTGGTAATGACTCAAATTCCTAAACCATGTTGTTCTTGGCATGTGTTTTTGCATAATTACTTCTGTAAAGAGGACATTACCATATAGAGCCTTCTGCATGCACTAGAAGTGCTTTTTCCATGGGTTTCCCCTCCCCCGCTCCCTCAGCCTAGGTTCTCAAATCAGATCCTTTTCTATATAGGTTTCCCACCAGGATCAGCTTCGTTTAAAAAACAAAACAAAACAAAACAAAACAAAACAACCAAAAAAACCTGTTGCAGTAAATTCCCCTGGTTTGCAACGAGAACAAGGAGGCCAAATTCAATCCAAGAAAGCTCCAATTCACAGCTGTTTGCTAACCTAACCTGATTCCCATTCATTCTATTAACCTAAGTATGAAACCTATACCAGAGATTTTGCCCTGACTGTACAAATGCTTTTCTTAAAACTCCATTCTGAAATATCCCAAAGTACAGAGTAAAATGTCACCGCACTAAGCAAGTGATTTTTCTTGGTCACTTGAATGAGATGTTCTAGGCAATATTAAATGTTTGAATCTGACAGACCATAAACTACATAAAAATTCAGACTACTGATTGGGAGGTCTCTTATGAATGCTTTCTTATAAAAACTACTCCAACACAGTAAACGTTCACGTCCCCTTACAGTGGATACAATGTGCAGCTCAAAAACCCACACAATTCCTGCAAGACAGAAATAGTAAAAATAATAGGTGAATGGTCTGATCCTCAGCTGAGGTATATGAGCAAAGCACCAACTTCAGTGAAGATATGCAAGTGCAAATCCTTGGAAGGGAAGCTAGTACAGTCCTTGTCCTTTGGAAGGGAAGCTAGTACAGTTTGGGTTTTTTTCAGGCAGGTAGCTCGTTAATCAGGATTGCAGAAAGACATATCTGGATTCTAGCTTCCTACGATGCTGAGACAGCTCTTTTTAGCATGGGTTTGGTAGAACTTTTCCAATAGTGTTTGTAATTACTTTTCTTGTTTTTCTTTTACTATTTCCTTGTGTCACAATCAAAATGAATGTTTAAGTTCATTTCCCTAACAGCTCACTTTGCCACATGATGCTGCTGGGTTAATAAGAAATCCAGGTAAACTGACAAACAGAGTTGCATACACTCAGTATCAATTTTCCATAGGATTCACCAGAACTGAAGGGGACAAACTGTACCATTAAAGTGAAATGAAGCATCTCTTCTGAGCGAATGGAGGCATGGACTGATTTAAAAAGCTGCCCCCCCCCCATCCTCAAGGAATAAAATACAGAGCTGACAGCCCTTCCCTGCCACCCTGCCCTATGCAGAATCACAGAAAATTAGGGTTAGAAGGAGGTCATCTAGTCTGGTGGTTCTTAAACTTTTTTTTTTACCAGGACCCATTTGTTAAACCTATTGATGACCAGATCCCCAACCCAGTAAATAGTTTAAGTAGAAAACACACAAGTATTTTGGCCCCAATATACTTATTACACACTACAAGTTAAAGCAGCTCAACAGTCTTAATTTTAAAGACAGAAATCAACATCAACAGGAAATCTTTAATAGCAATATCAACACGTGGCTCTCCATTACTCCCAAGTGACATTCATCATTGTGAGTTGCCAGTGCCCCTCACTCCTGACTTGCAGCTCCCCAGCCCCTCACTCCCAACCACTCACTCCCCACCCCCAGGCACCAGGCCCCAGTGGGTTGGGCAGGTGGGCAGGACTGTGGGGTGAGGGGCAAGGGTACACGCCCACAGCAGGCATGGGACTGCAGCCTGGGCAGACCACCACGGGCAGAAGCCACCCTCGTGGCCCAGCGTATAAGACCCACAGCTGAGCACTGAGACTCACTGCTGCCACTGCCACAGCTGCCAGGACCTCCACACCAGCCATGCCTCCAGCAGCATGAGAAGTAACAGATGAGAGAGCACTGCCCTCACCTCCTCCCACTGCCTGTGCACCAGGCTGCAGCTCTACCCCACGATCATGGCCTGGCCACTGCCACTCCCCACCACCCCTCCAGAGTAGAGCCACAGCCTGTGGGGAGCGGTGGTGGCAGGAGGCAGCGAGGGCAGTGTGGTTTCCTCTCCCCCTCCCCTCCCCATCCATTACTCCTTTCACAGTCTTTCCGCCCTGCTCTGCCATCTTGCACCAGCCCTGCCTGCTAGGCCGCACAAATCCAGTTGGGTCAAGCTGCAGCCCCTTGCCCACTGTGAGTGCACAGATCTGGGACGATTACTTCCCTTGAACTGCTGGCAATGCTCCTACTAATGCAGCCCAGGATGCCATTAGCCTTCTTTGCAACAAGGGCACACTACTGGCTCATATTCGGCTTACTGTCCACTGTAACCCCCAGGTCCTTTTCCTTAGCCAGGCAGTCCCCAGCCTATAGTGGTAAATGGGATTGTTCTGTCCTAAGTGTAGGACTTTGCACTTGTCTTTATTGAACCTCATGAGATTTCTTTTGGTCCAACCTGCCTCAGCCCTGTCCTGAAGAGATCCCCTTTACACCAGTTGCCAGGGCTGTTCAATTGCTAATTTTAGGGGTGCACAAAACAGGCCATATTAGATTCGGAGTTGGCCTAAATCGGGGACAGTGGTTTGATTTCTTGATTCAGATCACTGTCCCCAGTTCGATTCAGCTAAATCTGAAACTGAAGATTCGATGCTTATTCAGACATAGACACAGCTTTAAATGTTTTTTCTACATACCTCAAGGTACCAGGTGTGGCTTGTGAACACTGCAATGCTGGGGTGGATGGAGCATTGCATTGCATTGCATTGCATTGCATTGGTCGGCAACCAACCACAGGGGACCCTGGGTGCCCCCCAGACCCAGGAGCAGGAGGCACCAGTCGACAAGCTGTGTGGGAGTACAGAGGCCTCCCCCTGCAAGCTCCCTGGCAGACTCAGAAGCTGTGTCTATAATCACCAAATCTTTCCAAATCAATTCAGAGGGTTCTGATTTGATTCGGAGAGATTAAAAGGGTCTCCCGATTCAAACTGGATTGGGAGATTTGGCCTGAATCTGCACTAAATTGAATCAGGGACCAAAGCTTCATGCAGCCCTAGCTAACTTCCCTTTTGGGACAAACAGTGAAGGGTACCGATTTTGGGGAGGTCCCTGATCTGAGCACCTTGAATTGGATTATATAATCCCCCCAAAAAAATTTCACAAAAGCTATTGAGAAACCTTCACACAACAGCAGCTTCTGGTCATGACCAGGCCGGACAGGATTTGAACCAGTGAACTAACGGTGAAAATGTTCTGTATCTCCTTCACCCATTTCCTTAGAAACTCTTGTCAACTCCCATCAGCACAACCCCCTTGTTAAAAAGCAGATTCTAACACTGTTCAAATCTGCTTCTTAACACTGTCAACTTAAAACGTTTTTTCTTTACTAATGAGAGGGGCGAGGATTTCTTAGGGTGTCTTTTATTGAAAAACTGCATAGTTGGGATACAGATAGACAAACTTCCGAATGCAAGATATTCTTCACCAGGTCATATCTTTACTAATAAAATTAAATGAAATTAATTAATTAAAAATGCCCACTGCAGGCCTTTTGCTTCCCCCAACTGTACCAACCTATAGGAAAAGCTTTAGGATTGAACATAGCAACAACAAATTGTGCCTGACTTTTTTTTTAGCCTGATCTGGCAAGATCTGGAAAATGAAAGATAAACTTCCAGACTTTAGCAGGAAACAGACAGAATTATTACAGCTGTGTTCCTTATTCTCTGCAATGAAACCATGCAAAAGAGCCACAGACCAATGATATAACAACAAAACCTGGTGCTCCCCCACTTCACAGGGGCCTTTTCACTAAACAAAGTAAATCTTAACACAGGTGAGATGGCTTCTTTCCAATCTGGCCAGCTGGCACAAACAGAAAGCAGCAGAATTGATAACTAAAAATCATATCAAGAAAATATTTTGGGTTTTTTCTTCCATCTGCCCTTACACTTACAGCATGGATTGCATCTTTAGACACCCTGTTACATCCTTCAACAGGGTGTGAAGGACACTGAACTTTGCCTTTCCAACGGACATTTTTTACAGCTCTTCCTGCAAACAGACATGGAAAATACCTGCCATCCAGGAAGATAAACAATGCTCAGTAACAGCTCACAAGAATGTGTACTCTGAAAAGCTTGCAAATATTAGAGACAAAAATAAACATCCAAATCTTAACGGGTACTAGAGCAAATGACACAGCTCCAGACTCTTGACCAGCTCCCAATAAGTGAGAAAACGGGGAGAAAAAAAAAAGTTTGATTTTGAAACTACCCAAGCTACAAGATGCAGAGAAATGAAGACAGATGGCCAGTTCTGCAGCAGGTTTCTACCATCAGCTCACAGCAGGGCAAGAGCCAGCTTAAAATGAAAGTGCACGAGTCGGCCTTGCTAGTCTGCACAACAGCCAAAGGCGGGGGAGGGAAATGAGGATTTCATTTCCCTTAAGCATCTCATCTCTTTGACCCTTAGAGTTTAATTCCAAGCTCGAATACAGCTCTGACGTCTGAAGGTGTTACCCTATCTCCAATTAATCAAAGGAGAGCTCTGTTTAAGCAGCCCCCTCTTAAGAATCCCATGGCTGGGCTAGGAATTTGATCTCTGTCAGGGCTGTCAACAGATCCTCCTCTAGCTTCTCCTTTGCTTTTGTTTTTATCGGGCACAGCTCAGTGCCTCTGGAGCGAAACTCCCTTGGACAAAGCAGGGAGATAGAAAGCTGCTTAGTAGGAGCTTTGCAGTGATCTTTGGCTTGGTGACTGGTAACTAACCTATGCAGCCACTGAGGACACAGAATCAATGGGGGTAGGTTCTCTGCTCTTAAGTTACCACTTACAATGCATTACTGTTTAAAAGTAGAGGCAATGTAAAACTTAATTAAGGCCACTAGTCAAAATAACATCCACCTATCAGGCTTCTTTTCCATCTAGTCAGATGGAATCTTTTCCACAGGGCCATTTCCTGATCACTTTGGATCTTTTAATTGCCAGGGTGAAAAACAAGCAAACATTTCTTCTCCAATGAGCGTAAAACACCTGGTCCATTAACTTAAGAAAGGTCAGTTTGGTAAGCTGTAGAGAAATAATTGTGTCCTCAGAAATCAGTTTAGTCTCAGAAAGAAAATTTACTGCAGCAATTAGCTTAAACCTGGAGTGAAATCCATGCAAAAATCACTGCGATGGGCTTTGACGCATTGCCACAGAAAAGAATGCTTCATTTCAGCAATCCCTAATAAGCTACCAGAAAGTCATCTTTTCATCACCCTCTACGAGGTAAGAGTGAAAGAGGTGTCTTTCTTTCAGACTTCCTGTCACTTCTGACTTAGAAAAAGTGTAACATGGTCCTATGCCTCATATGCTACCTGATATCAGCAGTTTTCAAAGCCTTCTTCAACAAATCAGTCAAACAGGTTTCTAACCTTTGTTCAGTGGCTTATGATCAGGCTGTTTTAGATAAACACCACCGTACTTTAAAAAAATTAAATGCCCATGAGACACACCAGATGCCTGAAACAAGACCTTTAAAAGGTTAGTCTTGTGAGACTCCATCTAAATTTAGTCAAGGCTTTCTTTGGCCCTTCCATGCCAGACAAGCAGCGCTCTCAGAACAGTTCATAGATTCAAGGGTCAGAAGGGACTTCAGTGGGCCATCTAGTCTGACACCCTGCCCCTGGCAGGCAAGAAAAGGGTCACCAAACCTGTAGTCAGGTGAACACAGCCAGGGTTCATCTTCTGCATTAGACACCTCAACCTAATCCATCTAAACTTGCACATTGAGCTGCACCACAGTACATTCGGGCCTAATTCTGTGAGGCCCTGAGTACTGCCTGCCAAAGGGTTGAATATATCAACTTCCATCGCATCCCAGTGAGATCTGAGGTATTTAGTAGAAGGTTGAACAGGCACTCAAAGAAAAGGCACTTGACACTATCCTTACATATGTGCACCTCAGCTTAGCTTGGCAAGCTCTTCTTCCCATGCATTCAGCTAATTATTTTATTTCTCTATTGTTTGAGAACAAAAATTACATTTCCCACTTAAATCCAGCATGGATTATATAACATGTATTGTATATAAAAGGCCCTTTATGAGACATGGAACCTTACTTAATATAAACTGTACTGCAGAAATACTTTTTTCCCCTGATAGGTTCATCTGAGTTTGATATCATTCAGTGTGATCCTGTTGGTAATTATGACTGTTGCTGTATTCCAAAATTATACTGAAAGGTCTGTAAGACAACGTAGTTCAATGGGCTTGGGGAGAAGAGAAAGTAAAGCCCGAATGCATTTCTTTTCTGCCTAGCATTTTTCTAGACAGGCACCTGGGTATATTGGGAGGTAACTGTAGGAATCAACAATGTGACATGATAATGAGGCCATTTATCTAATGCTTGCCCTAACAGAAGGACCTTTAATTAAAGCCTGAAATACATCTAGAGCAGTATTTGAGAAATACAAAACTTAACAACTCTCTCATTTCCTACTCCATTTCAATCCTTTCAACATCCCTTATGAAATTTTAATTCCAGTGGGAAAGAACCTGGCAGGGGAGAAGAGAACTAGTGTCTCAGCGCAAGTTCATTTCCTGAATCCTGTAACAAACTTCTTGTCACCACCACACAATGGTTTGCACAGTGGAGGACTAAGACTTACCAAACAGGACTTGTCTAACATCACTAACTGCTTCCCCTCTGACTTGCGCGCGCGCACACACACACACCTTTCTTGCTGTCTATTTTTTTCCCAATTTGTTTGATGAAGACAACACCTCAGAAGGTGAGGCCTTGCGTCTGTCTCGCAGTCCTCTTCAGCCTATAGAAGAATATATGAATTGGGAAAGAACAATCCTCCAGTTGCACCATGAGGATATTGCAACACACGTGAATTTTTAAATGGGGTGAAAGGAAGAACACACTGTTTTACAGTCAGTTCATGGTAGAAACCAGACAGTCAACAGTGCATCATCTCAAAAAACCTCTTTCCCTGCAGCTCCCCATGGCTCTCTCTCCTTCCCTTGTTAAAAATGGTTGTTGTAGCAGATGCAAAGATTATCCCAGACTCTAATCCATGTGTAAATCTCCTTGCAAGTCCCTAAATTCTATGCAGTTCACCAACTTTCTATTCCCCAAGGGGCTCTCCATTAAAGCCGGCCCCTTCATTTTTTAAAATCAAAGGGCATCTCAACGTGATCTTAAATGTTGGGATTTTCATGCCAAGATGCCCAGTTCCCTCGGAAAGTCAGTGGAAGCTGAGCTGCTAACTCTCCAGCTCTTGCTTAGGGAGTGAAAGCTGTAACTCCAGTATTATCACACAAAAGGTACAGTTTAATAGGATGATTCTCCCCTATGGCATTAGCCGGGGTATTCCTGACTAGTAACCCATGCAACAGGACTGCTTTGCTGCTGGAAAACGCAGCATAGAGCACACAAACCAAGACATTTCTAGCTCACATGGAGAAGTAGCATATTGTCTTAGCCATTCTTATGGACAATGCTAAAGCCATCCTTAATAAAGGCTCTTCCATTGTGAACACCTCCAAACATAAAAATCGGGTGTGGAAAATCACACAGGCTAAATTACTGTCTTAAAGGTAGGGTGAAGCAAAACATGGAATTTCTACCATATGGAGATTCCAACAAATTTCAACATTTGTTATCACCCAAATCAGGATAAAAAGATAAAATCTGGCAATGTCAGGCAAGGGAAATTCCAAAATGTTGGAAAAGATGATTTTGGTATCCCTGATATCAAAATGCTCAGAACATGTCAACACAACTGGAACGCTTCGTTTCAAATCAGTTCGTTATGAAACTGCATTTTTCCACATTGGTGGATTGTCTCACAGGACCCGTAACATGGGAATCTAACGTCACTGATTTGTCTCATAGGCTGTTCTCCCCTGATTCTCCCATGCAACACTTATGATGTGCCACGCAATTTAGTCAATGGGAATCTGCATTGCATCATGGAAGAACTAGACCTCCCTGAACCCCACAGAGAGTATGCCAAACTTCAACTCCTGCAAGGCAACACTGTGCTAAACAAATGCAAACTGAAACATTCCAGGTCAGTTCAGGAAAACAGAAACATAGAATTGGAAAGGAAAATGAAAAGTCTGAGTCAGGTCAAACCAACCTGAAATGAAAGGACAATTAGAACAAACAACAAAAAGAAAACAAAACTTTTTGGCAAAAATCAAAATGTTCCAATCCAAAATCATACAGATGAAAATTTTTTGCCTTCTCTACTGAAAGCTCTTCACTCATGATCTTTCCTCCCCTCCTCCTCCCAAACCTTGTACCCTCAGAGTATACAATTTTGCTCTTTCTCCAGTGACAGGTTTTTTTTAATCCAAAAATGCTTCATCAGATATTATAAATTGTATCTCAGTATCCTGAGAGAGCAGGTTTTCTTGCTGCCATTTTACAGATGGGAAAATTAAGGCACGCAGGATTTGTGTGATTTATTTAGCTAAACAGGACTCAGACTTTATGTTCTCTCTAATCCTGTATTTTAACCACTGGACTGTTCTTCCCCGCTGTCACTAATCTTCACCTCGCTGAGCCCCAAGGGAAGTGGTGAATACATAATGCCGGTCTCAGGACAGGGTATGCAAGTTTAGAGACCGCAAGCATCACTTCTACAACAGACCCTGGTGGAGGCATAATAGCCCCTCTGTGCACTCCTAGTAAAAAAAACTCCGCAGACGGTTTCTAAATCAAGGCAACAGAAACATGAAGAAATCTCACAAAACATCCAAGACAGTAACACAACCCACCAGAGCAGAAGGAGTTAAGTTTTATTAAAAGAGGACATTCTTTTCTGTAAAGCTGCTTACTGTGCTCAAAACCCAAAGCCAGGACACCAAGAATGGGAAGTAGAATTTCTGTACATGCGTCACTGATTCTAGGTTCTCCTTTTCTTTTGTTGCTGAATTACTGTAACTTGCATGTTTGGGGGACCTCTGCTAGACTAACAACAAGAATGTCATTCTCTAGATCCACTGAGCTGAAGAACTATCATCAGCCCCTGTGGAATTTCACTAATCAACTGATTTGATGAAAAGAGAAAAGGCTGTTGTAGCTAGTAGGAAATAATAAACCACAGTGTTTTAAAAAGTTATGCCATTACAACCTGCTCATTGCAATGACGCCAAGATGTTGGGTTTGCTTAAAAGGAGATTGTTAAAAGTAACTGTTAGAGTATGTGCAGCAACTCTTTCCCCAAACTCAGAGCAGTTAATGACAGTAGTTTTGGCAAGAGCATGATTTATCCTGACTTTATACAGCATATATCCTCAGACCATGCTGCTTCAAAGCACTTAGCAAATATTAACTAATGTATGTCTGTAAACTGCCTAAGGATACAGAACTGTTTAACACCATTTTTGCAGCTAGAGAAACTGAGGCTCAGAGAGATAAGGCATTCCCTCTTTCCAGAGTAAGGTAAGAGTCTGTGTGAAAGCTGGAATTAAGTACTGGGAAGTTCCAATGCACCAAAATAAGGATTTTGACACCCTACCACAGCACAGTATGACTTACTTTAACAGTGCAGCGTACTTCTATTGCAAAAGCATCTAAAGGCTTCATTGTGTTGAAATTGTGCAAACACATAGTAACAGACAGTGTATTTATACTATATACATTTAACATTGTTAGTGCAGTCCCAGGATGCTTGGTGCAGTAATGAGACAGATGAAGATATAGAAACTTTGAATGACCACAAGTATAGTGCAAGGCCATTCAGGGTGAAGAATGAGTGCTCTTAGTTCTTTAAATAATACACTGCCATATAAAGACCGCAATTCTGAGTTCAGGGAGCTTCCTACTTGTAGTGAAATTAGCCTATAGCAGCTTTTCTCAACCCATGGGTCACGACCCAAAATTAAGTTGCAAGAACATTTCAAAGGGTTGTGAGCTGCAGCAGGACAGAAGCACAACAGGAAGGCGCCTGTCCTTCTAGAGGGGGAAGGGTGCAGGGGGGGGAAGGGTGCATGGCCGGGCTGGCATCACCGGGGCCGGTGCCCATAGGGGGTGGCGCAGCCGGGAGACGCTGTTCGGGGATGGGAGGAGCCATGACCAGGTTGCCTGGTGCAGCACAGCAGCCCCAGCACCAGCCCAGGGCATGGGGGGTGCCACAGGCCTCTCCTCCTGCTCCCTCCCTGCTGGAGCCAGACTTACTTCACTGCCGCCTGCATGAGCCAGAACCACCGCAGCCACTGTGCTCTGGCCCGAGCGGGACGGGGAAAGCTGAGGGGCCCTCTGGCAGGGCTGGAGGAGGCAGGGAGCTGCAGGTCAGGACTGAGGGACACCAGCATGGCCTGGAAGGAGGGGGGGGCAACAGACTGGGGATAAGGCACTGGCAGGGCCAGGTGGTATTTGTCGGGACAGGCCATGGATCTCTGCAAATGGGTCCCAGTAAGAAAAAGGTTAAGAAGCACTGGTCCACAGGGAAAGAATAGGGTGGGGGGCTTCTTTTTAAGAAGGCTTCAGCCACTGCCTCCCAAAATTCATTGCTTCATAGCTACTGTGCAGCAGAGCCGCACAAACAGAAGAGGAAGTCAATTCACTAAATAGGAAATATCAAGACTGACTAAATGAAAGATGTTCTTAATGCACAAAGTAAACAAATTGTAAAAATATTCTAATTCTTTAATTAATTTTAGGTGTTACTTGCTACTTCATTTCAGATTAACATATGGCGTTTCTTATTGCTAATTTTTCCATTAGCTTTTGTTAATGATTTTCAGTTTATTCACTGAGTAGCTGAAAAGCAGAGCTACTTAGGAAGTGGTTCACAACAATGCTAATAAAGTTTAAGAAAGATTTATTGTGGTAGTAGCATTCAGGAATCAATAATTGAGCACTAATCAGAGCAACTGAAAAGCCACTGTGTAATACAAACTCATCTGTATGCTTCATAGATGAAGAGACTGCAAACAGCTAGCAAGCAAGGAAGCTTGGTAACATAGGGAGGCTGCTTCATGAAACAGGGTGTCACGGCAGTCTTCAGAGGTGGACTCGGATTCCAACATATGTACTGACCTATTTTTCTACAGCCTCTATTATACATTCCTGCACAGGACTGAAAAAACGTCTTGGGGAACATTTCATGAATGGCATACAAAAGCTTTCTGGTTTTATATCCATGAGACCACAGAAAAATCAGAAATTCTCTCTCTCAGTCAATAAAATAACAAAAAGAAAAGGACTACAAGAGACACCATAGTTATAAGCTGATCCTGACTTTCCGCTTTATTATAGTTAGTGCTACGATTAGTTCATGTTTGTACAGGGTTTTAAAGGTATAAACCTGTCAGGAAGTGTTAAGAATTAGTATTTCTCAAAAAAAAAAAAAAACTGGCCAAGTTCGCCAATGACACCAAAGTTTGGGGCAAAGCATCCACTCCAGAAGATAGGCGGGTGATCCAGGCTGACCTGGACAAGCTCAGCAAACGGGCAGACGAGAACCTCATGGTGTTTAACACCGAAAAATGCAAGGTTCTCCACCTTGGGAGGAAAAACCTGCAGCACCCTTATAGGCTCGGCAGTGCTACGTTGGTTAGCACTACAGAAGAAAGAGACTTGGGGGTCATCATTGACCACAAGATGAACATGAGCCTGCAATGCGATGCTGCGGCTAGTAAAGCGACCAAAATGCTGGCGTGCATCCATAGATGCTTCTCGAGCAAATCCCAGGACGTCATTCTCCCCTTGTACTCGGCCTTGGTGAGGCCGCAGCTGGAGTACTGCGTCCAGTTTTGGGCTCCACAATTCAAAAAGGATGTGGAGAAGCTTGAGAGAGTCCAGAGGAGAGCCACGTGCATGATCAGAGGTCAGGAAAACAGATCTTACGATGACAGGCTGAGAGCCAGGGGACTCTTTAGCCTGGAAAAGCGCAGGCTCAGGGGTGATCTGATGGCCACCTACAAGTTTATCAGGGGTGACCACCAGGATCTGGGGGAGCATCTGTTCACCAGAGCGCCCCAAGGGATGACGAGGTCAAACGATCACAAACTCCTGCAAGACCGTTTCAGGCTGGACATAAGGAAGAATTTCTTTACTGTCCGAGCCCCCAAGGTCTGGAACAGTCTGCCAGCGGAGGTGGCTCAAGCACCTACATTGAACACCTTCAAGAGTAAATTGGATGCTTATCTTGCTGGGATCCTATGACCCCAGCTGACTTCCTGCCCTTCAGGCAGGGGGCTGAACTCGATGATCTCCCGAGGTCCCTTCCAGCCCTAACGTCTATGAAATCTATGAAATCTATGAAAAAAAAACACACTGCATTTTTTTTTTTTTGACGGAAAGATTCAGTAAAATTCCCTGAACACTTTTTGGGCTGTTAGATAGGAAAATATATTCTTTTAGGAGCTGGTCAACTGCTTTTTATTTAAACACAAAATAAATTAAAAGACTCCATACTTGCCGTGGACATGATCCTCAATAACGATAATATATCAGGTTTATGTAACACATACCTGCACATGCTTGATACCATGGCATCTGTTCTGTTTTTTTAAAAGTATCTACTTTCTTGTTGTGAAAAATCAAAATAGGCTCAACAAGTTAATCACAGCAGCAGCCCATTCAGCCTCAGTAAAGCAGAGAGACCCAAGTAGAGATGGATTCAATTTCTGAGTCTACCAGACTTTTTATATGACCTGGGGCAAAACGCAGGGCTCAGGTCTCCATCCATACAAAGGGGATAATTAGGGCATGAGATCATGACCAATTTACCATGATGTAAACTATGGCAGGGATTTACTGTGCGTCTGCTGCTACATAGTAACTGCTCACATGTGTGCTCCCAACCGCTCACATGCACTATCGTACTCCACAGCAAATGGAAGCTAAACCACAGTAGCTCTGCCCTGCTTTTACCTCAAGACAACCTAGTCACATGCTGCTGGCCTTAGATCACCTTATCCTCCCAAAACCTCCCTGAGATTAATGTTTCTGAGGCACTTAGATGCTACAGTGACAAGGACTGAGTAATTAGGAAAAATACACTGTGGGGATGGCATGCTGGATGTATCATATAGAAGAGTTAACAATAGCTGGATCACAAATGGGCTAATCTAAATTAGTACTAATAAAATGCTTTTATTCAACCCCACACTATCACATATTCTGTACTGCCCATATATTTGCAAAGAAATGTTATTTTAGATATGTGCTTGCTAAAGGTATACTTCTATAAGGCAAGGATAACAAAAGGCACCCACCCCCTTACAATTATAACATTTCAACAATTCTCTTCAGCACATGCCTTAATTACGCAACAAGCAAGTTTTCTTCAGAGTTGGTCAAAGCCTGACGTTCCAGCCCAAAACCTGACGCACAGACTCCCAAAGACATGTCTGCAATCCTGCAATCACACGGGCTATGGGATTACTCATATGCACAATGTTACCCTCATGTGGGAGCCTATGGGTGCAATAAGGGGTTGCTATCGTGAAGAGTCTCCGTGAAAGTCAAAGTGTATGCCAGTTCAGTCCTTACTGCGCAGCTGCATACACTGAGGGCTGTCTGATTCCAATCCTACAACATACTGAGCACCCTCAGTGAGATTTTAGGGCAGCCAGCACGTTGCAGGGCAGGTGCCATAAAAGCTGTCTGTGGATTCTTTAGGATCTTCATTCTTACGGTGGTTGACGCACACAATTTCATCTCCACTACGTCTGCTTGCCAACAGGCTGTCTGAAATTAGCACCGACCCACAGCGAGGGTGCAACCCTCCCCACCATCCCCTACAAAATAAACGTGGTGGTTCCAGTTCAAATAAAACAGAGCGTTCTCTCAGAACATCCAAAAGGCCTTTCTGCCTCTGCTCCATACTCATCGCCTCCAACAATTTTTGTTTATATTCCTATAATTCAAACCATTTTGCTATAGTTTGGCAGGCTTCACAGATTCAGCTGGTAAGTCATTAGGCCGCTATAGGAACTGGGACTTCCGAGGGGCTTGCTGTTGCTATTTTACTTAAATTACTTTTATTTGCCCTAAGCTTCATATAAAACCACGTCAAACCAACTTTACAAGGGTAAAATTGCAGCAGAAAGTCTCCAAATTCCCTGGCTCTCATCATTCCGAGCTAACCCATTGACACGACCATAGCAGAGCTTTTTAACATATGCGTGTGCATTCTCTCTGTACATGAGATACCAAACTGAACAGGACTCAATATATAACATTAAAGGGGATTTACTTGTGACAGCTGCTGCTAGCACAAATAGAGGTGGGGGGGAGGAGGGGGAAGGCCCAGGTTGACGGTGTGTCTTTATAATGGCTAACAGTCTGCCAATCATGCCATGTCAAGTGGGAAAGAGATACAAACAAGCACATAATTGACAGCTAACACCAGACTCTGAGAGCATAACGCAGATCAGTGGGAGCCGACCTTTTCTGGCAAGCATACCAAATTAGCCCTGTACCCTCCTCTCAAGTGCCATTCCCATCTCCTTCTCCTGCCCAATCAGCTGCTCTGCTTTCTGCTCCTTATCTCACCTGATGTTCTGCTTTTTGCTCCTGCCATGCTCCCTGCCTGACCTGCAGCTCTGCTTTCTGCTTCCTGTCTGATTTACTGCTCTGCTGTCTACCCAATCTGTTGCTGTGCTGCCTGTCATCTCCCCAGTCTGCCACGTGCCCTGTGCCACCCATAGCATTCAGGTGACATTTGGGCTCTAAAGCAAGGACTAACATCCCCAGCCTCCACATCATGGATGAAGCAACATTAAATTGCCTTTTAGTTTCTCTTTTTAAACTTGGAAACCCCACGCAGACAAAACCAGCTGTGGTGTCTCATTCGCTTGCCAATGACCCCCTGTACATGGTGTAGCAGCTAAGTGAGCTGGGGTAGACTAAGCCGGGTATCAGTGTTAGTTTACTACGACTGCACTGACTACATACACAAGAAATGCATTCTTCCCATCACTTCCCAGTCCTTAAGGAAACCAGAAGGGGCACCAGGCCAAGGTCTGGTATTTATGTAGACATGCTATCAGGTTTCCCACATTCAAAAATCTTGCTGCCAGGGAAGCATGAAAACTGCTTCCTACCGCCTTCATAGCAGACGAGGGAAAAATTAAGCAAATACGAGACATGATAGTTATGCCACTGATCTGTACAAGGGCTTAGATCTTATCATCACTTGCTGAAGTCATAGTCTTAAAAAATGTGCTTTCCTCTCATCACTAGCAGTCTTTCATATTCAAACTCAGTTCCTTCATTCTTGTTCTGCATGAAGTTGAGTCCAAATCCATAACCTTTTACATTAAGCCTTAAGATCTTCAGTTACCTTCTCCCTATATTTCCAAGATACACACCCACAAATGGAAGCCCTTTCTTCTGCATTTCTATCTCGACCCTTTCAACCCAGGAGAGGAGCGTCAGATCTGGCCTGTGGAGTCTCTCTGTGCAGCTGCAGAATCCAGGGTGCTTTGGCTCCATTGGTCAAGGCCGCTGGCAGCCAGCTTGGCTCGTCACTACCACTCCTGAAGTCACCCGCCAAATTCATTGCTGCCACTGCTCCCCTCACTACCGTCATCAACACTGGACCCACTGCCACCACCATGGCAGCCACTGCAGCTGCCCTCACATCCCGCGCTTAATCCAGCCCACAAGGAGCCCCAAAGTCTGGATCCACCCCAGAGCCCTAGGTGAGTTTGACACCCCTGGACTAGGACATTCAGATGACATGTTTACATCATCTGGAAAACAACGTGGAGAAAGGCTCCCCCATTTTACAATCTGAAGAAGTCTATGCTGGTACAATGCAAGGCAACCCCAGCCCTCTTCTCACCATGAAACTGAGACGCAGGCTCAAAAGGGTTCTTAGCCAGGAGAGCAAAAGACTGGAGCAAAATGCCCCCACTCTTTCTTCCCAGCTGGTCAAGTAATTAAATAATCCATCATGAATTTGGGTCTCTGGGAAACAGAAAGGGATCCATCAGGGTGCCACCATAACTGATAGTACTGTGCAGTTCAATTAGTGACGCACAGGAGCTGAGGTGGGCTCCTGTAATATTCTCCATATGATGCTGTTCCTCAAGGCCACATGGCTGCCGGTACAGACCAGGGCTGCCCATTTACTTACAATGAGCACATGGGTCCCTTGCTCTTTATAAAGCAGGCTGACTTCCAGACAAACTGTGTTATTGGGGCTTTTCTTCTCCTTATGCACCAGGCCAGCTGTTGCAAAGATTTCTGCAGACATAGCTCCTGCATCGCGACATTAGAGATAGGATACCCATGGTGGACAACTCAGGTCTCAAATTCATCTTCCACTGGGCTAAGAGACTCTCTGTCCACCAACCTCTGGGACAGGGTACAAGGCCCATCTTTGTACTTCCCTGAAACAAAGTCTGGAGGCCTCTCTGTTTGAAGAGGGAAATATATTAACAGATGCTATTCAACATATTATGCTGAGTTTATTGCCTGGTTCCTAAGGAGCTGTGATGGTTTTTCACCTGTGGAAGACGGGACTAAGAAAGAATGCTTCTTTAGAGGAAACTGTATGGATCCATCAGGGCAGGAACCATGTCTCTCCACTAAGAGTCACTTTTCTAAGCATCCAGTCTCAGCATTTTCCTCACATCCTCATTTACTGGCTTCTATCTGAACTGACAAGACTACGACAGAGTTACACAGCCCAATATGGGTGAAGAACTGGAGACCTGTCTTTGGACTGTGCAGAAAAGAGAAGCTAGGGGATAACGGTCAATAATGGCACATGGTCAATTATGGTACCAGGGAATGCTTTGCCGAGTCCACTCTGCATTACCTCCTGAACTGTAATGTCACTGTCTTAGAGCACTGCTATTTCTCAGCACAACGCTGTCTGATCCTATCGCACACAACAGATATACGCCCAGCATCCCAATTTCAGGGGGCAAATAAGAAGGCCACAGAGTCCTCAATACTCAAAAAATCAGTTTCAAGCACAGTATCACTGCTACGTTTGATCTGGATTCACAAAAATCATGGAAAATAAACCACATATGTGCAGATGCTCCTGGTAAGTGACAAAAGAATTATAAAAATATACTGGGATTGAGATCACTCCTTCAACATTTTATGGAATTTCTTTCTAAACGGTCTCATTTACTACAGCCCTGGTATTCATTGTTGCATAATAATTGTATAATTGCATGTCAAACTGCTAAAACATAGTGAGCAAAAATGCCTCAGAATGATTAACTCAATTTAACTACAATACAGGTTTCCCTCACTTTATGCGGATTCCATATGTGCAAATTTGCTCTTATGCAATGACCCTTTTTATACCAAAAATGTGTTATATGCAAGGTAAATTCATTCTTATGCAATCAGTGTGGTGGAAGCCAGCTGTCAGCTGCTTTGTGCGGTGCATTGTGGGAGTGACACGCACCAAAATACAGTCTCCTGTGTGGATCTGTGCTCCTCATTGTCTGTGACGTGTTTCTGCAGTTGCCATCCCCGTTATGATACTGCCCTGTGCTTGTGTGTCTGCTGCTGTCGGCAAGTACCAAAATTGTCGTGTAAAAGTGGCAGAAATGGGTCTGGGGGGTCAGTACAGTTGAGGTCTTGGAACATATCCCTATTTGTTACATTGTAAAGTAGGTTCCCTTTAGGCAAATTCAAGTTACGTACGGTTTTCCAAGAACGGGTATACAGCATAAAGTGAGGGAAACCTGTATTACCTGAAAAATACAAATATATTCCTCTACACATAACTAGCTGAGCTAGTCTTGGAGGCTACAGTTGGCTATTTCTTATATTGTGTCTAGAGTAAGAGACCCAGACCTGCTTGAGGTCCTGAAGCACTACTGCAATGTAAAAGAAATAAAGGATCTCTTCACTATTGCCAAAACCAGACTTAATGCTATGTATCCTTCTCTATACATACTTCTGACAAATAGCACCACTCCCCTTATCTTAAATATCACCCCTCTGTAAAGCAGAGAGAGAGCTCCATTGCCAAGAATTTCAGCTATGTTCCTTCTAAACTACATACTCCAGTCTACATGTGTGATACTTAGACTAGATGCCATTTTGTACTGCAATGAAAACGTGTGTTGCTTCAAATGTCAGTTTTGATCTAGGTTTTATATTCTGGGGAAGCACTGGTCAATAGCCCCAAGGGGGCATTTTAAAAGTGTTCAGCATTGCTCCAACTCACAGAGAAGCAAGAGAGGACCAGAGAGCATGCTCTTAAATCCCAACCCCAGTGTCAATGCAACTGTATCCTAAATGCCTCTGGGTACTTGTATTCCTTCCAACCTTGGCCCCTGCTGCATGGAAGATGGTCTGTCACGCCAGAAGACATGGTATGTATGGTCAGTGGTGTAAACCAGGTGGTATTCCTGCTGCCTTGCAGACTGGCTTTTCTTCCTCAGGAGCTCCTCAGCCAGTCCTCTAAACAAAGACACAGTCCTGGCACCGAAGTAACAACAACAAAAAAAACCCCCACAAAAAACAAAAAAAAACTTGTATCCCTTCTCTGGCTAGGGAGAGGTCTTTTAGGTCTGGCCCAATACCATGGCCCCTCCTGGTAGCAAACTTTTCTGGATTCCAGTCCACCTCCTGGCCACAAACTGTTCTTTCCATTTCTCTGGGGTTTTAACTGCTAGTTCTCACATTAGCTGACTGCCCACTGCTGGACTTCTACACCAGGGCTATCTGCTCCCTTATCAAGGACCAGACTGCCCTATTGAAAATGAGTACATGTACATGCAAGCCTGGTCAAAAGCCAACTGAAGTCAATAGAAAATTCACATACTAATTTCAGCAAACTTGGGAGTCAGCCTCTGACAGGGGACTAGAAGCCAATTATTTTCCCCAATTCAGGCACTTGAACCCAGTTTCCAAGAAGGTAATATCCAAGTGCTGGGGGCAGCAAAGGGGCAATAGCTGTCCACAGAGAGTGGCAATATGCTAGCTCTCTTTGTTCCTAGCAGCTAAACAGACCTGAAAATACACCTAAAAAAATAGCATCTTAATGCATATTATTCTGCAATACAAGCGATTGTTGCTGCTGTCACAAGGATGTTATATAATGGGAGGAGAGGTGGTCTGTGAAATCATAGCATTACAGGCCAAATTCAATGGAGCAGAGTGCTTAGATGCCATGGAGGTAAGTGTTTGTATAAGAAACCACAAACACACAGGAAAGAGTCTGCTTGCCCTGTGATCAAGTCCTGACTGGAGTTCTGGGGGGTGGTATTAGCTCTATGTCTCAAGTTAACTCTTTCAGGTGAGATGACTAGGAAAATATTCCCCTTCAGTGCCTGCCTAATTCCCAATAAAATGCATGCCTTCAAATGCATCCTTTTTCAGTATGCACCCTGACCCACATGACAGGAGTCATGGTGAAGCACCACAGGGAGCTAGCAGATGTCGCCTGTGTTTTAACAAGCACCAGGTCCCAAAGAACACAGCTGCTTCAGCTGCATGAATGTCGTATAAGCTGTCTATTTAACTACAGCAAAGTGGTAATCTCCTGCTTTTGCTACTTTGAAATGGAGGAGGCAAAGGAAAATATTTGAATGTGCAGTCCTGAGGTCAGAGCTCAAGTTTGATTTGGGTTGGTTGGATTAAGGAGAAATGTCCAAGAACAACTCACTGATTTACTTTATTTCAGGACTTGGCACACAGCTTGGCCCGGGTTCAAAAATCAAAATACACTGCAGCCAGAAAATGCTGCAGAAAGAGCAAAGATAGGAGACATCTGGACTCTGTTAGGAACTTAGAGCCATAAAGTCCTTTAAAAATATTCTCTGTTCATGTTGAGACTTCTCTGTTTTTGTTTCAGACAGTCTGAATGTCAAAGCTGCATTTCATATTAAAAGTTTAAAAAAAAGCAACCCCACATACAAATCCCCACAAGAAAGTCAATCTAAACAGACTCCAAACTTACAGACTGAGAGCATGCTAGTGACTTGGATCTATGATGGAAAGGAAGGCTCTTCCACTGGACGCATTTGTTTCTGGTAGAATCTCCTTCAGCGCAAACTTTTGAGACAGCACTGCAAGCCTGTGCCACAAAGGTGGCATCTCAGATCAAGTAACGTTTTTCTCCAGATCCATGTGAACTTAACCAATTGAAACACCAATTAATAACATTAAAATGAGAGCTTATGAATTATCCTTCTCTCAGAACCTGACTCAAAGCCCACCGAAGTCAACAGGAATCTTTCCATTGGTAAGGATGGACCCTGAACCAGGGCTTCAGGTCGAGGTGTTTAAACCTTGCAGCTAAGACTCAGCACTGATGCAGAGGTTTACAGTCTCAAAGTGGTGTAAAAAAAAAAAAAAAAAAAAAAAAAAAAAAAAAAAAAAAGTCAGTTTGTTTCTCTAAGAAAAAGAAAAAAAAAAAAAAAGAAGACATTTTTGCCTAAAAGTGCCATTCCTACTATGGTTACCAGGACAATCTAAACAGAGGTACTAGGTATAAACACGATTTTTAGTCTCTACCTGGCTTAATTTTGCATTTGACACTACTAATTGTCTAATCGGTACCACTGTCTCTATAGTTTGGTATAACTAGTCATTTATTCTCCTACTGAAAACATCACCACAGAGCGGGAGATGAGAAAGAAACCAACATGTAATCCTACATTTATTTTCTTTTCCAAAACCAAAAGAGAGAGAAGAAACCTTATGTATTGGGACATATTATATCAAAGGGTGTTCTATGGGATGCTTTACATAAAAGGGTACTTCTTATACTTTAAATTGGACCATCTAAATACTTCAAGCTGATACTGGCTCTTTCATTAATGAAACATTAGCACATCTAATCTGTAGTAAGAAAGCATATCAACACCATCTTTCAAATGAGAAACCACAAAGAGCTATCAAGCCTCTTTTCAGGTCCGTACAGTGAGTCAATGGCACACCTGGAAGAATTCAGAAGCTCTTAGCTACTAACCCAGATCTCCATATTCTTGGCCCTTGGTGAGAGCTGGGAAATGGAAATCAGGTGAGCCACATTCTCTGCACCTTTGACCAAACTTGTATTCTCTTTTTGTGTGTCATTTCATCCATCTATCAATTCTTAACTCAAAGTTGCTGTGCTAATACTGTAGAAATATTTTGGCATCCACTTTTGAAAAAAAGTACATAGGCAATATATCAGCTTGTGTTTGTGGTCTCCCCCTCCAGTGTTATGAATGACCCCAGTGATGAGAAGGGCCTACTACTTACATGTAATTAAGTTCTGTAAACCAAGCACCAGATGCCTGCGTTACAGCACAGAAGGTCCCAGGTTCAATCCCCAATGATAACTGTGGTGTCTATATCTGGGTATCTGCTATTTGTTCGAAGTACAAAACAATAAGGCAAGACAGACAGATAAAAAGGATATTATTATTAGGGACTACAGATATTCCCAGAGCAATAAATTGTAAGGTCCTTAACAGGGAATTCTAGCCTTTGAAAAGCACTGAGAAGGAGCATAAAGAAAAGGTTTGCCTTCCCACAGCCTTTGCAAAAAACTTAAAAACAACTGATCTTTGCTTAAACTATACTTTTCATTAAGTAGGAGAGAGCTTCCACTCAAATCTCACTTTCCAATAAAAGTTCAAGCAGTACATTTAAGAGAGAATAACATGTAGCAATGAGTATCAAGAGAAAAGCCTGAACAGCTGTGTTTCATGCTGTAGCCAAGGTTGAGGCTTAGCTATATTCAAAACAGGCCTGCATGGAAGTCTTTAAAGTGCATGCTTCTCAACAATGCAAACCTCTGATGACAGTGGTTTCATTTTGAAAGGACTATTTGTCACTGACTACGAATGTTTTAATCTGTTAGTTTTCGTTCCCTGAAACTGCCGTCATTTCAGGCCACTCACAGGTGTACCGCCTCCTAGTAAGCATACCCCAGACTTAGATGGTATCTACGCCCCAGTTCCAGCAGCGTAGAGGGCAAGTTAAGATCAAGGTCCTGAAGTTACCACAGGACCTCTGCAGCTAAAAAGAGTTCATTTCTTTCCAAGCTTTATCCTACAATCTGAAGATCTGACCTCAAGAGAGAACACTTGCAAATGAGATGTGCTACTGAGGTTTGTTTCAGACAGACACAGATCAGGAAGGACAAAGGTTTGAGACATCCCTCAGACTGCTAGTTACAGGAAGGAACCGACAGGCCATGTCACTCTTGGCATGACCTGTTACTGAAATTCCATAAACCCCATGCTGCAAAGCAATCCACTTAAGAAAATCTTCCCACCCCATTTTGCATCTCCCTTCCTTCCCCTACTGAGAACAAGGGCCACTTTCCTCACTCTTGTTTTGGGCAACTAAGCAGGACAGAGCTGTACAAGTCATGAAACTCAGATTTCACCTCTTGCCTCTTCTCCTCTCCCACGAAGTTAGGGGTGTTTAGATTCTGGGCTGTCATTTTAGACCATCTGCGCTCCTCAAGTACAAACATCTTCATTGAAACCAGACTCATCCTGCACAGCCATTCATTTAGTGAGCTCATCTGTAAGGAGACACAGACTGGCACATTTCTATGACAACCCCCCCAAAAAAAACCCAGCTTGGCAGAAGCAGAGCAGTTTTTTTAAACCTCCCCATTGTTTCAGAGGCTGCTTTCGCTTCCTCTTATACCTACGGATCTCTTCAATGTATTGCCCAGAACACATCTTCTGTGAAACAGCACACTGTCTATGGAAATAATAGATATTTACATCAGACTCAAATGGCGGGGGCTTTCAACTCAGGGAAGGGAAGGGAGAAAGTGCTAGGTGGTCCAAACAGGAATCGGAGCCTCTCCCCTGTGAAAGACAATCCACACACAGATGAGGTCCCAAAACCACAAGGGTCTGAAAGTATACTTGTGACTCTGGCTTACAACAGGCTCTAAAAAGTCCTCCCTTTCAAAATAAATCCAAATGGATTATTTTTTTTGAACAAACTTGTAGCATTGACTTTCCAAACAGTAGTTAGATGAAAAATACTACTTTCAGCCCTTTCTCAAGCAAGTGCCTCTTTTTAAAATCCCAAATTCTTCCACTCTCAGGGGCTCATTCTGGTTGTTCTTATCTTAGCTTTAGTGGTGGCATCTTTGATTAACACTAGCAGAACTAAGATCAGTTTCCATCCCTCCCTGCCTTCATTCATTATTTCTTTGCCTTCAATTGGTGATGTGTGTTTGTTTTTTAAATTGATATCTCAATTTAAAAAACAAACACACACCACCAATTGAAGGCAAAGCCCAGGTAATTACTACTCCAGAAATCAAGGCTATACCCCATCATTTGAAAGCAGCAAGCCAGACTGAGGCAAAAAAAACAAAACAACAATCGATAGGATTTTGGATCAAGACAGACCTTAAAGTAAAACACAACGCCAGTGGGGTGGGGGGCGGGGAGACGGGGACTGAGTGTTTGGGGTTGTTTTTTTTTTAGATAAGTACATTGGTTTAAAAATACACATATTAAAGCAAATCCACACTGGATAAAACAAAGCATTTCCATTGCTGATTTACATTAAAGGAAAATCCAAACTGCACTTGTATGCATCATTCCATCTTCCCAACTCAATGGCTGCCAGCTGCAACATATACTAATTTTAAGTAGAATTGTTCTACCAGTGAGGCCCAGACATCAAATTGCTGAGGATACAGAATGAATCCCGACAAAGAAAGATGCCATGAGTAAAACCAATGGAATGGCTCATAGGAGCCAACTGGGCCAAGCCACAAATGATGCCAGAAGAACAGCTCTCAGCTGCTGACTCTCATTTCCTCTCCCCTCAACTTCATTTTTAGTCTTTGCCTTAACCCAAACTTTGCTGCAATTAGCACCATACTACAGTCTTCCTCTAATCCTCCTTCTGTTCACAATGGCAATAATAAAACACATGGATAGAGACCAGATTTTATTTTTTAAATCACAAGTCTCAAGAGCAACGCCCCCTGCCATAGTCAGGTTTGGGGTTTTTTCCCCTAGTGAGATCATTTTCAGGATCTCCAAATCACACATGCGCTGCACCCATCAACTCAATGATGTTCATCTTGACAGTGTTTTGACCCGATCTTTTACTTACAAGTCATTTAGTTTAATTTGCTTCATGCATTTTTTTCCACCGGATTTGGAGCGCTGAGACACTGCCAGGCTGAGCGAAATGTTCCCAAAAGGCACAGACAAAAGGAAATTCAGTTGCTAGTAGATCAAAAGGGGTACTTAAAAACATAGTTACCCAGCTTGCCCCAGAATAAGAGATGTGGATACTGGCTTACCCCCAGGTGGAGCAATTTCTTTTGAACGGATACAATTTTCACACCGAGACACTGCGCAATTGAAACCAAGGGGGATTACTTGTGGGATCAAGTAGCTTAGTTATAATGTATGCTTTTACAGAAGGAGGGATCCCCTTTGTCCTGATAAGGTCAGTTTGGTCATGGAATGGAGCACGGACCATGTAACAAAGTCAGCTTTTGACCCGTTTTCTATACGGATGTTTAACTGAGATGTAGTCCATGTAGGAAGTTCCTTTCTAGGCAAACAACAACATCCACAATAACACACGGACATCTTTTTAAATAACCCACTGTTAAATTACACTTTCCTGAGCAATGTTTCTGGTGTACTAAAACTGCCATAGAGTTAAAAAGTTCCAGTTGTGAGGTTCGGGACAGAGGAGCTCTCCTAAAAAGCCAACTGATAAATCACGGCAAATGCCAAGGGACTCATTTCTCACTCATGTTCCCTCCAGATCTGCAAGAGGTGACATTGTCAGAACACTGGACATTTAGAAAAGCATAAATCACGAGCAGCCATTGGTCCTAGGCCTATTTTGGGACAACCTGGTCCCGATTTCCAGATGGGTAGGGAATCCTCATATCCAACTGACATCAGCATGTGGTGGGCTGCAGCGTTAGCTCTGCTCTATACAGGATGCACCAAAACGTCCTATTTATAAATTCAGGATACACAGTGATCTGCAGACTCATGTCTATCCAGACATATACTAGCCCCCTGAAACAGAGATGGAGAAGCATCATGCTATATTTTCAGCTGCATGCAGAGTTCCCTATGCCTTGCACTGTCTCATGGATGCAAAGATATACCACTTATTCTGAGAGCAATGTAATCCACGCAGATGGCAATCGGTCATAAACAGGAAGCCTCCATCCTCCTGCTGCACTTTAGTACAGAAATAGGCAATAAACAGGCTCCCCCATTGTCTGCACAGCTCACATCTGCATACTCCAAATGCATGTCTGTATGCAGCTGCTTCTATAGATAGAGCTGGCATGAGGGTAAAAGGGAGGTCTGCTACAAGCCAATAGGTTAATATAGAGCAGGCACTGGGCAATCCCATAACTTGTGGAGAAGAGTAAATACCAACTTATCAGCATAAAAGGTGTCTCTCCTTCCCTACAAATAGGGACATCCAACTTTCTGGAGATGAAAACATACAGTGTGATATCAAGAAGTTCATGAACCCTTTCAATTACTGCACCGAGGAGACTTTTAGGGAATTACCAGCAACCACAACAGTCCCTCTTCCCATTGCCACGTCCCAAAGAATGACTCATGTTCTCACTTGTAGGCAGATAGGTCAGAACTGTTCTAAATGGATCTCTCTCTCCTGGACCAAGTTAGTTGCATTGGAAAGAAATGCTGAAATTGTTGCCATGAACTTTAAGCAGGGTTATCTTGCTCCCCGAGAAGTCCGGCCCCAGACTTCAAGAGAAAGAAAGACTCTCTCCCACACTTGGCACAAAGCAGGCTACTACTTCCCTCCCTAGCGGGTGACTTAAATTGAGGCAAATTAAAAATGCGAAGGGATCACAAAGTTTTTCCCTAAACAATTACTTTCTTCTTCCTTACTATATCTTGTAACACCTGCACATATGCACACACACAGGCTACAAATTAGGAAGGGCAACTAAGTTATCCCTAAACTACACCATCACTTTGTGCTGCCATGCAAGAGTAAATTCCTCAAGACAGCATAGGGCCCACTCCTTCTGCAGTGACTTGCTGGGATATCAGCGTAGTAACATAACCAGAACAAAAAATAAAAAGGAAGCGGTTTCCTCAGGAGAATACAAACATCTCTAGCTTTCCCTTTGTCTCTCATGTACAAGAGGTCTGAGGCTGCTCTCTAAAAGCTGGGCACCCCCTGGCCAAGCACCCTCTGCCTTGTAAATCACACTTCCCTTTCCACCAGGATCGTGTGGAAATGAGTGAGCCCACAGGGCATCATGCATTTTTGGCTTGTGACAGACCATCAGGGTGCTGACCTATATCCACTCTATGGCTTTTAGTAACCTATTGTATACAGCCAGAGCAGACTGAAGCAGCAGGGCTCTGCTTGGCCCCCAGCCCTTATACTAAAAAGCTGTTTAAGTGCAGAAGAGAAGTATTTTTTATTAGAATAAAATTTTCATTTAGAAATAATTTTACTTCACTAATAGGATGTGGGAAGTTCAGAAAACCAACACTAAATATAATTTGTGCTACTGGTGGCTTGCTGAAAATTTAGAGCAGTGTTAAGGAGAAGAGGGGACTGGTTTTTGGCTTCAGTTATTTAGGCATTCATTATACAGGGAGAAGGTTTCAAGCCTTCTGTTTGTATAGTGACAGCAGCCATATTAGCTGTATACATACATACCTAGGCCCCTACCTCCCCTGGTATGCATCACAGACTGCATACTGCTGACAGCTAACCAAGATTCCCCTTTAGCACAGGACTATGTGCTTATGGATAAGGACCTACCAAACTCACGATTTGAGAAAACCACAAATTTGGTCAGTCCTTGTGAAAAGGCACAAAATTGCCAGGGGGCGGGGGGAGGAGACAGGGAAGAATGCTGCAAAAACAGAAAAGGGTAGAAAGCCCTGGCATCCTGAAGCACAGGGCAGAGGTGAGGTAGGAGGGAACAGGTTTGTGTGGCAGAGCATGGCAGGCCCCCTACACCTCTGGCCAAGATGCGCCAGAAGTCCCACCCCTCCTCAGAGATTGATGGGTGGCCATCTGTCTATTTCCAGGGGACAGGAGGGAGTTCCAGGGCCCCTCAGCCAATTACAGGCATGCCCCACACCCTGCACTCTGCTGCAAAAATGGTGTCTGCTCAGACCAGAAAATCAGGGGGTAGCCTCCCCAAATTCAGTAGCTATTTATGGAGGAAAAGGATGCTGTTCTTCTGGCAGGCTTAGATTAAATGATATGGTTCTAATGAACTGCCTGCAAAGCCTCTGCTTGCTGTCATGACAGTTATGGAAGACATTTGTCCAAAGAAGGGCAAAAGCACATCTAAGCACAAAACAGGACAGCCCAAAGTCACACAAATTACAGCACCAAGCCACAGAAGCATCACCTTGCTTGTGCCATTCTAGGGAAGAACACAAAATGAAACATTATGCCAATTAAAAACTGAATAATCAACTATCTATTCACAAATAGCACAGGGGCCTCATCCCTGTGTACCGTGGCTCATATGCAACGCTGTCCAAAGGGGTTGTTTGGAGACTCCTGCTCCCATTTCACATGGGTTCATGGAGATCATCCCCATGTGGCCAAATAAAGGTTGTCACCCCACATCTTTATAGTGTTTGCGTGTTAAACTGCACACTGGGCACATATCCAACCTATGCCTCATACAGATCACTAGGTTACCGCCTGGCTTAATTCACAAGCTCCTGACTACATGATTAAAACCGTGCTTTCACTTTTACACACACAAATCCTTTTTGAAGTCAGTCTTACCATAAACAAAGAGTAATGGCACACCCTGAAAAGAAACTCAGGTCACTGGGTCCTGGAACACACCATAGCTAACCCTGAATACACTGACGCTAGCATTAGCTGCAGTGCAAATATGGCAAGGTCTTTTCACAAGCATGTGCTGTAAAAACAAGACACAAAATGGGAAAACTTTACGGTGTTTGGTAACAGACAGCGCTGTTTGTACAGGTTTATCTTACAAATGCAGAAAGAATCTGGTCATATGAAATCTGAGCACTACGAGAGTTGCAGATCACTAAGAAGAGTCTCAAGACAGCACCTCACAAGACCTACAGGTATGAACTGTACAATCAGAACATGACACAGAGCAGTTTATTTCCCCCACTTCTGTGCAGATAAAAGTTGACAGGCAAAGAAAGAAGCATCCTCCAAAAAGAAACCAAACCAAAACCAATCCCCTACCAAAAAAAAAAAAAAAATTAATAAAGCAAAATACTGCATCTCTATCTTGCCTCCAAACAGTGAGGGAAAAAAACACCCCTAACAATGAGAATTCTGCAGCCAGTCAGAAATATGGGCAAATAAATAAATCAAGAACATATATTCATAACCAGAAATACATATGCTAAGAGCCAAGACACAGGCCCCACATAAACTGCCTCACTCCAGAAAACCATAAATTACACCATGCTGTAGATTAAGTTTTTTAAAAGCTTTGTCTGAAGACCAGGAGGAAGGCTCTTGAATCATAAGAATGCTGCAAACCAATTCAAACAACATTTATTTCCATTTAAAGAAAATATTAACCCAATGGTTAATTCACAGCCCATTTACATGATTGGGGTAAATGAGCTTAATTCAAGGTGATGGAGGAGCAACACTGGTTTACACCAAGAGAGGACATGTCTTGTAAAGCTGTATTTGGCCAAGTGAGCTCATTTTTTTCCCTTGCATCTGCGTCTCTACTACAGAACAGTTTAACTATCATACCCCATTCACACTGCTTGGCTTCATGCAACTTAAATACATTAACCTGAAAAGGATCCAGCCTTACATCCTGCACTAGTGAGGACATGAGAAAGGGGTTCTGTCTAATCTGTTGCAAGCCATTTTGAGCTATGACAGAGGAAAAGAGCATCAAAAAACAGCTGTAGTTAGCATTTAGATGCCAACAATATTCCAGTGGATAAAAGTCAGAACAAGAAGGTGCTCTCACCATTCAAGTTAGCAAATAAATGCTGGGCTCCAAAACCAAAAAGTCTTGAGCACTACCACTCCCCTTACCTTCAGGGATTAAGTCAGCATCTAGTACATACAGAGTTGGAGGTAAGTACAATGGATTTCATTTCAGTGTCTGATTTTTAATTCATACTTTTGGTGAAGCATAAAACAATCATCCAAGAGGCAGTTTCTGACCCTACAAAATGTGTTTTCAGTCAAACTATAGACTGTTTGGCTGCATCTGTATTTTCACCTTCAGCAGCAGCATTCTTTTCCAGCAGATGTTTGACATTTTTCTAAATGTTCACGTTATTTGGTTACAAACCAGACACACGATCTTTCAGTGCCAGGACTCCACACAAACCATTTGCTCTTCTGGGAGAAAAGGAAGAGTCTGTATTGTATTTCTGGGAACCAAGCAACTCTTTATTTCAACTCCAAACTTCCCTCCCAAATCATCACAGTTGTAGCGAAAGATAAATTAGAGAACTTGAAAAGAGAGACAGAGCCATGGACAGTCAGAGGAAAACAGAAACAATAAAATGATTAATTATTTGCACCTTTCATCACAATACCTCATTTTCCACACAAACTGGAAAAAAAATTCACTGCTTCCATTTCATAACACACGTCAAACTAACACTACTCAGCCTTTTTTAATGTGCAAACGGCATCTGCTTCTCTAAATGAAGAAATGCCCCCACCCAGCAGGAAAACAGGATGGAAGCTTTCCCTTCTTTAAGCAGGCAATCACATCACTGGCCCCTCTGCCTCAGCCAACAGCTTCATCAGTGGCCCTGCAGGTTTCTACCGAGATGCATGAAAACAAAGGGAAGTGCAGTAAACTCTAGTTTATTTGTCACTCTAAAAAGGAAATTCAAATAATGGTGAATTATCCAGTACAGTTATGAAGCCAGAGAGTTGTGGGAGGTGCTGGCAGAGAACAGAAACTGGGGCAAATTAAAACACAGAGGCAAATTATCCCACAGGCAAATTAACCAGAGATTACTGTACATAACATCTGGAGTCCTCTCTGGGAAGCCTGTTATCTCACTGCCCATAGTCACCTTGCAGTGCCCAGGCAACTTCTAGATATTTGACTACAGAGTAACAGACTAAGGTCACTAAACTTAGGTAGGCGCAGACTGCAGCTGGTAACAATCCTCGCTTCCCCACTAAAATTGTTGTCAACCAGGGTATAGAAGTTTTCACCTCCTGCTCCCAAACTAAAATTAAGATAATAGCTGCAGCCCTTAGGGCTCACTGGGCCTTTCTGTATTCAGTTATCCTTTTCTCCCTCTCTTTTCTCTCTCAGAGCCAAGATGTCTATGCAAATAGTCTGAGCCAGAAGCACCAACTTCCCTACCCTAGTACTCCATGAGCCAGTGCAAAGAAACCTCTGTGTATAACAATGTCTCCACGCTGCCAAGAACAACCCCACCCCAAGGTGTTTACCCTCAGCTGGGAACACCACATAGCTACAGGGAAGCCTATGAACCCACATCAGCTTCCACCCGCTGAGGACACGGCTCTCAGATGTCAGAGTTCACACAAGCTTATGTTGTTGGGTTTCCTGCCTTCTTATAAGCTCATGCCGCAGCAAGGAGAAAATGCAATGCTCTGCAGCTTCCATGATATTCTTCCCAAGGAGCTTCTATTCTAGTGTTTGTATATTAAATGTAGGGAGAAAATTCTGATCCTTTTGCAAAGATGGGCCATAGGACACCGTGTCTGTAACAAAGCAAGATCTCTCTTGAAAAATGAGCCTTAGAAAAGGTCCAGTGTAGTCGAAGTGTCACCAACTTAGGCCACGTTCCCACATCCAGGCATGCGGTGCCACAAACCGTATGCATGGAACATTAAAATGTGCCCCATGTTGCAAATTTGCAGTGCGGGGGCAACATTTTCTACTGGGTTTTCCTGGTAGCAAAAAAACCAAAAAAAAAAAAAGCACTGGGAAAAATAGCAGTGTGGAACATCCAAAAAGTAGCATGTGCCGGAACAAATGGGAGCTTGTTCCTACAGTGAGATGCTCTGGCTGCTGGCCAGAGCATCTCTACTGCTCCATTTGTGCCCCTGCTGCTCCAGCACACCAGGAGCCAGGAGGAGCTGGGCAAGGGCCAAAGCAAGACAATGCATTCTCAGCAAAGCACATGTGCAGTGTGCTAAAGGCACAAAGCAGCAGCAAAAATTTGTGCCGCTAATATTTGCGCCACTGCAAATGCAAGCTCCTGCACATCTGGACACAGCCCTATTATCTGGGTTTGGAATTGATCCTGACAAGCTCCAAAGCAAGAGCAAATCGGTACATTGTCAGAATGGTCTATAAAGAGAAACTATAAAATGCACACAACAGAAAGGAAAAGCCTTAAACCGATTAGCACCTGGCTCCCTGACAGTGATTGTTTTCTACAAAAGAGAAAAGATTAAAAACTGCTAAGAAGTGCAGAATGCTGGGCCAGACCTGCTATCAGATACAGCGAGCAACCCCACAGGATGTAAATGAGACTTACAACGGCCGTGAGGAGTATTAACTGTCAGAGTCAGAAGCAGCCATCTCAACTAGTGGACAGAGCAAAGCCCTGTGAGCAAGGAAGCCTGGATTCTGCCCCAGAGCTCCCACTGATTTACTGTGAACCTTCTGCCAAGGCACTTTTGCCAATATTATCAAAACAGTCTACTGATGCTGGTGTCCAACTTGAGATGCATCCAACTGGAACCATGCATGCATACAGCTCTTCTGAAAATGAGGCTGCTGGAATCCCAAGTTAGGCACCTAAAAACTGATCTATTAAAGAGGGCTTATCAATACTTTCTAGATGTACAAGCCCCTCTCAGATCTTCAGACAACCATGATGTTAGAAGGCAAGATTTTTCCTTCTGTGTCTATCTGAAGCACAATGTAGAATAATTATGCATTACCAAAAAACATTTTCACCAGGCTCTTTCCTTTATAAGAAACAACCAAAATAATGTTTGTGTGTTTACAGAAAGCCAAGGAGAAGCTGTTATTCCTACATTTTACAGAAAACATGTATCTTGTATTAATTAAACAACACTCAACTCCATTCAGCGTACTGCAGAAATAACCCATTAAAAAGCTGTCACATCTTAGTATAAATAGACAGTTTCATACAGAGGCGGTTCAAAGTGATTTATAAATTTAGCCTCGATTCAGGTGCTTGCAGAGATGTAGGATGGTCTGGTGAGACAAAATAGCCTAACTGTATCGCAATGGCACACACAAGCCCCAGTGGTACAAGGAGAATCACTGCACAAGGTACCACACCAGGGTGGATTTGATTTAAAAGCAAATAGATTTAAAACATGATTTAAATCACTGGTCAGGAAGCCTTGACTTAAATCAGTGTTTTCTACAAAAAGTACATTCTCGTTGTTTGATATAACCTTAATACATATTACTCAACTCAGAAATAGATGTAGGTTTCATTTTTAGAAGGTACACACTATGCATTTTAAAGCAGTGATTTATTTTGATGTTTTTTCAGATTAATTTTGCAGGTACATCAGAAAACTGAATTATGATTTATTTTATTTACCAAACCTAATTGAAACAGATACTTGTGAGGTCATTGGGAGGTGAACTGTCCACTACATGAATATTTCTGCCATGCTGTATTAGGTGGACAACAACAATCACCACCAAAAACAACAGCCATTTAAACGGTTTTATTTAACTAAAACAACAAGCTTATGTATTTTGGATATTTTTCTTCAACAAACATATATAATTATTTTAACAAAACAAGCATATGTATTTTTGAATTTTTAACTATTTTAGTTATAAATGTAAAAGGTGGAGGGGATTTTTTTTTGTTTGTTTTGGTTTTTTTTACAAAAATTAAATAGATTACTACAGCCACAAGAAACTTAAAATAGTGGGTTATGCAGCAAACTCAGTCTTCACCTTCCTCTTCCTGTTTATTCACAGACTGAAAAAGAAAGACAAGCTCGGTACTCAGCGCTTAATGGATCTTCTGGACTGAGAACGGAGTCCCACTGGATAGAGTGGTTAAGTTTACTCCTCACTAATCTATAGAGAAGCCTCCTGGAACCCCATAAAATTGGGCCTCTAATACAGTCCATGGCCTGTTGTGACCTATTTATAAAACTTTTCTAAAAAGGTTACATGAATATATTGTCTCAAATAGTATATAATTAGAAGTTATAATCCCCATTACATGATATCTTTGAGCTTTAACATTTCTTAAATTAAAACCATCTTTATATAGTTTTATTCTTAAAAGCATCTTAAAAAATTAAATAAGATTATATAAAAAAAATACTTAAAATATTCTGATTTTTTATTTTAAAAAAAATTGTTGATTTGTATCCACCCTGTACCCCACATACACACACACCTCCTGACCCCAAAGTCTTACATTCTAAAACAAAATGAAGGGTGGAAGAAAGGAAAGACTACCATATGAATAGTGCTAGTAACATCCTGCTTTGGTGTTGATATTAATCTGTTCCATTTGATTTAAAAAACACTTTTTGAAAACACACCGGTCAAAAAAATTGGGCAAGAATTAAAAATGAACCAAGAATCTATTTGCACATTCAGTTATCTGGTGTGTGTGTGTGCAATTAAAGTAACTAAATCCAAATTAAAAATGTTTTTACAAATGAGACTGTCTGCTGAAGTTTGGAAAACCTACCGCACAAAATGCATAGGTCAAATTCACACCAAGCACACTCATATTCTTTATGGGCACGTACAACTGACTTCACTTCTACAGCTACAGAACAAAGAATAATTCTTACTTCAAGTAGTCTTTCTGCAAGTTTTGATTCCACTGAAGTGTGAGAAAAATAAGAATTCCTGTATTCTAAAATACAATCATCAGTGGAGCTTATTAATCTAATTTTTCTTCAGGCAGTGTTTACCGAGTCATCTGTGATACCTTCGTAAACATTGTTTCTGGGTGTATTAGGGTTTGTAAAACTGTCTCAAGTTTTGCTTTTAACATTGCAAAAGAAATACAATTTTGTCTTGTTTTTAGGACTTTCAACCTTCCCTCATTTGCTAGAAAACTAAGCAGCAGAATCCCATACCGTCAGCCCCAAATATTCAAGAAACCTGCATCTGGTCCCAAAAAAAGTCACAAGATTGGATTAAACATCACAAGTTTCAAGCTACAATAATTAACACTGAGTTCTTTTTTCACATGCCTGCCAGTTTGAGCCTCCCATATTTTCCAGCTTTTCTCCATACTCATGAGGACTAGAAACTACTCCCTGCTATGTATTTTAATGGAAAAACAGTTACATGCAATCTTGTGATTCCAGCACCTAGGGCTTTAAAACACTGCAACACTTGAGATCACTGATAACACTAAAAAAGACCTGGCAAAATAAGAGTTCTAGGGGATGGTACAAAACAAAAATCTTACTGGGTTAGAGGCAGACAGGATTCTTTGGGTAAAACCAATATCTTTTATTAAACCAACTAAAATAGTTGGAAAAATTCTTTGCAAACTTTTGGGTACAAACACCCTTCTTCCTCAGCTAGATTCACTGTCCAAGCTGATTGATAAGCAGAAAGCATTAATAAGGAAAAGTAAATGAGGTATTTACTTGGGACCAGTGCAAGTCCACAAGGAGAGAATCCAGCAAGCCTTCAATTCAAGGTAGAATAAAGAGAGCGCAAAACAAAAAGGGGCTGAAAAAAGAAGGGTAAGGAGGCAGCTGCTGGCAAGGACCTTTCCAGTCATTCTCAGTGAACAGGATGACCCAGAGTCATTCAAGAAGAGCCCATATCCCATTTCACCGAATCAAATGCTGGTGCAAAATTTCATGTCTTTGCTCTGCTTTCCCCACCACCTCCCCTCCCCACCTCGTCCGCAATCATACAGTAAAAACACAAAACTCCCTGGGGGATATTGCTCATCCATCTTGCTTTCTGTGCCCCCAAATTCTTAGTTTTTTGGGTGGAGCACTAACAAAAAAAAAATCTCAGGACTTGACTCTTCCCCTTATTAAGCTTTGGCCCAAAGGTCTTGGAGTAATGAAGTGTAATCCACTACACCAAAATGCACCTGCACCTCCTCGGTGCTGGCTCTACTCTACCTATTTGGGTAGAGAGGGTCATGAGAGGGGGCAGGACCCCATCTTCTCCCTGTCTCTTTCGGGATGCAGTTTTTCCTGGCAGCACCACTTACTGCTGGAGCCAAAGGATGAAGATTATTTGGATTAACCCTGGGGCAGGGGTTTCTTGGTCTTCCTTCCCAGGTCTGCAACCCAAGAGAAGGTTATGGAGCAACCTGGCCTTCAATCTGAGCCAGGCTCTGTGTGGTCCATTATCACTTACTGCAGCTCCCCAATTCCTGGGAAGTGCCCTGCAAGCTGTATACCCATGCTGAACACAAAATACTCAAGGCAGCAAAATAGTCAAGGCACTGTGGCAGCAAGAATCTCTACTATGTATGAGTCATGAGTCAGGTCTCAAAAAACCCTCAAGATTGATTCTAAATGCTCATGATTTCTGAAGCTAATAAAACTGGAGCCTTTTTTATTTGACATCAGGTTTTTGAGGCTTTAGGATTCATGTTTTCATGCCATTCTTTCCAGGCTAGAGTTAAAGTTTTACTGGTCAAGAAGTGTTCAGGTACAAACTGGTCTTTTAAAATGGATTCTGTTCCTCCCTTCTTGGTATCTACACTCAGAAGTCTTGTGTCAAAGAGGCAAATCCTGAAGAGTATTGTGAGCGAGAGTGTGCACACATGTTCTAGGCATATAACATATGTGTGTGTTTACATACCACTCATCTAGAGATATACAAATGTGTAAATGTATATAGAATTATACACTACAGAGCTATAAAGATAATCACGCACATCCACAGGACAGAACTGACGTAACTGGTAATGCTCCAACATTAACAAACAAGCCACAGTCTGGTTTCTCAACCATTATGTTTATTCTACAGAGGTCTAATTATCCTTAAGGGGTCCAATTACTTAAAACAGTTATGGTACATCTTTCTAACTTATTACCCCAAGTAAGATTTGAATCTTTCTACAGTCCTAACTGAGATATGCTTATGACTGCCTCATAGCACCCTCGCCTCATATCTGAAGATTCCATAACAACAAACAGCTTAAATGTAGATGAACTTAACTGTTATATATTAGGTTTCCAGAATCTCCCCTAGTTTTATTCAATTGGGTACCTTTTCTTTCACTAAAAGTAAGTGCAAGTCTGGGCTCAGCAAAATCAACTGATTTTTTGCTTTTGCTGTCTTTTGCTAAAGACATTAGTAGGGCCAAGATCTCAGCCTGTGTGTCTTCTCACTCTTCCAGCCTGTAAACCCATGAAGATCATCATGCCAACACTATGCCTCACTCTTCCAGGCTAGCCTTTTACCCAATAATATCTTTTTAATATATACTCTACCAAGGGGCCATAGCTTGCAATAGATGATCTAACAGGCTTTTTCCATCACTAGCTACAATGTTCTTAAAGAAAGATGATGATGATCTCTTAATTCCTCAAGGGCTTGATCCTGAGAGATGCTGACAAATTACTTCAATTCCCAGCATGCCCTAGAATCAGGTTTTTACAGAATACAAGGCAACCTGAGGATTCCTCACGGGTCCTGTCATCATGTGGTGACCAACACTGCATCTTCCTTCCAATGTCAAATAAGACGGATCAAACAAAAAGGAATTTACAGCATCTCTCACGCACAACACAAACAGAAAAATGTATTACATGGATTTTTACCCTGCTGGTGTCTTCATTTTACCAAAAGAACAGGAATTTACAACACTGCTTGGATACATCAGGCCTTCTGACCAAAATAACGCATAATAAAAGTGAAGCAATTAATAAACAACAACAACAAAAACCCCCCCTAAAATTGACATTTCTGTAAATGCAGTTATGGGCTTAAACAGTAATCATAGAAGTAGGGTCAGAAGGGACCTTGTAGATCTTCAAGTCCAACCCCCTGCCTGGGCAGGAGAAAAAACTGGGCTCAGATGATTCCAGCCAGGTAGGCATCAAGCCTCTTGTTAAAGACCCCCCAGGGTAGGAGCCAGCACTACTTCCCTTGGAAGTTGGTTCCAGATCCTAGCCGCACTGACTGTATAGTAGTTCTTAGGGAATAAAACTGGCTTATTTATCAAGTCATTTACAGAACAGCCAGAAGCAGAGGGGCTGGGGGGGTGAAGGGGGTTAGCACATACCTGTTTTAATTCTAGTTGAAGTACAGAGCTACAACTTGAACAAGATAGCAAAAATGTAACATTTGGGGCACAATTTGCAGACTTAAACGTTACCAAGGGTTATACACAAATTCCATAGTTAAGTAATTGTTAGTGCGCTTGATAAAGTTATCATGATGGATAACAAAGGGCTTTTGCATGATACATGACAGGTAAAACATACAACCATAGATACACATGGAACCTATACATTGGTGTGTAACCAAAGAAGAGCAATAAGTTGCAGTAAGAAATTATTTGATTTCTTTGTAGTAAGTCCCTCTATATTGTATGCCTGGACTAATCTAGGGCCAAATCCAGCGTTGTTTTTTCATGTTCAGAGAGTCTTGTGGGTATCAGGTGACCAACTACTACTGGTAGATGAAAAAGAGTCAACATTGGTTGAATGTAGAGACTGTTTATGTCAAAAATAGATTCTTGGTTAGGAATTTTTTTTTTTTTACTATTACTTTAGTTAGAAACCAGAGAACTGCTAATGTTTGAGTTTCAAAAATCCTCTATTTTGTTTTATTTTTAAGGGTGTTATGAAATCTTTACGTTTTGCATAATAGCTCCCCTTTGATCTATATGTTTTTCCAAGGGAAAGTTTATTTTAAACAGCAGGCTTTTTAAAAAAAATAAAAAATAAAAAACCTAACAGGATCCCGATCTGAAGCAAATAAAAAAAAAAATCTTACTTAAAAACTTAAGACAAAAAAAACCCAGAACAAAATATTTAAATAAATCTTGCAACACAATAGTTGCATTTTCCAATACTGAAAAGAAACCCAATCTCTGCTTCCTCTGCCCAAATTTTAAGGAGACTCACCAATATCTACTTCCTTTAAATCTTAGTTGTGCCTTATCATGCACCTAGGCAAAAGACATAGATGAAATTCACCAGTTCCTCAAGTATATGTAGGATTTGTTTTCAATCCTTGTCTTTATAGATGCTTCACTAGCCAAGTACTGCCTCCATAGGTAATTCTTGCACGTAAAAGCGATACAAAGAGCTCCAGGTTGCCTTCAGGGTTATTCCTAGTTATGAACGGTCATAATGGAACAAAACCAGCCCCAATCAGACAGCAAAAGTGAAACTAAAAATTAAATGTGTGCAAAAATCCACACACACCCCCCACGCCACTTTCTTGAAGAATAATAGGAAGTAACTTCATGGTGGTAATTATGCCTTATCTTCCTACTGGGATCACCCATGATCTGTTTATTTTACCCTCTTCTTTTGTTCATATTTTCCACTTGTGCTCACATGAATTCAAACCTTCTGCACGAGGTGCCAGCTCTGTCAGAACATACTCAAATCAGAATCAGAAACTGAATAAAAAACAGGGACACAACTGGAGAAGAGAAAAGATAAAAAAAACAAGTCCAGTTAAGGCTGCCCCTGGAAAGGTACTGGAAGTGTCATTTTTACATGTGTGCTAAAAATAATGAAGTCCTTTCCCCTAACAAATCAGAACATGAATATTTTCTTCAATTTTATTACCTCTCATCTTTATTTATTTATTTTTTACAAATTGCCACTAATAAACAAACCATGTAAATTACGCAGACTGACCCCATTTCAAAATAAAAAAGACCATTAGTAAATGCCCCCACATTTAAAGTCTGATCCATGTTTATAAAACAAACATCATTCTCCCCATGGGGAGGGAATCAGATTCATCCCTAAGGAAGCTGTTATCTGACAAATGAAGTTTGAAAATACCATCATGTCCTATTGTGACACTTGGCATTGAAAGAACTGGGGGGAAAAAAATGGCTACAAATCTGTATTCATTAATACCAAAACAACCTTGCATGGCAGCAGCTAGGACAGCCAAGACAGGATGTGCATGCACTCCTGAAATTATGCTATGTTTAAAGCAAATGATCTAAAACAAAACAAGAAAAATGAAGCAAACAACAATGGAAATAAAGTACAGAAAAGACAAACTCCGAACACCTACAGGAGACGGTTCTATGTAGTAGAAGAAAACATTTCCATTTCTTCAGCTGAGTATCTCTGTTAACAATTCAGCATAAAATGACACACAAAGCCATTCCTATTTTCCTTTATGCAGGGTTATTTTGATTGAAACTGTCACTCTTTCCAGTGTTAAAAAATGTGCTGTGCAGTTTTTGTAGCAGATGTGATTTTTAATAATGACAAGCTAAAAAGTTGTTAAAGCAAGCTGTGTCTCAGATGCAAAAATTATGGTTTTCTAATTAAACAGTGGAAGCAGTCACCTTTCTTAACAAAACAATTAGCTCTGGGTTCTTACTTACATTTATGTATGGAAGAGTATTGGGCAGAGATAAGAACAACAGCTGGATAATCCAAAAACAAAATAATCCCAACACCTGTTCTGGGTCAGTTAACAAATGGAGTGGCCTTTTATTCACATCCATGTTGCAGGTGACAACAAAGATGACAGCAAATGTCTAGAATTAACAAATATATCCATAACATTTATCTGCAGGCCCACCAAGTCTGTGATTAATATTATGGCAGTCCCTCCAATTTTTGCTGTTTCAAGTGCAAAGGAAGTGAAGTTATTTCCCTGTTCAGTTTTACCCCTGTTATAGAGAATGCTGTAAAACTTGTCATGCTACAGGATTTGCACAGGAGTGACACAAGGATTCATTAGTTAATGTTTGTAAAGCACCTTGAATGTGAAATGCTCCACCTCTAAAAGCAGCCTCATTATCAGAGGGTCCACTTGACTCACCTTCCACAGAAATCGAAGATTTGAGCGACTTCTATTTCACTATCTATGCAGGGATTGGGATACCCAGTTTTTAGCACCCAAGTCGGTCTGTTTTTCATTTCTAAACACTTTTGAAACCAGTTTGATTTGCATGTTTCTGACCCCTTAAAAACCAAATATAAAAAATAAAAATCTCTCTAAACCCTGGCAGAACAACAGGCAAATATTTAAGCAACAAGTGAATTTGGGCAATATTCTGCTCCGCTAGCTCCCCTGTGTAGTCATTTTTTAAAATCAGAGACAGTACCTGCACACATCAGGCAAGCAGGGCATAGTTCTAAATACATGTGTTCACTTGATGATCTAGCACTCATAAATGATTATTACAGGTGCAAGACCAAGCGCAAAGGAAAAAAAAATAACCTACTGCCCAACAAAATGGAGCTCACATGGATAACAATGAGACCGGCAACATGAGACACTGGTGCACCGACGGCTTTAGTCTCTTTCTGTTACTTATGCATCCCACAGAGACAGAAATGAGAGCAGACTGCACGATAATTAGAGCACTACCATACAGCAAACTAGAAATTATTTTAAAAACTACTAGCTTGTTGTCTGATAAAGGGTCTAAACCTTGCCAGAAAGCAGCATTTGACCTTTATTGTACAAACAGAAGTGACTCTCTGGTGTATCTGTATTCTTTTCATACATTAAAAACATAAGCAAGCCTCCCCTTACCAACACCACTATTGCACTTTTTTCTTCCCCTACCTCTTCACTACCCCCTGCTCCTCTTACAGGAGTGCCATGTGAAGTTACTAATGCTGTTTGGAGACAGCCCAGTGGAAGAGAAGACAACCATGGTGGTGGCAGTTCATTAGACATGAAAAAGAACCACATCAAGCACTTAGGCAGATACTCTGGCTGAAGTCTGTATTTCCTGCACCTGAATCTTCTTTGGATACTTTTTCTGGCAAAATACAGTGTAGAAGAGATGTTTGTACTGACACACACATCTGTTCTACTTCCATAACAAATTATGGGAAATCTACCTTCAGCACTAGCCTAATTTTGCCCATCTAAATGTACCACTGATGGAAAACTGTATAAAAGCTAGTCCAGTCTCATGGTCTGAATTTCTCTTGGGGAGACCAAAGTGAAGCCAATGAACTTGCCCTAATCTCTCAATATCCCATTGAGAAAATAAGTAATTCATACACCAGTAAAATGCCAGAGTCAATAAAGTTCTATAAGGTTGTAAATATATGTAAAACTGCTCAATGTCATTGCTCCATACTGCTATACCAAGTGCCATCTGATTCAAGTGTACAGTAAGACCTGCGTATACACGCAATATTGTACATGACATTTTTACTATATATGAATACTGATGTGCATTGTGTACATCATATACGTGCCTTTTCACATCATGAATTTGCTTACTTACAACCGAATGTCCTGCACCACCCTCAAAGAGAGAGACAACATTTGTGATCACACTGCCAAGGTCTGAACAAGGTATGCAACTACCACACTCAGCACCCAAACCGAGGCCTAGAACAAAGCAATATATTCACAGTCGCTGCTGAAAGAATCTGGTTTCAAAATTATAAGCAACCTGCGTCCTCCCCAGTGTGAACTTTGCCAACACGTCAATTGTCATTTGCAAATTTGAGTTTCAGAAACAAGTTGTTTTCTCTCCAAATGCCATGACGCTCATTTTCCCGAAAACATAAAAATATCATGGTAAGAGTAAAAACCAGATTTGTTTTTAAAATGCTGTAAAGTTACAAAGGAGTTTTAAAACAAAGAGGAAAGAAAAAAAAACTTTGTACCATTAGAAAACAAAATCACAGACCAAGATTTTAACATTAGGGTTAGTCCACACACACCCCACCCCACAGGACAGGGTCCTCAGGTGTGCCCAGCCATCCACAGAGACACACACACACACACACACACAGTGTCCCATCCGCCCCCGCCCCCGCCCCCAAGGATACAGTTTCCCCCCCATGATTAAAGAGATTGGAAAAAATAAACCAGGAGCATATTTATTTCCTATTGATAATTGTACGCACTTGTTTTAATTCAACAAAACAAATGCTTCAGTAAAGGCTCCCCCCCATATTATCATAGAGCAAATTATGAATGTAGGCAACCGCTGATGGGATTTAAATAGAGATTAAGGTAGAATCTCTCTCAATCAAGTGAGATTTCAACCCTTTCAGAAAGCTTCTGAAATCAATACACAAGACCAGCTACATATTACATACATGTAAGCATTCAGGCTACCATTAAAAAAAAAAAAGTCTAATCTAGGCATGGCCCAGCCTGGTGCCAGAGATCTGGAGGCTTTTTCTAAGTTTCTGAATATATTTTCCAACAATCACCAAAATGGCCCATGACTAACAAAAAAAAACTGGACAAATAGCAGCGCTGGTTTCCATAAAGGCTGGTAGATAGCCACAAAACCTGAAAGGCTGGACAGATTTCCACCTTGTAAATTAATCAAAGTGAGAGCAGGAGCACATGTGTGCAACACGCGTGTTGGGTGTGTGCAGACACATGGATGTGCACATGTGTGCAACACGTGTGTTATGTGTGCAGGCACACATGTGCAGATGTGTGCGTGCCTGCGTACATGTGCGTGCACAAGTCCGTGTATATGCAGATGTGTGCATGCCTGTGTGCGCGTGAGTTTATGTGCACATAGGCATGCCTACGTATGCATGTTCGGGCGCATGCATGCGCACGTGTACACATGTCAGCACGCGTACACCCCCGTGTGCACACGTGCGCACATGCATCGGCGAGTGCACGCGCATGCATGTGCATCCGCGCGCGCCCCCGGCGCGTGCACATATGCACGAGGCGCGTGTGCGCACACCTGCTCTCCCGCCTGGCGGCGCTTACCGTGGCCGAGGCGAGGCCGGCATCGGCCAGGGCCAGGTGGTGCGGCTCCCAGCGCCGGAGGAACTTGGCGGTGAGGATCTTGCTGAGGAAGGTGCGCGGGTGGCGGATGACGCACACCTGGATGTCGCCCTCCTGCAGCAGCTTGTAGCGCATGCCGTGGCAGTGCAGCAGCGCCCGGCGGCACGGCGCCGCGCCCCCCAGCCGCTGCCCGTCCACCGCCGACATCTCTCCCAGCAGCGGCTTGCTCTCCTCGATCTGCCGGGGGGAGGAGAAGGAGGAGGAGGAGGAGGTGGTGGTGGCGGGCGGGGCTGCGCTGCGCGCGGGGGCGCGGTGCCCAGAGTGTGTGTGTGTGTGTGT